>NC_086153.1:3505000-3809545 GCF_035149785.1 Candoia aspera
CGACCTTCCGATCAGCAAGCTCAGCAGCTCAGCGGTTTAACCCGCAGCGCCACAAGGGCTGCAAAAAACACAGAGGACCTCAGAGGCAGAATGTCCGCCCTGCCCGTTAGACGTGTGGCTGGCGCTGCGTTTCCCACACAATAAGTGGGAGCTAGCAAGCAGCTGCTCACTCAGGTGTTCTCTGATCTGGTCTGAGATGATCCCATATCGTAGTTCTTAATTTTTTTTCTTTACGATTCCAAAATACTGTTTAAAGAGGATTTTCTTTACCTCTTCTTTGACTTGCTTGCAATTTCTTCTGTTTTTTTAGCGTACGCTACTCTGGAAGAAACACAGGCTAAAAATGTGCAAACCATAAAAAAAAAATTAATCGCCCGTGCCCCCGTTTCAGCAGGAACTCTGCATCCTCATCCAGGGTCAGCATAAAAAAATTCACCGATGCGAACACCAAGTGGGGCAGCATGTGCTACAGAAGGACGTCTTCTTTTGTGGTTGCTGGCAAAAGAGCAAGCCAGGCAGGCGTGCATTCTCCCAGCAAGGAATAATTAAAGCCCCATTAAAAATATATAATTTTTTGCTGCCCTCTACTTGGTTTTTTTTTTTTCTTTAAATCTGGGAATCAAGTTGTGTCAATTGACTTCATTAGCTACAGCATGGATGTCCTGACCAACATCAGGCCAACAGCTTGACCTCCCCCTGCCCTCAAGAGGTGGCCTCACCACAGCCACCGGCGTTAAGACGAGGAGGATGAAGATGTGATGGGTGACCATCAGCCGTTCCTTCTGCAGAAAGCTTCTGATGCTACTGGAAGAGTACTTTCCATCTGCCTGTCCTTTTTCTTGGCTCTTGTGCCAGTGGCAAAGGTACATGACATAGATATCGTACGTCATATAAGACACAACAATCCAGACATATTCGCGGGCAATCCAGTGCCTGTTGGGGGAGACAAGAATATTAAGGACGGCCAGATTTGAGAACCTCAAGTCTCGCCCCTTCAATGTATTTATCCAACTTCTATACCACCCATTCACTGAAGCTCTTTGGGTGAATACCAAAGCTGCAGACAGGTAGTCCTCACTTAACAACCATTCATTTAGTGACAGTTTGGACTTATGACAGTGCTGGAAAAACCGACTTACAACTGGTCCTCACACTACAACTGTCACAGCATCCTGTGGTCACATGATCACCATTTTCAACCTTCCTGGCCAGCTTCTGGCAAGCAAAATCAATGAGGAACCGCATGATTCGCTTAACGACCACGTGGCTCACTTAATGCCTGCAGTAATTCCCTTAAAAGCCACTGCAAAAAAGTTCATAAAATTGGGTGGGATTCGCTTAGCGACCGCTTCGCTTAGCGACCAAAATTCCGGTCCCCGTTGTGGTCGTTAAGCGAGGACTACCTATAAACACATTTAAAATAAGAATAACAACACACAGCCTCATTACGTAGCATCAGATAAGTGATGCTACTGGCAGAATACGGATTCGTGCTTGGAACTCAAGCTCTGGTTTCCGAAACAAGGCTGATCAGAAAACGCTAAGTTTCCAGCTTGAAATGTTTGCATTCCTCAAATGACTATATGTAGAAAGCAAGCAAGGATGATGGATGGATTGATTCTGATTCAAAGCCCAATAGGGCAAGCCTAGAATAAGGTCCAGGAGCACGTAGCTGAGGATGAAGGTGCCAAATGCTGCATTCATAAAGAGTCGGTTTCCCCAGTATTAAAAGCTCCTCCCGTAATGACCAACATCAACAGTTTGGCATAGCAGCTGCCCAATCCTTAAATCACGTATCAGAGCAAAGCAAATCTTGATATTCCAGTTCCTTTCCTGAGTCAGACCCAGCCAGATACTTGCTTCGCCAGTTTCACCTGCAGCGTAATCCTAAGCTATTTTCCCTATTAATAGGAAGAGAAAGGTCTGCGTAAACGTAACCAGAATGCTTAATCAAGCACACGCTGATCTGCTTTTTCTGAACACGGAGTCCCTACATAACTGTTGTGGGCAGCGCTCCTAAAAAGATTGTTCTTTGGCATGAACTTCAAGTGCCAGGTTAATGACTGTCCCTACCTTCACTGGCTGCAGGGAGAATGAAGTTTTTTTTTTTAACTTTTGGCAAAAATTAAGCTGCTGCCAGTTATCTGCGTGGATAATTTGAAGCCTGGAATGCTGAGCCACCACGCTGTCTGGCTATATCAGGACATGAATGGATATGCCCGCTGAACGTTTGATTTTTTTATTTCCTTCCCCCTCAAAAATGTCCCGTCAAACCCAATTCCTGTGAGTACCCATCAGCAAGTATCTAAAGAACATTGTCCTCAGCTCTGAGCTGCCTTTCCTCAGCTCCCTTCTTATTGTTTGCTACAGAAGAGGCTTTCAAATTTGGACTTTTTTTTTTTTAATCTTCCAATACATCATCCTTTTCTGCAACGATGGCCTCACAATGGGCCGAGAAATGCAGAAGTGCAAGATCCCATGATTTCTCCATGGGACCTGGTCCCTGTTCAGGGGGTGGTTGAAAAGCATTTTTCCTGGGGTTGACAATGGGTGGAATGCTTGCAAAACCAGGAGAAAGTGACACAGCAAATGAAACCTTTTAAAAAAGAAATTTCTATCCAGCTCTTATCGCTCTGGGAAAGACTGCGATAGACCTGGGTTTTGTGGCATTTAAAATATTTTTACTGAAACCAGAGAACTGCACCTCCTCCAACAAGAATTACCATACATCAGTGTTTTCAAACTTGGCAACTTTAAGATGGGCGGATTTCCACTCCCAGAATTCCCCAGCCAGCATGCTTTAAGATGGGCAGACTCCAACTCCCAGAATTCCCCAGCCAGCATGCTTTAAGATGGGCGGACTCCAACTCCCAGAATTCCCCAGCCAGCACGCTTTAAGATGTGCGGACTCCAACTCCCAGAATTCCCCAGCCAGCACGCTTTAAGATGGGCGGACTCCAACTCCCAGAATTCCCCAGCCAGCATGCTGTAAGATGGGCGGACTCCAACTCCCAGAATTCCCCAGCCAGCATGCTTTAAGATGGGCGGACTCCAACTCCCAGAATTCCCCAGCCAGCATGCTTTAAGATGGGCGGACTCCAACTCCCAGAATTCTCCAGCCAGCATGCTGGCTGGGGAATTCTGGAAGTTGGAGTCCGCCCATCTTAAAGTTGCCGAGTTTGAAAAAGTGTTGCCCACTCCTAATTTAAAAAGTAATTTAAAAGTCAGATGGCCATTTGTCTGGGATGGTTTGAGGATTCCTGCCATGGGCGGGGGTTAGAAGACCTCCAAGACCCCTTCCAGTCCCAGGATTCCATGGTTCCCTGCTACCCACAACTGAGTGCTGAACTCAAGTGATCAAAGCCAAGTCTCTGCCCCAAGGAGTTTACAAGGGAACTTGCAACAGTGACACGCTGGTTGAAAGAACAACTAACAACTATGATAATCAGCAAAGAGCAAAACACACGGTTTGTTTCAACAAGGACTGAGGGCCAAGCTTCAGTGCTAGGAAATTAGTCCCCAATCTGGTCCTGTCTAGGGGGACTGGGACTATGATTCCCAGAAGGCTGAGGGCATCTGGGAATTGTAGTCCCAACTCATCCAGGAGGCACAGGAAGACCAGCCTAAGGGTTCAAATGCAGGCAGCTGGGTTTATTATCACCGGCAGCATTACCCAACTTCAGACACATTGTGCAAAGGCCAAGCTCTCTGGTGAAGCCCATAATTCTGGGAAAGGTGGAAGGAAAGAGAAGACAGGGAGGGCCAGCAGCAAGGTGGAGGGACTCAGTGACGGTGGCGATGGGGGCTCCATTGGAAGAGCTGAAGGACCAGGTTAGGGACAGACCATCACGGAGAAAATCTGTCTGTCTCCAGTTGACATAGATCATCCATCTTTCTGCCTGCCTGTGTAGTGGCTAAGGCACCAGGCTAGAAACTGGGAGACTGTGAGTTCTAGTCCCGCCTTAGGCGCAAAGCTAGCCGGGTGACCTTGGGCCAGCCACTCTCTCTCAGCCCCAGGAAGGAGGCAATGGCAAACCACTTCCGAAAAACCTTGCCAAGAGAACTGCAGGGACTGGTCCAGGCAGTGGCCAGGAGTCATCACAGACTCAAAGGAACAAAATGAAAACTGAGCAGGGGTTGGGCTTGATGACCTCAAGGACGCCTTCCAATGCTAGGATTCTACAGTTCGAAATGGCAGATCCTACTCACACCCCAAAGAAGAACACTGAGCCCTGGGTCAAAGCAGCCCCTCTTGTTAGCCCTCACCAAGCCAGGGACGAGTTTCTTCCCCTGCCTTGCAAGATTTCTCACGAGGACGAAGAGAACCCAGTCAAAAAGGGGCAGTAGAGTTACCCAGTGGTCCCCTTTCCCAAAGTACCGATGTCTCCCTGGTGCAAAAGGAGCCAACAAATACCAGATGGGAGCAGTCTCCGAGAATCGGACACAATTGAATGGATTAAAAAAAAATGTGCCTTAGTTATGTGGCAAGTTGGTGGCACCCTTAGCGTCCACGTAGGCCGGCTAGACCAGCTGGCCTCGGGTTGAATTCTTGAGCCTCAGCTAGGTAGATAAATGATCAAAGGGTCACCCGCTAGTTCATTGCCCTGGCAAGTTATCCGAATGGCACCTGAAAGCGTGAGTCACTTGCTGTTGAGCTTTGACCCAGCACAATTTCCCTCTCCATTGTAAAATGCCTAGCCTGTGGTCATCATGCTCCCTTCCTTGATTGTATCAGGCTGCTGCCCTCAGATAGCACTGCCAGAAGCCTCTCGGGGACTTCGTACCCAGAACAGCACTCTTTTGGACGGATGCACAAGGCAAAACACGGGCACAGTTGGCTTGACATAAACGCCTGCCTTTGCTCACAAGACAAAGCCCTCGGCACTGGGGTCCCAAAACTGGCTGCTCTGAAATGGATGCTCTGCCTCCAGCGCAGGAATGCTGCTCATTGCCCACTCTTGGCCTTGACAACACCTGGCGTCCCCCAGCAATCAGTTTTACATCAGATCTGGCATTTCCTATCTTGGCAGGTGAAAATCCCTTCCAAAGTGCACCCAGGATGTCTGATGCCTGGTTTCCTGCTTGACAACACCACGTTGTTAATTACCTGTCGTGCACCACGTCTCTGCAGCTGAAGATGACGACAATTCCCGAGAGGGTTGCCATGATGGCTTGGATGGCGGATACCAGCCTGGAGGGGGAAGGAAAAAAATAAGAATAAGGGGCACAGCCCACAGAGGAGGGGAAGGGGGGAAACAGACCCACAAAAATATGAAATATATTTGGAGGGGGCAAAAAAACCTGTAACAGACGCATGAGGATCAAGAATGTTCTGCAGGGTTAAACGATCTGGACATGCTTAGGTTAAAGAAAAGATGACCAATGATGACAGCAGGCTTCAAATATCTGTCAGGTTGTCACAGAGAAGAGGGTGGGGATTTATTCTCTGTAGCCCCAAAGGGAAGGACCAGAACCAGTACATTAAAAACTACAAGGAAGGAACTTCAGGCTAGACATCAGGGGGAACCTCTTGACTGTATGAGCTGTCAGCCGGTGGAACAGGCCGGCACATGAAGCAATCAGCTCTTCTTCACTGGAAATCTTGAAAAGGGGCTGGACGGTCATCTGCTGGAGATGCTGTAGTGGATCCTGCGCTGAGCGTTGGGCCAGATGACCCCTCAGATCCCTTCAATGATCTGATTCTATGATTTGTCACTAGCTGAGATTGTAGAAGCCGGGGAAGTCTTATTTCTCTGAGCTGCTGCTTGGCTCATTAAGAAGGCAGATTAGACAGGCATGTGCCAACTTTTCATACCTGCATAACTGAGCTGTGGAAAGAATGTATGACTTCAACCTGCCATGGAGCTGACGAAGTTTGCCAGAGGTCAAAACCAGCCCGGTGAGCCTCCATATGCCTGATCACTCTACCTCTACCTCTCCACACCAATTACTGTACCAGGAAATACTATTTTATTTTATGTATTGAGAGAATGTATACAGCTGCCCATCCTATGTATGTAATCTTGGATGGTAACAACAAAATAATCCACCCAGTGAATGAATGAATGAATGAATGAATGAATGAATGAATGAATGAATGAATGATAAAGACTCTTATCACAAAATACAAAACAAAATTAAAATAACCAGAAAAAAAACCCCTCCTTTTGCATTTTATATATAGCCGGTCACTGCAGGGAAACAGTAGGAACAGACAGATGTTTTGATCTGCTCCAGCACAGCCAGGGCTGCAACTGGGGCGGGCAAGCGGGGCATGTGCCCTGGGTGCTGCACCAGGGGGGTGCCAAAATGGGCATGGAATCTATGTTTGCCCCACTGACACAGACCCTGGTTGCGGGCCTGAGCACAGCTCATTTTATGACCCAATATGGGGAAATATTTAAGGCAGATTCTGCTTGAATATTGGGAGGAAAAATCGTAAGATCAAGGAGAATTTGGGGCAATTTGACAGGGGAACCAGACAGGAGGTGGGCTTCCCTTCACTGGTCACATTCAGGTATGAGCTTGATACTCATCTGTCTGGATGCTTTAGATGACGATTATTATTATTATTATTATTATTATTATACGCCGCCCAACTCCCAGCAGCTCTGAGCAATTTACAGATTGTTAAAAGCAAGTAACAATACAAGAAACATCAAACAGGGATGACAGAGAAAACAAACCCAGATAGGAACAAGGAAGGTCCCCACAGTGAGCAGGGATGGGCCAGATGACCTCAGGAAACCCCTTTCAACTCTACCTTTCCACAGAATTTCCCCTCCATTTGGCATGGAATCTGCAGCTGGCTGAGCTGATTTACCCCAGGAAAGCAGGCACAGCCTGTCCTTGTGAGGCAACCCATATTTGTTCACCCACTTGCACAGTCGAGTGTCAAATGCCTAAATCCCCAACTCACAAGAGGCCCCGTTCCTTCCACTGCACCTGCCCCAAACATCAAAAGAAAGTGAAAAAAGCCAACTTAAAATTTGCGTATCACGGCTGAAGTTCACACGTATTTTTTGACTGTCTTTTTGAACAAGAACTCTGACCAGTAAGCCAAAAGCTTTACAGGCAGTCCTCGCTTAACAACCACAATTGAGACCAGAATTTCAGTTGCTAAGCAAAGCAGTCATTAAACGAATCTGACCCAAGTTTATGACCTTTTTTGCCACAGCCGTTAAGCAAATCACCATGGTCGCTAAGCAGGCCACATGGTCATTAAGTGAACCATGCAATTTCCCCATTGGTTTTGCTTGCCAGAAGCTGGCTAGGAAGGTCAAAAATGGTAATCCTGTGAACACAGGACGCTGCAATGGTCGTAAATGTGAACCGGTTACCAAGCGCCCAAATTGTGGTCACGTGACCATGGAGACTCTGCGATGGTCATAAGTGTGAGGACTGGTTGTAAGTCGTTTCTTTTCAGCACTGTCGTAAGTCTGAGCCTTCACTAAAAAAATGGTTGTTAAGTGAGGACTACCTGTATTTTTTTCTCCCTCCTGCGTTGGAAATGAAGCCAGGAACCAGGCCTGCCTCAGGTGTAGCTCCAAACGGTTTGAATTTGGAAAGGGGAGTTCAGGTAGAGAGGGAAAAAAAACCTGAAGAAACACTTCCTGCTGTGCCAGGAACAGCTCTCAACACAAACTGGCAAGGTCGAAGTGTCCAGATCAACAGGGTAAATATCCCTACATCAATAAGCTTTGGCTTGCCTTTCATCCTACTCACAATCCACGCTTGGCCAAAACTGGCACAGGGTGTCCAGCATTTAAGACGTTCCTCCGTTTGTTCATTTGCCCTCCTGGGAGAGGCATCGTTGGGCAGATCAAACAAGGGGAAGGTGGACCCTTCCCAGCTCCCAAAACAGAAGTAGAGGTGGGCAAAATTTGCAAAAAGCAGCCACAGTTCTGTTCCAAGAAGCCAGCCGCCTGGCTCGTGAATGCAAGTGGGCTCGTTCTGGTCCCCTTGCAGAGAAAATGGGTCAGCTATAGAGCCTCCAGCCTCAAAGGCAGTCTGCTTCCAAGTATCAGCTGCAGTGGAGCAGTGATCCTTGAAGGCTATTGTCTCCATCCCCTCTAAGTACCAGTATTTAGTTTTTTCCCCAGCTGATTGTTTAGCAGAAGCCGCCCCAAAGTCAGCAAGGGAGAAGGAAGTGGAGCAATTCTCTAAACCCTTCTGAGGTCTGACCGTTACTGACGTTCCCTCTGCTTTAACCTGACGGCAACAATTCCATCAGGAATCCCAGTTGTTTCTCCCAGAACTTCAGTCTAAAAACGGGAGTTAGGCCTGCTCTTTTCCTTCTCCCTCCCCATCTGTTTTTCCTTGTGCATCATATTTTTCCATCTGCAAAGCCAGACAGCCAGGACTCTATCATCTTACTGATTTTTGCAAACTGGTCTTACAACCTTTCGGCCAAAAGGCAGGATACTGTGTCCCCTAGCAAACCATGTGTAGCATTTTTTGTTTGTAAAACAGCATTGCCCATAAGTCCTCCCGCTAAGTTCCTTCGGCACATGGAATCTTTGCTGGAGCATCTGAGACATACAGCACCTCCAACAGAAGAGAATCTCTGTAGCTCAGGGCTGAACTGTGGAGTCCTCGGTGCTCTCTGGGCTTGGTGGTTGGCTGGCAGACGCTTCGTTGCCCAACTAGGCCACATCATCAGCGCACTAGTCAGTTAAAGAGATGTCCACAAGGAAACCACCAAGCTCAGAGAGCACCAGGGACTCCACATGAAGTGCCATTTGATGCCGCAGTTGGTATAGTATATGTAGAGAATAGCAGTAGGAAGGGAATAATTAATTGTTCTTTTAGGGGGGGAAACTGATTAGGTGATTTATACTTTTTCTTTTCTTTTAATATAAGGGGAGGGAGCAATGGTATTTAGTGATTTTTATAATCTGCCAAGGGGTTGACTTGTAGAAATAATGGTTTAATGTAGAGTAAGGGATTGATTTATTTTATTGATGCATGGAAGTGGAAGAAGACAATAGAATAGGAAGGACAAGAGACCTCTTCCAGAAAATTAGAAACATTGGAGGTAAATTCTAGGCCAAAAAGGGTATGATCAAAAACAAAGATGGCAAGGACCTAAGAGAGGAAGAAGAGATCAAGGAAAGGTGGCAAGAATATACAGAAGACCTGTATAGGAAGGATAACAATATCGGGGATAGCTTTGACGGTGTGGTCAGTGAGCTAGACCAGACATCCTGAAGAGTGAGGTTGAATGGGCCTTAAGAAGCATTGCTAATAACAAGGCAGCAGGAGATGACGGCATCCCAGCTGAACTGTTCAAAATCTTGCAAGATGATGCTGTCAACGTAATGCATGCTATATGCCAGCAAATTTGGAAAACACAGGAATGGCCATCAGACTGGAAAAAATCAACTTATATCCCCATACCAAAAAAGGGAAACACTAAAGAATCTTCAAACTATCGAACAATGGCACTCATTTCACATGCCAGTAAGGTAATGCTCAAGATCCTGCAAGGTAGACTTCAGCAGTTCATGGAGCGAGAATTGCCAGATGTACAAGCTGGGTTTAGAAAAGGCAGAGGAACTAGGGACCAAATTGCCAATATCCGCTGGATAATGGAAAAAGCCAGGGAGTTCCAGAAAAACATCTATTTCTGTTTTATTGACTCTTCTAAAGCCTTTGACTGTGTGGACCATAACAAATTGTGGCAAGTTCTTAGTGGTATGGGGATACCAAGTCATCTTGTCTGCCTCCTGAAGAATCTGTATAACGACCAAGTAGCAACAGTAAGAACAGACCACGGAACAACGGACTGGTTTAAGATTGGGAAAGGAGTACGGCAGGGCTGTCTACTCTCACCCTACCTATTCAACTTATATGCAGAACACATCATGCGACATGCTGGGCTTGAGGAATCCAAGGCTGGAGTTAAAATCGCTGGAAGAAACATTAACAATCTCAGATATGCAGATGATACCACTTTGATGGCTGAAAGCGAAGAGGAACTGAGGAGCCTTATGATGAAGGTGAAAGAAGAAAGTGCAAAAGCTGGCTTGCAGCTAAACCTCAAAAAAACCAAGATTATGGCAACCAGCTTGATGGATAACTGGCAAATAGAGGGAGAAAATGTAGAAGCAGTGAAAGACTTTGTATTTCTAGGTGCGAAGATTACTGCAGATGCTGACTGCAGTCAGGAAATCAGAAGACATTTAACCCTTGGGAGAAGAGCAATGACAAATCTCGATCAAATAGTCAAGAGCAGAGACATCACACTGACAACAAAGGCCCGCATAGTTAAAGCAATGGTGTTCCCCGTAGTAACATATGGCTGCGAGAGCTGGACCATAAGGAAGGCTGAGCAAAGGAAGATGGATGCTTTGGAACTGTGGTGTTGGAGGAAAATTCTGAGAGTGCCTTGGACTGCTAGAAGATCAAACCAGTCCATCCTCCAGGAAATCAAGCCGGACTGCTCACTTGAGGGAACGATATTAAAGGCAAAACTGAAATACTTTGGCCACAACATGAGAAGACAGGACACCCTGGAGAAGACGCTGATGCTGGGGAGAGTGGAGGGCAAAAGGAAGAGGGGCCGACCAAGGGCAAGGTGGATGGATGATATTCTGGAGGTGACGGACTCGTGCCTGGGGGAGCTGGGGGTGTTGACGACCGAGAGGAAGCTCTGGCATGGGCTGGTCCACGGAGTCACAAAGAGTCGGAAGCGACTAAACAAATAAACAACCAACGGATGCTATATATCCTTGATGTTTAAAGTTGGAAGTCACTTCTCTTTGTAATCTATTTAGAATTTTTCTCTTTTCACTTTTCTAGTTCTTTTTTTGTAGTTTTTTTTTGTTTTTCTGTATCTGTTATCTTTTTCTGAAATTTAATAAATTCTTTTTTTAAAAAATGCCAGTTGTTGGGGCATGTTTAAGGATAATGAGCTTGGCTAATTGAAGCAGCTACTCTGACATTTTTCTATCTGGACTACAGGTAGTCTTCGTTTAGCGATTGCTTTGTTTAGCGACTGTTCACAGTTACGACAGTGATGAAAAGAATCACTTTGCAACCTTTCCTCACACTTACAACCCTTTCAGGTCTGTAAAGCAAAGGATAGCAGAAATACAGGTGGTCCTCATTTAATGCTAGTAATTGGGACTGGGATTTCTGTCACTTAGCAAAGCAGTCATAAACAGCAACAGCAGTTCCGGCAGTCCTGGCTACTGCCGTTAACTGAGACATCACGTGACCACGACTTCTGACTTCCTGCCAGCTTCCCCACTTACTTTGCTTGTGGGAACCGGCAGGGAAGGTCACAAAGAGTGATCATGTGACTGCGGGGGTGCTGCGATGGCCAGAACTCCGAGGACTGGTCATAAGTCCCCCTCATTTGGTGCTGTTGCAAGTTTGAACAGTAGCTGAACGAATGTTGTTAAGCGAGGACCACCTGTAAGATCATAAGCTGTTTCACTTAGCAACCGCCTCACTTAGCAACCAAGTTGCCCATCCTGATTGTGGTCACTAAACGAGGACAACCTGTGCAGTCCCTCAGTGAGCAGTGGGTAGTCCCAAAGCAGCACAATGTGCTGGAATCCCCAGGTTGCATCCTTCCTTGGATGCAAATCCGTGGGGTATAAAATACTGGAAATATTTTCTATAGAAATAAAACAAACAATCAAAGGCCAGAATTGGGCACCGCAGGGGCTTCAAGGGTTAAGCCTTTTCCCAGAGGAATTAAGGGGCCAAATCTCAAGATTGGCCTGAAGACTGCATCCACCACCCTGTTGCATTCCCAGAAATGCGACGTCCTCCTGTCGACCAGAAAACCTTCTGAGCAACTAGCTCTAGGTGGGTGACCCAATCCAAGCAGGGCGCCTTCTGAAAACAGGCCAGGCTTTTTTGTGGCAAGGGAAATCCCAAACAGTCCGAAGGGCCAAGAAGCTAGACCTCAATGAGGAGGGGCACCCTCAAGTTGCTAGATTTCAACAAATAAGATCCCCTTGGCTTTTCCAGCTCGCACGCTCCCCCCAGCCGTTCGGTCTGTCTTAATAAAGGTGTTACTCAATGACAGGGTTTAGTTCTCCTTATTTAAGCACAGACCGACGTTGCCACATTCTCCCTTGGAAAAGTCAGAGGAGGTGGCTATGGGTAATGGATGTTTAACACTCTGTGGGCACATTAATTGCCAAGGGACCCCTCCCTCATTGTGGGTGCATGAGGACACACCCTACTTCCTTGGATTAATCCAGTGCACACCCCAGCTTAAGGCCAGATGGGTGCTACAAGTTCAAATTCCTTGGCCCTGAGATTCACCATCCATAATCCAGCTGTTCCAGGTTCAAAAAACCTGAGGGTAAGGTTTTACCTCACTTTTCCGCCAGGAGCTGAAAGCAGGGTGCACACTCTTCCTCCAAGATTTCTTACAACACTCCTGTGAAGTTGGGCTGAAAGACAGTAACTGGCCCAAAGTCAGTAACCTTCAACAGCTGAGGTGGATTTGAACCCAGGTCTTCCATTCCTAGCCCAACACCTTAACTATGACATCACACACTTGCCAATGGCAAGCATTTATTCTGCCACCTACACCAGGGAAAGGGAATAACGCAGGACGACAATCAAACCAAACCTCCTTGCAAGGCTTTCATAATCTGTGTGTGTTTTCCTCTTCCCTCCCCATCCCTGTTTTCCTTTCATGCTATCTCTTTTGGAGTGAAATGCTGCAAGAAAAGGATGATCCTGCAAGGGTATGCTTTTCAGCTGACCTTTTTAAAGTCATTCCTGGAGCCTTTTCAGATGAAGTGCTTTAAAATAAATAAATAAAACGAAGAGTGGTCACCTATTTCTTCCCATCTTGCCAATTTCTATTCCTATTATCACCCTTCCTACCCATTTTCTAGACCCGCGTTTCTCAGCCTTGGCCCCAGTGTGGGACTTCAACTCCCAGAATCCCCCAGCCTGAAACACTAAATGCAGAAAAGAGGGCAGTATACTGAATGGGCCCCATACTAAGGACTACCTCAGATTGCTCCAAAACAATGCTCTTGACCTCCTTGGCAGCATTTTCTTCCTCATGTTTGTCAACAGCACCCTCCTAATTTCTTTGTCTGTCTCCACTGCCTTCCTCCCCTTTTGGAGCTCTGCATCAACACCTCAACATTTTCTGGCCTCTCTTCTTTATTTATATTTTTTATCCCACCTTTATTATTTTTACAAATAACTCAAGGTGGGGAACATACCTCATACTCCTTCCTCCTCCTATTTCCCCCACAACAACAACCCTGTGAGGTGGGTTGGCCTGAGAGGGAGGGACTGGCCAAGGTCACCCAGCCGGCTGCTTTCGTGCCTAAGGCAGGACTGGAACTCACCGTCTCCTGGTTTCTCGCCTGGAGCCTTAACCCCTAGACCAAACAGTAATATTTAATGTTTTGTACCTAAAGTGTAATTATGCCATCTTTAGGATGCAGCCACTAGCTTCTTCCCAACATCTAGAAAAAGGGAGCCTTCATATTTGCTATACAGAAAGTTTGCCCGCTGAAACATCAGGTTTCCCTTTTGGATTAATGCTTCCTCCTTTAATCTGGATTAGTATCCAGATCAGCCTTCTTATCCTCTCGGCCAGAAAGGCAAATAAACCGGGGAACTACCCTTCTGATGGTGAAACATCGCGCCTTAACGTCAGGAGGGGCTCCCGGGAATTATGCAAAGGCTGTCTTATTCACACCGCCTGTTTCATCCTTGGGTGGCTCAACCCGGATTCTGCGTTTGCACCAGCGCTGAATCCTAGCCACGCCAAGCCATCGTCGGCCTGGTGGCAGATCCGTGCTCCGCAGCCTCCCCAACCTGGCGCCCCCCATGTGCGGGGCGGGTGGGCACTGACACCCAGGGTCCCGCGCGTGGGGGGGCAGCCGAGCCGGCTCTGCTCTTCCCCAGCCCCTCGCTCCCCCACCCCAAAGAAAGAAAAAGAAACGCTGCAACTGAGGAGGAGGCGGTTTTCCTCTTCCAGCAACAAGTCCGGCGCTTCGATCCGAACCGAAGCGCTGAACTTTGCAGGAGTTGCGGCCGGCCAGCCGGCGCTTCTCCCGCCAGCCCGCCCGAGCCCTCCGGCCTCTTGGATCGCGGGGAAGGGCTTGCGCGTTCCCGCCGCCCGCTCACCGCTTTCTGCGCCGCTCCATCCGGTTTCCTAGGAAGATCCGGGGACGCCCGCCCGCCCGCCCGCCCGCGCCTGGTGCCAGCCGGTACCTGCCGCTGAGAAGGATCCGGTCCTTGGGGCTCCATGCCGGCGCAAGCCAGAGCAGGCTGCGGATGGAGAGGGCGAACAGCGCCGGGAAGAAAGCGAAGCCGAGGGCCAGCGTCTGCCACATACCAGCCCCGCCGTGCCCGGGCGCTCGCGGGAAGGGCGCTCCTCGCGGGGCAGGCGCAGGGGCTCAGGCTCCGGGGCCGCTCCCTCCCCGGCCGCGTTTGTCAACAGCAGGCCGGGCGGCGGCGAAGGCGGAGAGGGCGCGGGGGCGGAGCCGCCGCGGTCGCCGCCGCCGCCGCTGCCGCCGCGACCGTCGGGCGGGAGAGCGCGCTCGAAGGGACGGGCGCGGGGCCGGCGGCCGAGTCGCTTCCTTGCAGGCCCGGCCGCCGCTTAAGAGACGCTCCCCGGCTCCCGCCCGGCCCGCCCCGCCCCCTTTCCTCCGGCCGAGCCCCCTGCGCAAGATCCGCCGCGGGCAGCGGCCGGCCCGGGAGCGGAGCGGGGCGGAGCGGAGCGGGGCGGGGCCCGCCTGGGACGCGGGCGGCGGGCGAGCTGCCCGGGCTCCGTCCGGCTGGGGCGCCGGAGGTGTCCGGCGTTCCGTCCCGCCGAGCGCTGGGACCGCGGGCGCTCCGTCCCGCCGGCGGACGCCCGGCCGCGACCGCGGGAGGCGGACGCCCGAGGGGCTCCTCGGCGCGGAATCCGAAACCGGCCGAGCGCTTCAGTCCCGCCCCGCAGCGCCCCTGGACGCGGCAGAAGCTCGCGGGGAGCGCTCGCTTCAAGGCAGGAGCTCGTCGGGAGCGAGACCGGAGTTTTCGGGCCGCGCGCCACCTTGCATCGACGAGGAATAAGGAAGGGGGGGCTGCGTGCCCGCGAGCCCCTCCGGTTAGATTCCCTGCCCGAGGCGTCGCGGCCGGCAGTGCCCCCGCCGCCCCTTTCAACGGCGCCAGCCGAGTCGTTTTTGCACTCAGAGACTGCGTCCCCGCAAGACTTAAGTGGGGTTGGGCAGATGACGATTCGGGGGTGCTGGCTTAGCGTACTGCAAACTGGAGGCAACCAGGCCCTTCAGTATTTCTTTGGATATTACTACACGTTGCGTTGCCGTTGTATTTTTTTTTTAACCCGGGATAATTATTGTTGTGTGTACCCAGCCAAGCCCAAGTGCAACCTAAAAAAAAAAGCAGTGAAAAAGAAAAGGAAAGGTCTGGCCGCACCAAGGAAAATCCAGAATAAAATAAAGCACCTACCCTTTGAATAGACAGTTCCTCTCCCCACCACTGCCCCATTTTTGTCACTGGGAGTCAGGTGGCATATACATTTAATAAATTATTTATTACAGGTAGTCCTCACTTAACGACCACAATTGGGCCTGGAATTTCAGTTGCTTAGCCAAGCGGTCATTAAGCAAATCTGACATATTTTATGACCTTTTTTGTGGCGGTCATTAAGGGAACCATGTGGTTGTTAAGCAAATCACATGGTTCCCCATTGATTTTGCTTGCCAGAAGCCAGCCAGGAAAGTTGAAAATGGTGATCCTGTGACCATGGAACATTGTGACGGTCATAAATGTGAACTGGTTGCCAAGTACTCAAATCATGATCACGTGACTGCAGGGACACTGTTGGTCGTAAGTGTGAGAACCAGTCGTCAGTCCGTTTTTCGGCACCGTCTTAAGTCTGAACTGTCACTAAACGAGTGGTAATTAAGTGAGGACTTAAGTGAGGATCTTGTCCCATCCTTGTGGCCCTTTTCCAAGAATCACAGTGCAACCAGACCACCCCCACAACCTGCATACTCCTTCCTCCACAGGACCCACCACGTCCACCCTCACTATTGGCAGTGGGTGTGCTAAACGTTGGGGTCCAGTTTGGGGAGAAGGGTACCAAGACAGGAAAATGCGGGACAAATTTCGCAACCCTTGGGCCTGCCTTGTCCTTTCCAAGCTGATTCCTGATGTCAGACAATTATTGATGTAATTATTGGGCGTATGTGAATAGGGATGTAGTGCTACAAAGTTCAAGGAAGTGAAGCAACTTGGCCCACATGGCTTGCACCCCTAAACTACAATTCTCCATCCACCTCAGAGATTTCCAGGCGTCTGTCTACCTCAGTTCACCCGCGCCCCATCTGCTTGGGGGAGTAAAATCACGTGTCCCATTCCAAAGAACGGAGAGGTGCTGCCTCTCAAAAACAGCTTTGCTCAATTTTTAATTTCTGGAGCAAAGTTACACCCCCCACCCCCGTCCTTAGAGCAATTAGGATTTGCACCCACCTCTTTGAGCAGAACTAGTTAACTGCATAAATGTGATCTTAGAGATGGCTTCAGTTGTTCCCCCTTCTCTCTCTGCTGCTGAAAAGAATGGTGCTCTAAACCAGTGTTTCTCGACCTTAGCAACTTCAAGACGTGTGGACTTCAACTCCCAGAATTCCCCAGCCAACTGCTCTAAACTCTTGCCCCAAGAAATCCTACATCTGCTCCATTCGCCCCTGCATTGCCAAAGAAACACTGCACTTCACAGGCAGATGGACATTAACAGAATCTTTTAATTTACCAAAAAATTTCTGCCCCCATTATTGACCCCCAGTCTCGTGGGGTTTATTTATTTTTGATACAAACAGCTTGCAGTGGGTTTTTTTAAATCAAGGTGTCTTCTCTTTTCCGCACCTCCTTGGAGGCTGAGTACCGCCTAGGAGAAAAGGTACAAAATTGCACCACCTCCTGTATTTATGGGCAATGTTTAGAATTAGGGCTCTGTTGTGTTGTTAATTAATTGCAAGGATCTGCATTTGCCTTGCGAACAACCCTCCAAATGTAATTTTCCTGCCCACACATGGAATTTGCATGCTTTTTAAATAGTTCCGCGGTTATTTCTATAAGCAGTCACGTTGGCTACCTTTTTCTATACTATGTACTATACTGCCTTTAGTTATGGGCTATTTTAGACCCTGTCTAAAATTACACAATTTTGATGGCAAGCATGGGAGGGCAGCTGGTGGGAAAGAACCCTTTCAGCTGATAAAATATGCAAGCTCAATGTTTTATTTGTTTATGAATGAGCCTTTAGTATGCTTAATCTGGTTACTAAATGAAACCACTTTGTGAGTTCACTGAATGCATTAATCCATAAACTAATCAAACCGGCTGGATTGCAAAGCACGCTAAAACATGTCGACATACAGAGCATTAGCATGTCCCTGCTAGGCCTTTTCCTGGCCTGGTTACCCTTTTGGGATCGACTGGTGGTCTCCCATCCAAATGTTAATTATCTTCAGCTTTTCTATATCAGCCAAGGCCTAAGTGTCCATGGGGGCAAATGATGAGAGCGGTGTTGCCCTGTCATGAATCAAGCTCTACCCCTTTTGTATTTGCATTGTGAGGTTACACTCAGTACGAAAGGGGCAAGGCTTATGGCGTGACACTTGACCCCCCCTTCCTTCGAACCTGCAGCACTGCCTAAGCCAAAGTCAGCCAGGTCCCACTTCTTTGTCTGTCTGTTTTTTAAATCCATTCAACTGTGTCTTGATTCTCGGAGACTGCCTGAACAAGTCCCTGCAGTTTTCTTGGCAAGGTTTTTCAGAAGCAGTTTGTCATTGCCTCCTTCCTAGGGCTGAGAGAGAGTGACTGGCCCAAGGTCACCCAGCTGGCTTCGTGCCTAAGGTGGGACTAGAACGCGCGGTCTCCCAGTTTCTAGCTTGATGCCGTAACCACTACACCAAACTATCTCTCAAATAACTTTGCTGGGTTATTGCTTTTAACGTTCAATCCAATTCCCATATAATATCCTTTGGTTTTGTGTGTTGTTCACACTCAGCTGCTGTGGTTTATAAACTACGTTTTGTGATGTAATGTGTTGGGCACCCCGCTGGGTGCGCTCAGCAAGCCGTATTTTTTATTTTTGTTTATTTGTTTAAGGAATGTATAACACCACCCAACTCATAATTTATTATTTACTCTGGGTGATGTAATGGTATGTGGGAAAGGCCTTGGGAGATGAGGGGAAGGGATGCTGCCAAGGGATCTTGGTCAGATAAGAGGCGGCATAGCCCACCGCCACATAATGGACGGAGAAAGAGGCTCAGAAGGGACCCTCCCTAAATTCTCAAACTGTAAAAGAGACAGCAGGCGATTTGTACTTTCAGACTTGCCAGATTCTGTCGCTGTAGCCTTACAATAAAGTAGAATTAGCTCATCTGGTTGTGTTTCCTGTCTGGTCCACCTGGGAAGGCTGACAGGCAGCATTACAGAAGGCCAGCACAGGTAATCCTTGCTTAACAACCACAACTGGGACCTGAATTTTGGTTGCTAACTGAAGCAGTCATTAAGTGAATCCAACCTGATTTTATGACCTTTTTTGCGGCAGCTGTTCAGCAAATCACCATGGGCGTTAAGTAAACCATGTGCTTGTTAAGTGAATCACAGGGTTCCCCATTGATTTTGCTTGCCAGAAGCAGGCCGGGAAGGTCAAAAATGGCGATCACGTGACCATGGGACACTGTGACAGTCTTAAAAGTGAATTGGTTGCCAAGCGCCCAAATTACAATGATGTGACCGTGGGGACGCTGCAACGGTCGTAAGTGTGAGGACCAGTTGCAAGTTGAGTTTTGGCCCCATTGTATGTCTGAACCGCCACTAAACAAATGGTCATTAAGTGAGGACTACCTGTAGGGTCAAGGGACGCGGTGGCGCTGCGGGTTAAACCGCTGAGCTGTCGATCGGAAGGTCGGCGGTTCGAAACCGCGCGGCGGGGTGAGCTCCCGTTGCTCGTCCCAGCTCCTGCCCACCTAGCAGTTCGAAAACATGCAAATGTGAGTAGATCAATAGGTACCGCTTCGGCGGGAAGGTAACGGCGTTCCGTGAGTCATGCTGGCCACATGACCCGGAAGTGTCCTATGGACAACGCCGGCTCTTTGGCTTTGAAACGGAGATGAGCACCGCCCCCTAGAGTCAGACACGACTGGACTTTACGTCAAGGGAAACCTTTACCTTTACCTACCTGTAGGGTCAGAGCCAGAGGTCATCCCAAAGGGCAGGTTCAGTCATGGAGATGGCATGTCTTCCTAGGTCCCATTAGATGACATTGCTTCAAGGAAGGGTCCTGGAGCATGCCCATCTGGTGTGACCTACTGGGACAGGCAGAAATAACTACAGTCAGCCCGTCCTGTGAACTACAGATTCGGCTTTGCCACATCTCTGTATCAGACCACCGATTTACATCCTGTCGGGACCAGGGGCATCTTCAGGGGGTTAAAAAGTCAGGATGGTGGCCGTGCAATTGAAGCCCCCCCCTTTTTTTATTTACAGTCATGTCTGCCGTGTTGACTTTTTTGGACCGCCTCCTGCAGATGCCCTGGTGTAGAGGAGCACAGAGATGGCCCTGGAGAAAATATGAAGCAACCTTAGGAAAACAGGGACTTAGCCCGGGAAAACAGGAACATGTGAGAAAGGAACTCAAGATTATCCCCCCTTGATTCTCTTTGATATGACAAAGAGGGAAAGGGAAATGCTTCAGGCTTTCAAGATCCTGTTATTACACCCTATAACAATAAAGCAGAGTTCTGGTCCTTCTTTTGGTGTCCATTTCCTGACCTGGCCTACCTCGAAGGGCTGACACCCAATTAGGAGTCAGGTTCACAGGGCTAGATGATCCTGCTTCTGGAGAAGATGACTAAGTCCCGGCGAGACAGAAGTTCCCTCAGAAAGCATCTGGTTCCCTGTCAGCCTGAATGGATTACTGCAAGGCAGTCTACGCGGGGCTGCCCTTGAAGGGCATCTGGGAGCTGTAGCTGGTCTGCAATGGGTGTCACTTGCTTCATGAGCTGCCCAGGTGACCAGCTGGCTTCTGGATGCAATCCAATGGGCCAGTTGTCCCCTATAAAGCCCTTCCTGGCATGGGGCCAGGGCACTTCTCTTGAAATGGTCTCTATCTGCCTGATTAGACCTGGCAGGAGGGCACACTTCAGGCCCCATCCATCAAAGAATGCCATCTCGCAGGACCCAGGATCCCTGCCTTTCTGGCTATGGCACCTGCCCTCAAAACACATTACCACCTGAGATCAGATGGGCCCCAACCCTATTGGGTCTTGTTTGCCCAGGCATGAAGTCAGCGAAGCCCAGGTGGGGTTGAGATGTGATGTGATAGGACTTTTTACTTTCAGCAGCCATTTTCGTTTCGAATGGTATGCTTTCAACTTTTATGTTGTGGCTTCTGTGTTGGTTGCATTCAGTGCCCAGAATCGTCGTGGCAAGAAGGGTGGCTGTGTAAATCAAAGCAAATACATAAATAAAGAAATTAAACCTGTCTATCTGGTGAGCCCAGTCTGGAAGGGTGAGGTAGTGGTGTCCACACAGTGTGGTCAAAAAAAATCAAGATGGTGCCACGGCGGTGCGATCAAAGCTCCGCCCATTTTTTATGTGTGTTGCTTTCATTACACTGTTGTGGCTACCATCTTCACTTTTTTGACCACGCTGTGTGGGCCTCTCTGGAAAGAACAGAGCTGGGTAGGAGATCCCTTCTTGTTGGCTACTGCAGCATTAGCAACCAACTTCCTTCCTGTGGTCCAGACAGACGGCCAAATGGTTTCTTCCCAAAGAGGCGCGAAGATGGCTTGGTTTCCCCAGCAGTTGGTGAAATAAGTGAATTAAATCAATATGGCGTGCCTGCAGAGCTCTGGACGAATGCTGAATGGGCAGTTTTTCCAGCTGGCTTTTTCCTGATTTTACAGAGTAATATCTGGAAACTTAACATTGCTTATTTGGTTTTCCTGTGGTGTTTGAGATATTGTGAACTCCCTGGAGTTGTTGCTGAAACGGGCCGGATGTGAAAGGTGTAATCAGTGAATAAAAGGCATGGAGACTTTAATGCCACACACATCTGGGGACAGCTTCCACAGGAGTTACTTTTGAGAAGGCAGAGAATCAGAGGCTGTGCTTGCACAGCCTGTGAGCAAGTCAAGACCGAGCAGACGCCAGTGTGTTGTGAGATCCCACCGCGCCTGGTGAATTCAGGATTCCGTATATTGTTCCAGCTTGCGAATTGGATGAAGTCCATGATCGAGGGCAGCATGCTGTCATCCCTGTTTTATATCACTAAACGGGTTGTGTGAACACAGCCACATTGCACAGCGCAATCCCTTCCTGGCAATTTTTTGCACTGGAACATTTTTTAAAGCCTTGAATTAGAAGAGATGAGGAAATGGCCTGCAGCACCCAAAAGTACAGAATGTCCACCATCATATTTATTGATGGATCGTTGCATTTTTTAAAATTCCTTTGTTTTTATTTATTAAATTTGTTCAGCCGCCCAATTCAAAATGACCCTGAGCAGCGTACAATATTAAAAAGATATAAAAAGAGGTGCTAGCAATAAATGTTTAACGTCCAAGGTACGTCACAAATATTTAGCTACTGGTTAGCAGTTGGGGAGGTAAAAGGGGAGAATGCGTTACCAATTTTTTCCATAATGTTTTATTAGCAGTTGCTCATTTATTTATTAATCAAATTTGTATTGCCACCCACCTCGCACTTTATCTTCTACTTTGCTTTTTGGATCTTTATTCTTGTGTGATTTCTGTTGAAATAATCTGTTGAAGCTTATGCACTAACAAAAACCTTTTTTTTAAAAATCTTAGATCTGCTTCGTCTCTCTATTTCCTTTTATCAATACACATGCACACACACAAAGTAACAATGCAACAGAGACCTTAGTGTTAAGCAATTAGTTCAAGACCAAAAGTATTGTTATATAACTAATACTTTGATGTGAATTGCAGCGGTCCCTTTTTTGTGCTATGTTGCTAAGCAAAGCGGTCATTAAGTGAATCTGACCCAATTTTATGACCTTTCTGCGGTGGTCATTAAGCGAATCACCATAGATATTAAGCGAACCACATGGTCGTTAAGGGAATCACGTGGTTTCCTTTTGATTTTGCTTGCTAGAAGCTGGGCAGGAAGGTTGAAAATGGTGATCATGTGACCACGGGATGCTGCGACGGTCATAAATGCAAAGTGGTTGCCAAGCGCCCAAATCGTGATCCTGTGACTGCAGGGATCCTGCAACGGTTGTAAGTGTGAGGACTGGTTGAAAGTGGTTTCTTCAGCACCATGGTAAGTCCAAACCGTCACTAAACAAATGGTTGTTAAGTGAGGACCACCTGGAACACTATGTTCATAATTTCTAATCATATTATGTAAATATTATGGCATTGAAATTTGCATTGAAATAATATAACATATCAAGATTTATAACATGGCAATACAAGGAAAAAAGAAAAAGAAACCAAAACGAAAAGATACACTTCCAGATATGCCTCTGCTTGCCCCGCTCCCTGAAATCTTAGAAAATAAAAAAGCTAGTGATCCAGGCCACTCCTTTTTTTGGAAATATTGTGTCTTCCCAGAAAGTGGCCCAAGGTTAGCAGGAAAACTGGTGGGATCTTTAACTGGCTGTGTCCCCATATTAGCTCTCTCCTGCAGCCATTTTGTGAGAGCGCCCCATACTCTCAATGCTTTCATTCTCTCCTCCGCTCAGTGCAGAAATCTGCCCCAGCCTCTAAGTCAAATTTCTCTACTTCTGACATTTCTCTCGATATTCAGTCCAAATGTGATGTCTATAGTTTGCAATTCTTGGTCCTAAGCCTCCCCTCCACAGAGCAAGTTAGCATCTTCACAGAAACCCTTTAGACCACTGTTTCTCAACTGTGGCCACTTTAAGATGGGTGGACTTCAGCTCCCAGAATTCCCTAGCCAGCATGGCTGGCTGGGGGAATTCTGGGAGTTGTAGTCCACCCATCTTAAAGTGGCCACAGTTGAGAAACATTGCTTGAGATATTCGAACACCCAGATCGCAAATAGGCATATTTTTGTGCTGCTAGTCAATGGGTGACTTCAGCATCTGATAAAACTCCGTGGCTTCCTGGTCAAAAAAGACTGATGTTTATGTTTAGATAACAATTGCCTGTCTGCCAGGGAAAGCAAAAAAGAATCTTGGTTGGCTTTGCTTTGGTTCAAAACAAAAGGAAGGAATAATAATCTATTATTTACAATGATTATTAAATAAGACATAGCTATCTGTGGAGTTTGTTTTTATAATCTACAAATGTGCCCCAGGGTATCCTGTTTACATAAATCATATTTTAATAACCTTTGAAAAGGAATATTGTGCATCTAAAGGTTACCAGACTCACAGGGCAATTTGGAAGCATGAGTCCAATTCAGTGGTACCTTTGGCTTACAAATCAAAGGTAGTCCTCGCTTAATGACCACAACTGGAACCAGAATTTTGGTTGCTAACCAAAGCGGTCATTAAGCTAATCCAATCCCATTTTACATCCTTTTTTGCATCGGTTGTTAAGCGAATCACCATGGGCATTAAGTGAACCACGTGATCATTAAGCAAATTAGTTGTGAAGCGAGAACTACCTGTATTAGTAACTTTGTGTTTTAATTGTTGAATTTTTAATTGTTAGTTTTGTATGATCATCCTTTTTAATGTATGCCACCCAGAGTCACAAAGCTATGAGATGGGCGGCTATATAAATATGATGCATACATACATACATACATACACCATTATTAGACGTTAAGACCTCATCGTTCACGCTCTCTCCCGGCCTGGTCACTCGCGTATAGTGGCCCTTCCTACTAGCTAGTACAGATGTTTCCTGTCTGTGGCTAGCCACCATGGCTACAGAGGCAGCGCCTGCAGTAAACAACGACGCCCAAGCCTTTAATCTTCCTTTCACACGACTTTGACACGTGCTCGTTGACAGGGCTAGCCTCCTGCCCCCCCACCGCAAAACGTAATGGCCTCCCTGCTGCTCACTGCAACCTTTTGGCTTCTTACCCATTCTTATGCTACTTTAGACATTATTGTAAACCAATAAAGAAAATGGGCAATTTTATATCACCTTTTCCCGCTGGATGCGTTTTTGCGGACGGCTTTGTGCCACCCTGGAAGCGAAACACCATCGCGATTAGCATGCACTTTTACACAGGAGCAAGTCCCACTAAAATAAGTCAAAGGAGACAGGATTGTGCTCTTGTTGCTTGAAGCTCACTCATTTTATCAGCGCTCAAAAGAGCAGCTTTTAATCCACATATTGGGGAGATGCATCTATTAAAAAAAATTGGACTATAGGTAGTCCTTGTTTAATGACCATTCGTTTAGTGCCAGTTCGGACTTACGGCGGTGCTGAAAAAACTGACTTGCATCCGGTCCTCACATTTACAACTGCCACAGCGTCCCTGTGGTCACATGATCACGATTTGGGCACTTAGCAACCAGTTTGCATTTATGACCATTGCAGCATCCTGTGGTCACGTGATTGCCATTTTTGACGTTCCGGGCTGGCTTCTGGCAAGCAAAATCAATGGGGAACTGCGTGATTCGCTTAATGACCATGTACTTCACTTAATGACCATGATGATTTGCTTAATAACCACTGCAGAAAAGGTCGTAAAATCAGGTCAGATTGTCTTAACGACCACTTCATTTAGCAACAGAAATTCCTATCTCAATTGTAGTTGTTAAGTGAGGACTACCTGTAACTCAAGGTGGCAAACATACCTAAAAGTCCTTCCTCCTCCTATTTTCCCCACAACAACAACCCTGTGAGGTGAGTTGGGCTGAGAGAGAGTGACTGGCCTAAGGTCACCCAGCCAGATTTGGTGCCTAAAGCAGGACTGGAACTCACCATCTCCTGGTTTCTAGCCCGGTGCCTTAACCAATAGACCAAGCTGGCTCTCATAGTGGTCTCCTATTCTAGTAGTAACCAGGTCCAACTTTCAAGAATAGCCAATGTCAGCTAGATGCCCCTGCTGTCTTATTCCTCATAACCGTGTTCAAATGACTCTGCAGAAACTCATCAAGTAAGTTTGGCCCAGTTGCTCTCTTATGTCAGCCTACCTTACAGGTTTGTGGTTGGGAGGACAACTGAAGGAGGGAATGTGGTGTAGGTTGTCTCGAATTCCAGGAGGAAAAGCAAGATCCAAATCATGGTTTTGATTATAACTTGGTGGATGATTTATTAAAATGGCACCGTTGGCTATCATGTAAAACCAGCGTGATTAAAAAAAAACATTTTAATTGCTTAGGTGTATAGATTGAGATTGTAGATCTCAGCCACATTTTGACAAAAGCATGTTCTCCTCCACATCACCCCCTGCAGAAGGATTTACACTTTTGCTTTAAAAAGTGGTGAGCAGGTTTGCTCATCCCCCCAGCTCTGCGTTAGACTGTGGTTTGACCCAGTTTGATCCAATGTCTTTCAACCTTGGCCACCTTAAGACGTGTGGACTTCAACTCCCAGAATTCCCCAGCCATATATATATATATATATGAACAGACAATTGGCCTCCTGGGTTGGTAGACCTGTTTTCCTGCTGTGCTGATTGTTATAATAACCCCTTAACCCATCCTTTTGCGACTAGAGAGAATTGCTAACCTCTCCTGGGCTAAGCAGACAAAACACAGTGGAATATATTTCCCAGGACGTGAAGGCTGAGGTGATTAGATTTATTGCCACGAAAATACGAAGCCATTATAAGAGCGTTCCAGCAGTTGCTGCCAAATATCAAAGGCAGTCTCTTTTGATCCCAATCTGTGTTCAAATTCCTTGCGCCTGTTTCTCCTACCCGGTTCTATGCCGAGAGCAGGGATGCTAGTCTCTCTGGGGCGGGAGAGACAGCTTCTATTTGTCCCTCGGTTTGATAACAGCCCGATCTGGTATCAGGTTTATTTTTGATGGTGTGGGAGCAAAATCCCACAAGCATTAATTATGTTCATAATAGGCAAGTGGCCCAGGCAAGGCAAATATATGTTCTTGGTAGTACATCAGCTGCTAGTACATCAGCTCCTCAGCAGGATTTGGAAACATCTCCTGGTGGTTTCCCAAAGTTGGAAAAAAACATCTACTTGTGCCTAAATTAAGATTGCTCTGATTGCAATCCAGGCTGGCTGGGGAATTCTGGGAGTGGAAGTCCACCCATCTTAATGTTGCCAAGGTTGAAAAACACTGGCTTAAAACATCTTCCTCCATTCCTCTTCTCTTTTTGCTCTTCCTCTTCTTCCTCCCTCCTCCTCCTCTTGCAGAAATACACTTTTTTGACTTTTTAAAAAAGGCTCAGATTGTAGAATTTCTTCTCCAAACAACTGATCAGCTCTCAGAATCCAATTTTCCCCAGCCAGGTGCTCTCCAGGGGAACCGGACGACACCTTTATTTATTTATTATCTTTATTTTTCATTTTTCTTCATTTACAAATTAATTACATTAAATAAAAGCTGTGTTTTAACTCTGCTTTTTATTGATCAGCTTTTAGCAGCAAAATGCATAATGGCCCACCAGTGACTATCTGGGTGATTTGACGGGACATAACCCTTGATACGACTGAGGCCGCTTCAACCGATGCGTCGCTCCATCTGTCGTTGAAGGCATTTTGTACCTACTGCCAGGTGTTAATAAGAGGCCGCTCCTCTGGAGAACAGATGCCTTTTGCAGCCGCTTCACTGAAGTACAGACGCTGCTGTGGGAAGGTGGTTCTTCCACTTTCTCTGCCCTTGGGATGTAGGGTCCTCTTCTGCCTTCAGAACGGTTGACCATTGTGAGACTAGGCTGAAGCTGCCATTACCTGAAGATGGAGCAGACACATAGGCAGAGAGGACAAAAGCCGGGAATAATCTTGTCTAAAAGATCCCTTCAGGGAGGTAGATAAGAAGGAAGCAAGTCGTTAAGGAGACAAAGGAAAAATGTCACCTGAACCAGACAAAGGAAGTTGGGCCTGAGCACATGGAGGACTATCCCCCCCAATCCCATCTACAGCTACCAAACTTGTGAATCAACAAAGCAAGGACTTTTGGGGATAAAAGGGGTCCCGAAGCCCGCCCACTCCTTGAGTCGTCTTTGGACCCAGACTTGGCGGCTTCTGTCCCTCTTACTAGTGCCTGGCAGCTTAGCTGGAAGTGGGCAAGTGTGGATGAGTGTGTGCGCGTGTGTGCGTGCGTTTGAGAAAGAGCAAATGTATCTTGCAACCAGTAAAGTTTTGCTGTTACTTTAAATTCACTGGGTCTCCCAAAGAACCTGTTGTGCCTCAGTGTTTGGTTGGAAGCCATTTGTGTCTGTCCCTAATTACTTCCTGGCTGGCTGTTGACCAGGACTGTGTGTCTTGTCTGCTCAAGCCGCACCTCTCTGGAAAACCCAGGTAGCAAGCAAGGGGGGCTCACAAGATCTGCATGCCTCAACAGGGTGTGAGTGTGTGAGTGAAAGCCCATCAGCCGAACCTGGGAGCTTGTGTGTGTAACACCATCTTCTCCTGGACCCTGGAAAGGGGCCCTTACAAGGTGCTACCAGCCGGGCCAGCTGGACCAAGGTATTTTTTTTTTAAGGAGGTGTTACTCCTCCATCACTCCATCACCTCATATGCAGTGACAGCGATAGCTTTCTGGATGCCCGCGCCTGTATCAATGCCACCTGGATGAAGTGGCGCCAGGTGACTGGAGTCCTGTGTGATCGTCGGATGCCCCTATGCCTCAGGTCAAAGGTCTACAGAATGGAAGTGCGCCCAGTCGCCCTCTACGGATCGGTGTGCTGGCCAGCAACAGCAAAGCACGCGCAGGCCCTGCACGTGATGGAAATGCGAATGCGCCCACGGTGCCATGAACGATGACGTCCGGCGATGACTGGGAGTTGCGCCAATTGTGGCAAAACTGTGGGAAGGAAGGCTCAGATGGTATGGACACGTCATACGCAGCAAAGAAGACTCAGTGGCCATGCGCCTGGACCCTCGTGGCTGGTGACCCCGTGGTGGACCCAAGAAACGGTGGATGGACTGCATTAAGGAGGACATGGAATGCGTGAACATCACCCCTGAAGATGCCTTGGATTGAGCCAAATGGAGACGGATATGCCGACAAGCGCACCCTGCCACAGCGCGGGAATAACGCTAGGAAGAATACTATCTGGATAATCTTTCACTTGAAAAATTGTTTGGTAAAACAGCCCTGCTTGATAAGACTTGTGATAAAAATCATATATTTAAATAGCGAAGTGGGAAATCATCCCTTTATCAGGATTGGCAGGATTTTATCTTACCAGGAGGTATGGAAAATCCATAAATTAAATCTAATTAAATTTAATCTAAATTAAATCTAAACAGTCTGATAAGAGAGTAAAAGTTGTATGTAATGTCATGCAGAGAATATAATAACAAACATTTTGTTTATAATAACAAACATTTTTTTAAAAACCGATTCATTTATTAAACTATCTATCTCTATATTTATTTTAAAAATTGACAACCTGTCTACCTTCCAAAGGATCTTGTGGTGGGTTCTTTCCATAGAAATTTTTTTACTCCATAAAT
Source organism: Candoia aspera (assembly GCF_035149785.1). Classification (NCBI taxonomy): domain Eukaryota; kingdom Metazoa; phylum Chordata; class Lepidosauria; order Squamata; family Candoiidae; genus Candoia; species Candoia aspera. The sequence continues at coordinate 3,533,562 of NC_086153.1, forward strand.
AAATCTGTTGAACTTGGTAAAACAAACAAACAATACATTTAAAACATGCAATATTGACCAAAACAAATCTAACACAGAGGAACATAACTCTACAAAGGAAACATGTTAATGCAGAACAATAATAAATAAAATAAGAACAAAAACCCTAAGCATCTGAGATACCAAGTCGTGTTCCTTTGGCCAGGACAAAATGATCCAGTGTTTAGTCTTGGGCTCCTACGCAGTGGCTAAGTATTCGGCTTTCTGTTTCCAGGCAGATAAAGGCGGAGATAGAAAGGCAGCAAGAGGCAGAAACAAGATAATTATTATTTCCAGCTTGGCATGCTCCAAATGTGCATTTTGCTACTAGATAGATACTTCATTGATTTAGTCTTTTGATCATATCAAATATGAAAAAAAATAAAAGCCATTATAAACATACACGTAAAAATGAATAGATACAAATAAAACTGTAATACAAATTCACATCAGTCCAACACCCCTGCAGTCAACTCCAATCTGGTCTAAGTAATCTGTCCTCTTTGATGGCTGAAAGCGAAGAGGAGCCGAGGAGCCTTATGATGGTGAAAGAAGAAAGTGCAAAAGCTGGCTTGCAGCTAAACCTCAAAAAAACCAAGATTATGGCAACCAGCTTGATGGATAACTGGCAAATAGAGGGAGAAAATGTAGAAGCAGTGAAAGACTTTGTATTTCTAGGTGCAAAGATGACTGCAGATGCTGACTGCAGTCAGGAAATCAGAAGACGCTTAATCCTTGGGAGAAGAGCAATGACCAACCTCGATACAATAGTCAAGAGCAGAGACATCACACTGACCACAAAGGCCCGCATAGTTAAAGCAATGGTGTTCCCCGTAGTGACATATGGCTGCGAGAGCTGGACCATAAGGAAGGCTGAGCGAAGGAAGATCGATGCTTTTGAACTGAGGCGCTGGAGGAAAATTCTGGGAGTGCCTTGGACTGCAAGAAGATCAAACCGGTTCGTACTCCAGGAAATAAAGCCAGACTGCTCACTTGAGGGAATGATACTAAAGGCAAAACTGAAATACTTTGGCCACATAATGAGAAGACAGGACACCCTGGAGAAGATGCTGATGCTAGGGAGAGTGGAAGGCAAAAGGAAGAGGGGCCGACCAAGGCCAAGGTGGATGGATGACATTCTAGAGGTGACGGACTTGTCCCTGGGGGAGTTGGGGGTGTTGACGACCGACAGGAAGCTCTGGCGTGGGCTGGTCCACGAAGTCACGAAGAGTCGGAAGCGACTGAGCAAATAAACAACAACAATCTCTCCTCTTTAAGATTGCCTTTGATATGAAGAGTGCAGTCTTGCTGGTAATGAGCTAGTTCTTACCCTGTAAAAAATAAGAAAGTTTCTGCTGGCTGCTCTAGTATTTTTTGTTTTTTAAATATAAATCTAAGTGCTCAGTCCTTCCTACAGAGTATAATTTACTTAAGAAGGGTAGTTAAGGGTAGTTAAGAAATTGTTTTAGTGGGATTTTATTAGAATTTTTTGTATATTTATTAGAATTTTATTGTATATTTATTGTTCTGTATTGTAAACCGCCCAGAGTCCCTCCGGTCGGAGGAGATGGGCGGTGACAAATTTGATAAATAAATAATAAACGATTTGCAGTCAAATAAGGTATGTGTGGTATCTTCAACAGCTGGGGCACCACAAATACATAATCTTTGGGCGTATGGAACTCCTTGGAACCTCCCAAATTGTACTCTAGAGTCTAATTGGTCGAAACGAGCTCCAGTAAAACCTCTTCTGAGTTATTGGGGCAAAAAAATTGAAAGACTGATTTGTGTTGGGCCAGCAGCTTCAAGGACTTGACATGTGTAAGGGATGCTATATCCTCTTCGGCAGCCACCTCCAAAACCCTTGGTTTGAAACTTTTCTTGGCCTTCAAATCTAACTAGACTGGAAAATGAATTCATTTTGCTACTAAAAGCAGATCAATACAACCACATCAGTGTAGCTCACAGACCAATGAAAGCCCTCCAGAGCATCTTAAGCAAACCAAAAGACCAGTAGCCCAGGAAGAAAAAACAGGTATCAGCTACAATATATAATACAATATATATATATATTGTATATATATAATATATACAATATATATATACTGCCCCAGACAGACCCGGTGCGTAACTTGGGGGTCCTCCTGGACTCAGGGCTCCTGCTCAAAGAGCAGGTGGCAGCCATGGCCAGAAGGGCCTTTGCACAGCTGCGTGTTGTGCACCAGTTACACCCCTTCCGGGAGCTAGAGGCCCTTCGAATGGTCACTCATGCCCTGGTCATCTCCCATATAGACTACTGCAATGCACTGTACATGGGGCTACCCTTGAAGAGTATCCAGTATATAAACTGAGAGCAAGGCCCACTCCCTCTTCGCACTGAAGATGTTGCCTAGCCTGGCAATGAAACATCTGCAAGAAAACAACAAGGCTCAGAGAGCACCAAGGATGCCACAGTTCAACCCTGAGCTACAAATATTCTCTTCGATTGGTAGCAGATCAATAAAAAGCAAAGTTAAAGCCCAGCTTTTATTTAATGTATTTAATTTATAAATAAACAAATGTGTGAAATAAAGATAATAAATAATTAAATATAAGCAAGCAAGCACCTCTCTCAAATTCATTAAAGCAGCTTGGGGTTTTTTGTTTGCTGGGTTCTGTCCAAGCTGGAAAAGGACCGGTGGCTTTAATGGATGGCTGAAAGGTGCTGCCTTGGTGGAATTTGTCTTAAGCCTGGACTGAAAACAGAATCAATGGTCTGATGTTTGCTCTCTGGCTGTTGAGCAGGAAGGAAGTTGGGACAATGCTTGAGTCAGAGGCTCTGATACGCCACCCACATGCGTGCAATGTTTAAAGAAGCAAAACATCATTTCCAATGAGTTTGCCCTGAGTCTTGGGAGGATGTATTTTTAAATTTAATTAAATTTAATTAATTTAATTAATTTAATTTAATTTTTCTATCCCACCTTTATTATTCTTATAAATAACTCAAGGCAGGGAACATCCCTAATACTCCTTCCTCCTCCTATTTTCCCCACAACAACAACCCTGTGAGGTGGGTTGGGCTGAGAGACAGTGACTGGCCCAAAGTCAATTACCTAAAATCATCACTAGATTCTGGGAGTCGGAGTCTACACATCTTAAAGTGGCCAAGTTTGAAAAAAACACTGCTCTGCCACTTCAGTGTGTTATGCAAAGTTAAGCACGTGCAGAAAACTCAAGAAATCAGCATTTTAAAAATTACAGCTGAGCACCACGTGTGAACCAGCCAATTGAGGCTTATTAAGCAAAATAAACCCAGGAAAGCAAACCATGGCTTGGCTTGTAATACTAACTGGGCCTAACAGTGATGCCAGATGATATCCTTCATGCTAAAATATTTATGATCTTATTTATGTTTTTAAAATTGTCACTGAGGCTTAGATGCTTTGATTATCTTTTTTATTGTGAACAGCCCAGCATCCCCCATTGGGGGAGGGGGCGGTAATATAAATCTAATAAATAAAAATAAAATAAATAAAAGCTCAGGTCTGTATGTCATCTCTTGCTTGCATTGCTGAAGGATGATTGATTGATTTATTGCAAAGGCTGGCGGAGCAGAGAGAGAGGACCCAAGATGGTTTGTAACCGGATGCTTCAAATGGGGGTGGTGGTGGTTCCTCCAACACAGGCATAACAACTGTTGTTTTACCTACACCCTGCCGGGCACAACCCAGGCACTTAAATTCATTCATATGAATTCCTTTTCCATTTCCTATCACGGGTCAGTTGGAAAAAAGGAAACCTTTGCCAGCCAGACTGGAATGTCCTGCAAAATCATCTACCCCGGTTATCATCAGAGTTTGATGAGAACCAAACTGACTCACCGGGAAACTCGGTCTATGGCCTCGCGGGTCTAACTGGTGAACCCGACCTCCGTTGCCAGCACTGGCTATCCTTCCTCCTCCCCTCCCCGCTCCCCGTTCCTCCTTCTCCTTCTTTTCTTCTTCCTCTTCCTTCTCCTTCCTTTTCCTCTTCCTCCTTTTCTTCTTCCTCTTCCTCCATCTGTTTCTCCTCCTCCTCTTCCTCCTTCCTTTTCTCCTTCTTCTTCTTCCTCCTTCTCTTCCTCTTCCTCTTCCTTCTTTTCCTCTTCCTCCTTCCCCTTTTCTTCTCCTTCTTCCTTTTCCTCTTCCTCCTTTTCTTCTTCTTCTTCCTCCTTCTCTTCCTCTTCCTCCTTCTCTTCCTCCTTCCCCTTTTCTTCTTCTTCCTCCATCTGTTCCTCCTTCTCCTTCTCCTCTTCCTTTTCTTCTTCTTCTTCCTCCTTTCCCTCTTCCTCCTTTTCCTCTTCCTCCATCTCTTCCTCTTCTTCTCCTTTTCCTCCCTCCTTCTCTTCCTCCTTCTCTTCCTCTCCTTCTCCTTTTCTTCTTCTTCCTCCATCTGTTCCTCCTCCTCCTTCTCCTTCTCCTCTTCCTTCCTTTTCTTCTTCTTCTTCCTCCTCCTTTCCCTCTTCCTCCTTTTCCTCTTCCTCCATCTCTTCCGCTCCTTCTTCTTCCTCCTTCTCTTCCTCCTTCTCTTCCTCTCCTCCTTTTCTTCTTCCTCCTCTTCCTCTTCCTCTTCCTCTCCTTCTCCTTTTCTTCTTCTTCTTCCTCCTTCTCTTCCTCCTTTTCTTCCTCTTCCTCTTCCTCTCTTCCTCTTTCTCCTTCTCTTCTTCTTCCTCCTTCTCTTCCTCTCCTCCTTTTCTTCTTCCTCCTCTTCCTCTTCCTCTTCCTCCTTCTCCTTTTCTTCTTCCTCCTTTTCCTCTTCCTCCATCCCTTCCTCTTCCTCTTCCTCCTTCTCTTCCTCCTTCCCCTTTTCCTCTTCCTCCTTCTCTTCCTCCTTCCCCTTTTCTTCTTCTTCCTCCATCTGTTCCTCCTTCTCCTTCTCCTCTTCCTTTTCTTCTTCTTCTTCCTCCTTTCCCTCTTCCTCCTTTTCCTCTTCCTCCATCTCTTCCTCTTCTTCTCCTTTTCCTCCCTCCTTCTCTTCCTCCTTCTCTTCCTCTCCTTCTCCTTTTCTTCTTCTTCCTCCATCTGTTCCTCCTCCTCCTTCTCCTTCTCCTCTTCCTTCCTTTTCTTCTTCTTCTTCCTCCTCCTTTCCCTCTTCCTCCTTTTCCTCTTCCTCCATCTCTTCCGCTCCTTCTTCTTCCTCCTTCTCTTCCTCCTTCTCTTCCTCTCCTCCTTTTCTTCTTCCTCCTCTTCCTCTTCCTCTTCCTCTCCTTCTCCTTTTCTTCTTCTTCTTCCTCCTTCTCTTCCTCCTTTTCTTCCTCTTCCTCTTCCTCTTCATCTCTTCCTCTTTCTCCTTCTCTTCTTCTTCCTCCTTCTCTTCCTCTCCTCCTTTTCTTCTTCCTCCTCTTCCTCTTCCTCCTTCTCCTTTTCTTCTTCCTCCTCTTCCTCTTCCTCCTTCTCTTCCTCCTTTTCTTCCTCTTCCTCTTCCTCTTCCTCTCTTCCTCTTTCTCCTTCTCTTCTTCTTCCTCCTTCTCTTCCTCTCCTCCATCCCTTCCTCTTCCTCTTCCTCCTTCTCTTCCTCCTTCTCCTTTTCTTCTTCTTCCTCCTTCTCTTCCTCCTTCCCCTTTTCTTCTTCCTCCTTCTCTTCCTCCTTTTCTTCCTCTTCCTCTTCCTCTTCATCTCTTCCTCTTTCTCCTTCTCTTCTTCTTCCTCCTTCTCTTCCTCTCCTCCTTTTCTTCTTCCTCCTCTTCCTCTTCCTCCTTCTCCTTTTCTTCTTCCTCCTTTTCCTCTTCCCCCTTCTCCTTCTATCCTACCATTATATATTTGTGTCTGTGTATTTGTGCATGAATGTGTGTGTGTTTCTGTGTGTGTGTGTGTACATACAGTGAACATACCTAATATTCCCGCCACCTATTTATTTAAATTTAAACGGATACATTCCTCTGGAGACAAGGACTGGTAAGCACCAGGACGGTAGGACTTGCTGTGTCACTCGCAAGTCTTGCAATCGGATTTGTGCAACCTGATTTGCCAGTCAGGGCAATAAAAGCCGGATTTCCAGACAGGCCAGATCAGAAAAGGCTGGGGACCTAGGGACTGGGTTCACAGCCTGCACCAGGTCAGCCGCCCACGCGCTGAAACACTTCAACACTTCTTGAAATCAGGAGGCCGTTTTGAAACAGCAGTGTTGACTTAAGGTCTTGCCTTTTCTATTCCTGTTCTTATTTCTTTCCCTAGCCAATACCGCGGGTCGAGCTTTTTCATGCACTTCGGGCTTTTTCATGCACTTCGTGAGCAGAAGGCCCTCTGTACTTGCTCAGAGGCTCTTGGCACAGCTGGGCAGCGAGACACGGGGCCAAAGGCGCAACGCTTAATCCTCTCGCCCGCCAAGCCGAACGCGGCGCCAGCGCCACCTAGCGGCCCCCTCCCCTAGATAGGAACCTTGAGGGGGCGTGGCCCCCGCTGCTCGCCGCGCCTCCCCCGGCGCTCATTGGCCGCGGCTCCTATGCCCGCCCTTGCGGTCCTCCAGCGTCCCAGAATGCCGCTGCACCCGGAAGCCGCGCCGCCACCGCCGTGCGGGGAGGAGAAGCCGGGATGGAGGACGACGAGCTGGACTTGGCCGACGAGCTGGAGGCCGCCTTGCAGCTGGCGCCGGAGGTGCAGCTGGCCATCGAGCAGGTGACGGGGCGAGGGGCGTGGCCAGGAGGGCGAGGGGCGTGGCTTGGAGAGGCGGAGCCTTAGTATGCTAATTACGACATGGGTGGGAGAGAGGCGGTCTGGGGTTCCAGTTGAGGGGAGGGCCTGGGGGGCCACCCTCGGGGTGACTCGGGGGTCGGTTGGGGTCAGGAGGCTGCTTAGGGGTCCATAAGGGAGCGGCTAAGGGGGGGTAGTTGGGGGGCACTCCCTCTTTTGGGAAGGGTCCCTGGAGGTGACCCTAATGGCGGGACACGGACCACCTGGGATTTTGGGGGGGCTCAGGAGGGTTGGACTCCAATTCCCAGCAGCCTCAACCAGCTAGAGTTGGGGTCCCTTTGGAGATGAGGCTTTGGAGTCCAGGGGAAGGCAGCTGATTGTGGGTCCTCCAGGTGGGATAAAATGGGGGGGGGTGGGGAGCTGGATGCCTTTAGGATGACAAAGCAGGGAGGCAGCACCCCAACAACCTTGATTGATGGATGGATTGGTTACGTGCCCTCAAGTCATTGTCAACGCCCTAGCAACCACATAGATCAGTGTTTCTCAACCTTGGCAACTCTAAGATGGGTGGACTTCAACTCCCAGAATTCCCCAGCCAGCAGGCATAATGCTATGCACGCTTAATAGACCACAGGATAGTGTAAACGTAACTTTTATATGCACTGGGAAACCAAAAGATCCGTGTGACTTGCTTTATTGCGATATTCACTCTGTTGCTGTGGTCTGGAACCGAACCCAAAATAATAAAGGTGGGATAGAAAATACATAAATTAGTTAATAAAAATAAAAAGCTAAGCAAGGTTGGGCCTGTTAGCACTTGGATGGGAGACCACTAGGAGATTGCAGGGATGCAGCTTAGCCTGGGAAGTCGAGCAAACATCCCAGAAGAAGGCAACACCAACCCCCCATAGTATTATTGCCAAGAAAACTGAATGGAAGACTGCCAGTTTGGGATAGTGGTTAAGGTACCAGGCTAGAAATCAGGAGATGGTGAATCCTAGTCCTCCCTTAGGCATGAAAGCCAGCTGGTTGACTATAGGCCAGTCCCTTCCTCTCAGCCCAAGCCACCTGACAGGTTGGTTATTGTGGGGAAAACAGGAGGAGGGAACATTATCTACACCAGCCTGAACTGCACAAAATAAAGGCAGGATATAAATCTGATCTAATAATAATGGAGGTGTCCACCTGGAGTCAAGGTTGACTTAGAGATTTACATATAGTCCTTGACTTACGACCACAATTGGGAGAGGAATTTCCATTGTAAGTTGTTGTGGTTGTAAGTCAAGTCACCACACGGCTGGACCCAATGTTACGACCATTTTTATAGTGGTTGTTAAGCAAATCGCCACAGTCGTTAAGTGAATCCAGCTTTCCCAATGGGCGTTTTGTGCCAGAAAGTGGCCAAAAACATTGCCAAACGTATTCGTGTGACCCTGGGAAGCTGCAACCGGTCGTAAATGCGAGCCGGTTACCAAGTGCCCGAAATGCAATCATGTGACCTTGGGGGGGTGTGCAACACTTTGCAATGCTCGGAAGCGCTTTACAGACTATAAAGCAACCATTCTTATTTATATTCAATATAAATTGAATAAATAAATAAATAAATTCTGAGGCCGTCATAACTTCAGACCATCGTTAAACGAACGGTTGTAGGTCGAGGACTACCAACCCTTCCTTGGTGGGGGAAGAGATTGAAGGATCCCCCTGGAAGGAGCACAGGGCCGTGGTGAACTAACAAAGCCTTTTTGGGCGAAGTGGGGCCTGTTTATTTATTTATTATTCAAATTTAATTACCGCCCATCTCCCCCGAAAGACTCTGGGACTCTGGGCGGTTTACAATAAAATCAAACTACAGCCATAAACGTTAAAATCTCATAAAAATCAGACACATTACAATGATAAAATGCAATAAATAAATACGAAATCCAAGAGGCTATAAAATTCCAAGCTGGTGGGAGGGACTCTAGGGTGCAGGCCAACCCCCAAAATGGTTACCCGCTTTCCCCTCCCCAAGCGAGACAGCAGAACCAAGAGTTATGTATTTACTGTTACATTTATTTAATTAAATAAAATGATTAATTAATTAATTAATTAATTAACCGTATTTCCTGTTATTACTGTTGCTGGTGTAATGAGAGCCCTGTGGCTGCTGGGGGAGGTCTGGGGATATGCAGGCAGCCAATTGGTCTCTTTGCCCAGCAGATCCCCAGCTTAGTTCTGGGGTAGACTAAATTTAGTTCTTTGGCATTCTAAGGCAGAACTCAGCCCCAGAGCTGCAGTCCCTCTCCTGGCTTGGGGGAAAATCTAGTTAGGGGGCCAAGGGAGGGTGCCGGGGTGCTAGATAGGCAGGCCAAGTCACGTGGTGCAGATGGAACGGAACGAGGTTCTGTGAAATGTCCATTCTGGCAATGCGTCTTGCCGTTTATTTATTCCACTGTACTTAGAACCCAGCCCAGTCCCAGAGGACGATACCAAGACGAAATAAAATCAGTAAAATAAAATAAAATAAAATCATGCTGGCTGGGGAATTCTGGGAGTTGAAGTCCACCCACCTTAAAGTGGCTAAGGTTGAGAAACACTGGACTAACTCCAGCTTTTGTGATCAAAGGATGTCTCCCAGAAGGGACAGGACATCTTTCTGTCATTCTGGAGTGCAGAAACGTGGCGTTCAGTTCATAGGAAGGTAGATGCCAGCTGAGTTGATTTAGAATATTGGTGTCTTTCAAAAATGTATATGTAGCCGTCCACCTTAAATACATAACTCTGGGCAATGAACGATACGTGCACAAACAATTAAAATAATAGGATACAAGGGAAGAAAAATAAATAAATCAATAGCCAAGGCCCTACCTAACAATTCCATGTGGATTGGACTCCCCAAACATCCTGGCCCAAAGGCTTGAGGGAAAAGCCAGGTTTTAAAAAGCTTTCCAGAAGGCCAAGAGGATCAGGATCATCCAAATCTCAGGGGGAAGGCTGTTCCATAGGGCAGCGTCAGAAAGAACTTCTTAAGATGGCTGGACAGTGGAAGGAGTGGCCCTGAGAAATGGTAGGTTCCTCTTCACTGGATGTCTTTGAGCAGAGGTTGCACAGCCATCTTTAGCAGGGGGTTGGACTGGATGATCTCAAGGGCTCCTTTGAACTGTAGGAATCTGTAAGAAGTGAGAACCTGTTAGGGTTACCTGTCTGGATTTCCTGGTCCAGTAAAAGTACAAAGTTACAAAATAAAACTTTTTTTCCTTTTAGGTTTGCTATCCCGTCTTTATTATTTTTATAAATAACTCAAGGCAGCGAAAATGCCTAATACTCCTTTCTCCTCCTATTTTCCCCACAACAACAACCCTGTGAGGTGGGTTGGGCTGAGAGACAGGGGCTGGCCAAAGGTCACCCAGCTGGTTTTCATGCCTAAGGCGGGACTAGAACTCACAGCCTCCTGATTTCTAGCCTGGAGCCTTTACCACTAGACCAAACTGGCTCTCCCCTTTTTATTTATTTATTTGTTTATTTGTTTAATATATATATATATATATATATATTATTTATTTTTATTTATTTTTTATTAAAATAAAATAAACTGCAATGAACTTGTTACTAAGCACCTTAAGTTGTAGAACCAGTGTGCTGTTTAATGTTGTTTGCAATTACAGCGCCAACCATTCATTTGGTAGTTTTTCCTTCTTCCTCGACTGGTAGGTATTTCCCAGCCAAGATCCGCTGGACAGGGCTGACTTCAATGCTGTGGAATACATCAACACCCTTTTCCCAACCGAGCAAGTGAGTTGAATCTTTCTGCATCCCTGTGTTATAGTACAGGTAGTCCTCACTTAACGACCACGATTGGGACTGGAATTCTGGTTGCTAAGCAAAGCGGTCATTAAGCGAATCTGACCTGATTTCACGACCTTTTTCACAGTGGTCATTAAGGGAATCACCACAAGCATTAAGTGAACCATGTGGTCGTTAAGCGAATCACGCAGTTCCCCATTGACTTTGCTTGCCAGAAGCTGGCCGGGAAGGTCAAAAATGGTGATCACATGACCACAGGACGCTGTAACGATCATAAATGTGAACCGGTTCCCAAGCACCCAAATCATGACCACATGACCATGGAGACACTGCGACTGTCCTAAGTGTGAGGACCAGTCGCAAGTCAGTTTTTCAGCACTGTCGTAAGTCTGAACCATCACTAAATGAATGGATGTTAAGCAAGGACTGTCTCTGTGTTGCTGATTTACTTCCTTATTCTTTATCAGTGCAATTCCAAGGCCACAAATGAGGCCCTTTGCCCATCACGAGGTAGGAGCATAGGGCCAAAGCAGCTGGCCAGCCAGCCAGCTTTCTCTTTCTAAAATGCATTTCTGGTTTACAGACTTGGATGGCCCCCCTCCTCCCCCGGTATCCTTATATTTCTCTTCCAATTCGAAGCAGCTCCATTTTCACTCCCATCCTGTTGCGATTAGGACGTAAACTTTAGCCAGACCTCCTCAAATGTTACATGCTGAGTAATCTATCAGGTTTTCTTTTTGCCTGTTAATTTGGTAAGGACGTCTGGCAGCCAGACCGGTTGCACGTTGAATAGAAAGGCTTCACTGCAACAGTGTGGATGGCGCTTTCCCTGTCACGCTTCCTAATCTGCAAATCTAGAATGATTAATTGGCTAGAGTGTTGTTTTAGAACCCCTACGCTCGGCTAAACTCAAATGGCCGGCTGTCCCAGGTTTGTCCGCTGGGGGATACCACTCCCGTTCTTTTAAATCTCCGGAAAAGGAAATCCATATGGAGTGAACGGTGTTCCATTGCAGCAAATCCGGTACAGTCCTATGATTTATTTCTTGCACTTATTTTTATTCTACCTTTCTGTTATATCCATGGGTACTTTAGAAAAAGAGGAAAATAGGTACTTGTTTATAAAAAGGGCATGTTCCAGTCATTCCCAGATGGCTTTCAGGGCATATCTATCCACCACTGAAAGCCTTGAGCTGCAAAAATATGTTTTGCGCCCTCTCCTGAATAGTAACAAGAAGGGGAGACGCTGGGTTCCGGTGGCCATTCCCTAATGCTGGACCTCGTGTGGAATGAACTGTGTTAACGGTCAATGCCGACGACATCTGTGGCAGGGCCTAGAAAAGGGGCGCACCATGGAAGCATCTAAACACATGGGTCCAGGTGTTTTTTTGCCTTCTATACCAGTGTTTCTCCACCTTGGCAGCTTTGAGACGTGTGGACTTCAACTCCCAGAATTCCCCAGCCGGCCATGAATTCTGGGCATTGAAGTCCACACATCTCACAGCCGCCAAGGTGGAGAAACACTGCTCTAATACAGATAGTTCTCCACTTACAACCACAATGGGGACCTGAACTTCTGTTGCTAAGCAAGGCAGTTGTTAAGTGAATCACACCCCAATTTTACAACCTTTTGCCACAAGTCATTAAGCAAATCCGGCTTCCCCCATTGACTTTGTTTGGCGGAAGCTGGCTGGGAAGTTCGCAAATGGCGATCACATGGCCCCGGGACACTGCAACCATCGTAAATGCGTGTTGGTTGCCAAGTGCCTGAATTTTGATCACGTGACCACAGGGATGCTGCGGCAGTCGTAAGTGCGAGGACCGATCACAAGTCACTTTTTGCAGTGCTGTTGTAACTTTGGACACTGAATGAATGGTCGTAAGTCGAGGACAACCTGTAGAGAATTCGGAGCACCTTTATGGAACTACACTTCCCAGCATGCTTTGGGGGAGTGGCATCTTTGATGCAGGGAGCAAACACAGATTTGTGTGCATCTGGGCCTGGTTCCTTTGCAGAAGAGAGTATTTGCTTAGTATTTGAGACTGGCACACAAGCTTTGAACATCTAGTAGACTATGTGGTAGACCAGACTCTCTACACGTCCCCTCCGTTGGCAAAAATCACCGGTAGGGGCCGTGGAAACATGCCTTTTCAGGTGCTGAACCCCGCCCCCCCCATGGTCTAACGTTCCCCCAGATATTGGAATGGCCCCTTTCCCACCCACCCACCTCCAGTCTTTCTAAAGGACTGCTACCAGCATCCCTCCAGGTGATGGATCCTCTCTGTTTGGTTTTCACCTGTTGATTCCCAATTATACGATTGGTCAACAAAATTCATTTTTAGTTTTAATCTTGACTGTTTATCTGTTTCTGGACCCAAGGGAGGGATTGAGGTGGGCTGCTCTGAGTCAGTTGAGTGGAGCTGCCTCTGAGCTCTGCAAACAGGCTAATAAATGCTGTGGGTGAAGGCGCCGCATTAATGCTGCTTGGGGGTCTGATCCTGTTGATGGCGCGTAACGAAAAGATTAAGTCCTGCCCCACTTCCCATTTTTCTCTTCCAGTCTTTGGCTAATATTGACGACGTAGTGAGCAAGATCAGACTGAAAATAAGGTAGGCGAGGGTGGGGTTTTTTTTTCTCCATTTCAAGGATGGGTGGAAACCGCTTCTTATTCCCTCAGAATGAATTCTCTAGCCAGAGAAGTTCAATAGGACTCCGCAGAGGAAGTGTTTGTTTCAGGGAAAAACAACGCACATTTCCCAGCTGATGCATACCCCTAAGGGAGAGGGTGGTGCCCACATGCCCCATCCTTGAACTAAAGCAAAGAATTGTGGGTTGTCTCTTGCACACTAACCACTTCCATCCTTTAGACCAGTGTTTCTGAACCTTGGCAGCTTTAAGATATGTGGACTTCAACTCCCAGAATTCCCCAGCCAACATGGCTGGCTGGGGAATTCTGGGAGTTGAAGCCCTCCCATCTTAAAGCATGCTGGCTGGGGAATTCTGGGAGTGGAAGCCCACCCACCTTAAAACATGCTGGTTGGGGAATTCTGGGAGTTGAAGCCCACCCACCTTAAAACATGCTGGTTGGGGAATTCTGGGAGTTGAAGCCCACCCATCTTAAAGCGTGCTGGCTGGGGAATTCTGGGAGTTGAAGCCCTCCCATCTTAAAGCGTGCTGGCTGGGGAATTCTGGGGGTTGGTCCACACATCTTAAAGTTGCCAAGGTTGAAAAACCCTAGTTTACTGCCTCTGAGGATTTCACTGATGAGGTGTGATTACTGACATGCATCAAGAAATTATTCCAATTTACCTTTTCTGATTAAGTCAGGCTTGTGGAAACAAAACCCAAAACAAACTTCTAATCTTAAAAGTGGCATTGTTTATTCATTTAGTCGCTTCTGACTCTTCGTGACTCCGTGGACCAGCCCATGCCAGAGCTTCCTGTCAGTCATCAACACCCCCAGCTCCCCCAGGGACGAGTCCGTCACCTCCAGAATATCATCCATCCACCTTGCCCTTGGTCGGCCCCTCTTCCTTTTGCCCTCCACTCTCCCCAGCATCAGCATCTTCTCCAGGGTGTCCTGTCTTCTCATGATGTGGCCAAAGTACTTCAGTTTTGCCTTTAATATCGTTCCCTCAAGTGAGCAGTCTGGCTTTATTTCCTGGAGGATGGACTGGTTTGATCTTCTGGCAGTCCAAGGCACTCTCAGGATTTTTCTCCAGCGCCTCAGTTCAAAAGCATCGATCTTCCTTCGCTCAGCCTTCCTTATGGTCCAGCTCTCGCAGCCATATGTCACTATGGGGAATACCATTGCTTTGACTATGCGGACCTTTGTGGTCAGTGTGATGTCTCTGCTCTTGACTATTTGATCGAGATTTGTCATTGCTCTTCTCCCAAGGATTAAGCGTCTTCTGATTTCCTGACTGCAGTCAGCATCTGCAGTAATCTTCGCACCTAGAAATACAAAGTCTTTCACTGCTTCTACGTTTTCTCCCTCTATTTGCCAGTTATCCATCAAGCTGGTTGCCATAATCTTGGTTTTTTTGAGGTTTAGCTGCAAGCCAGCTTTTGCACTTTCTTCTTTCACCTTCATCATAAGGCTCCTCAGTTCCTCTTCGCTTTCAGCCATCAAAGTGGTATCATCTGCATATCTGAGATTGTTTATGTTTCTTCCAGCGATTTTAACTCCAGCCTTGGATTCCTCAAGGCCAGCTTGTCGCATGATGTGTTCTGCGTACAAGTTGAATAGGTAGGGTGAGAGTAGACAGCCCTGCCGTACTCCTTTCCCAATCTTAAACCAGTCCGTTGTTCCGTGGTCTGTTCTTACTGTTGCTACTTGGTCGTTATACCGATTCTTCAGGAGGCAGACAAGATGACTTGGTATCCCCATACCACTAAGAACTTGCCACAATTTGTTATGGTCCACACAGTCAAAGGCTTTAGAAGAGTCAATAAAACAGAAATAGATGTTTTTCTGAAACTCCCTGGCTTTTTCCATTATCCAGCGGATATTGGCAATCTGGTCTCTAGTTCCTCTGCCTTTTCTAAACCCAGCTTGCACATCTGGCAATTCTCGCTCCATGAACTGCTGAAGACTCCCTTGCAGGATCTTGAGCATTACCTTACTGGCATGTGAAATGAGTGCCACTGTTCGATAGTTTGAACATTCTTTAGTGTTTCCCTTTTTTGGTATGGGGATATAAGTTGATTTTTTCCAGTCTGATGGCCATTCTTGTGTTTTCCAAATTTGCTGGCATATAGCATGCATTACCTTGACAGCATCATCTTGCAAGATTTTGAACAGTTCAGCTGGGATGCCGTCGTCTCCTGTTGCCTTGTTATTAGCAATGCTTCTTAAGGCCCACTCAACCTCACTCTTCAGGATGTCTGGCTCTAGCTCACTGACCACACCGTCAAAGCTATCCCCGATATTGTTATCCTTCCTATACAGGTTTTCTGTATATTCTTGCTACCTTTTCTTGATCTCTTCTTCTTCTGTTAGGTCCTTGCCATCTTTGTTTTTGATCATACCCATTTTTGCCTGGAATTTACCTCCAATGTTTCTAATTTTCTGGAAGAGGTCTCTTGTCCTTCCTATTCTATTGTCTTCTTACACTTCCACACATTGCTTGTTTAAAAATAATTCCTTATCTCTTCTGGCTAACCTCTGGAATTTTGCATTTAATTGGGCATATCTCCCCCTATCACTGTTGCCTTTTGCTTTCCTTCTTTCTTGGGCTACTTCTAGTGTCTCAGCAGACAGCCACTTTGCCTTCTTGGTTTTCTCTTTCTTTGGGATGTATTTTGTTGCCGCCTCCTGAACAATGTTGCGGACTTCTGTCCAGAGTTCTTCCGGGACCCTATCTACTAAGTCCAGTCCCTTAAATCTATTCTGCACCTCCACTGCGTATTCCTTAGGAATATTAGTGAGCTCATATCTAGCTGATCTGTGGGTCTTCCCTAATCTCTTTAGTCTGATCCTAAATTGTGCAAGAAGAAGTTCGTGATCTGAACTACAGTCAGCTCCAGGCCTTGTTTTTACTGACTGTACAGATGTCCGCCACCTTTGGCTGCAAAGGATGTAATCAATCTGATTTCGGTGTTGTCCATCTGGGGAAGTCCATGTGTAAAGCCGTCTCTTAGGCTGTTGGAAGAGAGTGTTTGTTATGCAGAGTGAGTTGTCTTGGCAAAATTCTATCAGCCTATGTCCTGCTTCGTTTTGTTCTCCCAGGCCATGCTTACCTGTAATTCCAGGTGTCATTTGACTGCCCACCTTATCATTCCAGTCTCCTGTGATGAAAATAACATCTCTTTTAGGCGTGTTGTCCAGTAGGTGCTGCAGATCCTCATAGAACTGCTCTACTTCAGCTTCTTCAGCATTTGTGGTTGGGGCGTATATTTGGATCACGGTGATGTTAGATGGCTTGCCCTGAATTCGAATTGAGATCATTCTATCGTTTTTTGGATTGTATCCAAGCACTGCTTTAGCCACTTGACTATTAATTATGAAGGCTACTCCATTTCTTCTGTGGTCCTCTTGTCCACAGTAGTAGAGCTGGTGGTCATTTGATGTGAAGTGGCCCATTCCAGTCCATTTCAGTTCACTGACGCCCAGAATGTCTATCTTTAATCTTGACATCTCACCAATAACCACATCCAATTTGCCCTGGCTCATAGATCTTACATTCCAGGTTCCAATGGTGTGTTGATCCTTAGAACATCGGATTCGCCGTTCACCACCAGCACCGTTGGCCGCTAGCCGTCCTTTCGGCTTTGAGCTAGCTGCGTCATCACGTCTGGGGCTAGTTGAGCTCATCCTCTGTTCCTCCCCAGTAGCATTTTGACCATCTTCCGACCTGGGGCTCTCATCTTCCGATGGTATACCGACATATCTCTGGTTGTACTGATCCATTTAGTTTTCACGGCAAGAACACTGGGGTGGGTTGCCATTACCTTCCCCAGGGATCGCGTTTAGTCTGACCTCTCTGTGATGACCTTCCCGTCCTGGGTGGCCCTTCACGGTTTAGCTCATGGCATCATTGAGGTGCTCAAGCTCCAGCACCACGACAAGGTAACGATCCTTTGCTGAAGTAAAAGTGGCACGCAAGGCAAGAATATTCATTTTAAAGCTTGAAATGTCTCAGTTTCTTGGTCTATTAGATTTAAGAATATCTTGGCAACCTTTAAAAAAAAAAACTGTGGAGAATTATTTTCAGCCTTTTTATCTTTTTCCTTTGCAGACGATTGGACGATAATATTCGGACTGTGGTGAGAGCCCAGACCAACGTGGGGCAAGATGGCCGTGAGGTATGCTCTTATCTCAGCATTAAATAAAAGTTATAAAGATGACACATTTCTTTTCACCTACTCTGTCCCCAGTCCTTAGTCACAGGAGATCTTTGTGTATCTTCCCTGTACATCTTCTCTGAATACTCATATTTTAGTTGAACCAGGCAAAATATTACTTAAATAACAAAATGTGGTAATGCTGTTCAGAGTTCCAGCCAGTCATATATGGTTGATAGTGAATTGGCTCACTTTCTTGAGCTGTCTACTTTGTGTGAGTTTTGCATTCCCATTCTATCTTTTATCTAGATCAGAAACTGGATGGTCATCTATCAGAAATTCTGTATTACAGGTAGTCCTTGACTTGGGACCAGAATAAGCGAGGTGGTCATTAAGTGAGTCACACCCAATTTTATGACTTTTTTGCTGCAGTCATTAAGGGAATCACACGGTCATTAAGCGAATGCGTCTTTCCCCATTGCTTGTCAGAAGTCCCCTGGGAAGGTTGCAAATGGCAATCATGTGACCCCGGGATGCTGCAACCATTGTAAATACATACCAGTTGCCAAGTGCCCAAATTTTGATTGCATGACTGTGGGGACGCTGCAACAGTCATAAGTGCGAGGAACCGGTCACTTTTCCCAGCACTGTTGTAACTTCGAATGGTCACTAAATGAATGGTCATAAGTCGAGGACTATCTGTATTCACATTTCATAATACAATAAAATTAACTTGGGGGAAGAAAGCGACAGTATACTATTCTCTCCAGTATTAAATCTGGATTGTCAGGGATCTCTCAGCAAAGCAAAATGATAATCTACCTGAAAATAAAATGGTGCTTTCAAAAAAACTAATAATTACATTTTAGTAATTAAAAACAGTCTTATTTATTTATTTATTTATTAATCACCACCCATCTCCCAAAAGGGACTCTGGGCGGTTTACAATAAAACGTAAATAAAAAATATAAAACTGTAAAACACTATAATACACCATAAAATAAATATGATAAAAACAGTCTCATCAATCCTGAAAGGTCATAGCTTGTAAGGGAGCTGTTAAAGTAAGTCACTCTTTTCTCTAGAGATGTTTTCGGGCACCGTTACTGACAGCGGTATCTTTTTTTCCCCAGTCTGCGGGTATTGAAAATATGAAAACGGTTTCAATCCCAAGGCGCAAAGTAGACATCCAGGCTGGGTGGGGACCTCCTTAATGTCTTTGAAGTTCTGTGGCTCTTTTTTTTAATTAATGTGTCTTTTCCCAACAAGGTGAGCTGGGCACATTGGCACGCAGCAGCCTGACTTCTACAGTAAGTCCCAGGCTTGGCCACAGATCCCCGGCGTTGCAATGTAGGAAAAAGGATGTTAGGAATTTCCCAGCTCCATTCGCTGGTGGGTCCGGAGCAGGATCCCGTTACACGGGAAAAGCTGTGGAGTAGCATTCATCCCCCCCCCCTAGAAAAGTTATGACGAACAGGAAACTCTTTTCGGAATAATTGCAATTCCTTCCTTCTGGATTGCCATTTCTCTGGGGAAGTGAAAAAGAAGGAACGGGCAGTTGCAATATTAGTATAATAGCATGGCCCCCTTCCTCTCCCCCCCTCCCCGGAGTGCCAGGGCCCTCCCTCCTCATCCAAAAAGATAACTAATTTGGGTGTAATCATGGAATTGTAGAAATACCCTGTTATTCCCTCTTGCTTCCCCTTCTCGGATGGGGTGGCGGTCAGCCTTGAGATGTGCCGGATCGCAGGACCTCTCGTCAGCTGGCGACTGGGGGATGATGGGGTTTGTAGTCTAAGATGCTATATTTGAAGCTTTCTGGAGGGCACCAGGTTGGAGGTGGCTGTAGCAAAGAGGGCCGTTAAGGGTCTTTGTTTAGCGCGGTGATGTTGGGGAAATGTCAATCCAAAGCGTTTGGCAGTGCAGCAAAGATTAGGAATGGGGAGCGAAGCGATGCTCCTGTGGACCCCTCCCTTGGCATCTCCACATTTCTTACCCTACCTCACTTGGAACATTTTTGACATTTTTTTTTTAATCCAAAGCTAAATAAACAAAGGACCAACACGCTGATTTTTTTTTTCCTTCCCAAGGCTGTACAAACAGTTGCTCCTCCTTGGTACATTCAATGTCCTTTTTCCCTTTTTCTTTCTCTATTTTCTTTTCCTTTCCTTTTCGGGGGGTGGTGGTTTCGGCTTGCGCAACATCTGCAGGCGACCCGCTGGAAAAAAAAGAAAGAGAGAACCATCCCCAAGCTCGGGTCGCCGACGGCCCCTTTCGAGGGAGGAAACGTTAGCGGAACATTCCACAGCGGGGCGTAATGTCGGGCTTCCCCCGCCGTTCCAGACGGGCGGCTGCGTCTGACGCCTTGGCAGAGGCTGGGAAAACAGATCCCCTTTCGGCTGCGGTTGGCTGGCCCCACTGTTTGCAGCTAGTGCAGCTGATGGGTCCCCCCACCCCGCCAGCATTTCTCTTCCATTCAGATGGAAAACGATCAGGAAGGCTGCAGCTGAATCCCTCAGTGTGGCAGCTGGATCAGGGCCCTGGCCACTTGGTCTCCCACAATGCCCTGCAGTTGTGATGGAGTGGAGGAATTCTGGGAAATGGATCCGGGGCACCCTGATTCAGTGGCCAGACGTTGACCGAGCCCTGGGGAAATTGGCTGACAAATACTGTGGCAGGGGCTCTGTTTGAAGTACGTCGGCTGTTCCTTTCTTGGTGGGTTATTTAGATTCCTTAATCCTTTTAACATGGAGACCCATTTCTGCAAACGTTCAGTCTTTGGTTAGAGCTTTTTCCAGCTCTGCGCGCCGGTGCACCAGCCTGGGCACGTCTGCGATGGAGTCACTTGGCTCCATTTGGCAGGATTATTCTACGGTAAAACTGAACAGCCTAGTGTTGTTTGCATACGTTGGACTGTGGCTCCCATAATCCCTGACTGTTGGCAGTGCTGGGCGGGGACTATCATCCAAAACACACAGGCTTTCTGGGGCTTTGCATCTGATCCCAAGCAGCTGCAGGACAATCTTGGAAAAAGATGCAGCTGCTTTAAAGAGTTGTAGGCACCAAGCCGTCTTGGGTGCACCCATGAGCTTTCCCAGTTGCCTCCCAACCACCCTAGCAAAGGGTGTCCAACTGTCCCAGGATGTCAGCTTCGGCCTACATCTCATGGAGGTGGACCTCCCCCCTCCCCCTCCCCTCCCCCCCACTTCCTGTAACAGGTGGGAACTTGCACAGTGAAACCCTTGAAATATTTAGAAAAGTAAATGCCTGTGTATGTAAACTTTTCCCTGATATGCTAGCTGTCTAAGTGTGGGGATTTGTGGGCGGGTTTGGGGGCTAGTGCTCTGTCACTTGATGCAAGATCTGATTTGCAGTCTGAAGAGGTGCTCCCCCCCCGCCCGGAAATCCTTTCTCCATTCAGAGAAACTCCCCAGAATCACTGGGAGTCGCCCGGAGTTGTTTGTCGAGATGGGCGGTGAAGAAATGTGATAAATATAAATATAAATATAATAGATCATCATCATCATTCAAAGACAACCAGGCCATCATTCCGTTCTGGGTGCAAAGGAGCACCAAATTTCCTGCTGCTACCAAACGTCCTTTGGGACCTTCCCCAGCCTCTTGGGATCCGCTCGAAGCAGGTCCAATGGAGCGCATGGTGTAAAATCCAAGGCAGGGTTTAAAGCAGTGCTTCTCAACCTTGGTGACTTTAAGAAGTGTGGACTTTAACCCCCACAATTCCCCAACCAACATGGCTGCCTGGGGAATTCTGGGAGCTGAAGTCCACACGTCTTAAAGCTGCCAAGGTTGAGAAACACAGCTTTCAATAGCTGGCAGTCATTGTTTAGGTTTCTCCCAGCCTGAGCAGCAGATATTCTGGGGAAAATAAAATAAAATAAATTAGAAATAAATTAGAAATAAAACACCTCATCCACTCTGGAAAGGCTCTCCATTTGGGGCAGTTCCCAGTCTTTTCCTTGACAGCTGGGGCCAGAAGCCGGCCCTGATCCAGACTCCTCCGGTTTCAGCCATTCCCCGATTCTGGTTTTCCACGTCAAAGAGGATTTGAATTTCAGCGCTGCTTCGCTGCCACAGCAAACCACTTTGAGGAA
Organism: Candoia aspera; assembly: GCF_035149785.1. NCBI lineage: Eukaryota > Metazoa > Chordata > Lepidosauria > Squamata > Candoiidae > Candoia > Candoia aspera. The sequence continues at coordinate 3,554,914 of NC_086153.1, forward strand.
AGCTGGCTGTGAAAACTGCTTTGGGGTCCTCGCAGCAGAAAGCCTTCTAGCTTTCTGTGCTGGATGGCCCTCGGCTCACGCCTGCTTCTTTTGGTCAACGTTTTTACAAAGTTTTTGTTTTAGTTCTTCTCACCGTTAAGAGCAGAGACAGAGGAAAGGTCTAACCAGATTTAATTTTGTCATGGATCAGCAGCTGTGTCTCTCCAGATCAGTGTTTCTCAACCTTGGTGACTTGAAACTGGGTGGACTTCAACTCCCAGAATTCCCCAGCCAGCCAACTCCAATTCTGGGGGTTGAAGTCCACCCAGCTTCAAGTCACCAAGGTTGAGAAACACTGCTCCAGATGGTTTGGACTCAAAATGCCATCATCCACAGCCAGCAATGGCTTGTGACACTTGCAGAGCCAAAACATATGGGCAGCATCTGTTTGCTTATTCGCGACGAGCCAGGCTGCCAGCCGCCACGAAAGCAAGCTTCTCGGGGAGTCTCATTAATCAGAAGTATTGAAAGGAAAAGGAGGGTCTGGGAAACTGGGCTTGTGTACTTTAGCACCTCGTTTATCAGCAAGAAAATTAAGACAAGGCCACTGCGATGTCTCTTATCCTCTTTCTAACTCTCCCTTGCTACAAAGGAGATGTTGGGACCCATTTTCCTGATGAAGGAGGTTTGCAGAGATGTTTCTGCCCTGCAGTGTTTTCCCGTTCCCAGGCTCAGAGAATCCCACTGCGTGGCCCATCTCGGGCTGGGCTTGCGGAGTTCTGTGTACCCCATCAAGAGGACTCCATGCTCCTGTGAGTTCAGCTGGTGGTGTCCTCATTGCTCAGTATGTTCCCCCCTCCTGTCTTTCTCCAGGCTCTTGAAGAGGCCCAGAAAGCCATCCAGCAACTCTTTGGCAAGATTAAAGACATTAAGGATAAAGCAGAAAAATCGGAGCAAATGGCGAGTGCTGAGTTTATTGTTTATCCTTAATACTTACTGAGTTAGATTAAGAATTCTTGGTTACTACATGAATGTTGTTCGCTGCTTAGGAATCTGTTGATTGAAGCAAAGTGTAAGAGGGAGGGAGGGAGGGAGGACATAGAAAGGAAGGGAAGGAGAGAAGGAAGGAAGGAAGGAAGGAAGGAAGGAAGGAAGGAAGGAAGGAAGGAAGGAAGGAAGGAAGGAAGGAAGGAAGGAAGGAAAGACATAGAAAGGGAAGGAAGGAGAGAAGGAAGGAAGGGGACATAGAAAGGGAAGGAGGGAGGGAAGGGAAGGGAAGGAAAAGGGAGAGAAAAAAGGGAGGATGAAGGGGAGAGAGGGTGGAAGGGAGGGAGGGCAGGCTGATTTGCAGTCTTTCATGTTTATGTGATTTATTACACCGAAGCCCAGAGTAACATCAGATGGTGCTAGAATTTGGTGAACATCAAAACTTCTGAGGAAACAGGAGTTAGAAGTCTTTTCTGTTCTGACTTCCTGCTTTAACCCCAACGTACAACTTGGGGTGGGGCGGGGCTAGATGGTCTCCAAAGTCCCTTCCCTTATTTTGTGGACTGCATTTTCTTCATTTCGCCAAAGCCCACAGACAGAACAGCAGCTATTCCTCTGTCTCTTGAAGTCTTGGCTAAATATCTGTGCATCCATACCTCTAACAGGTGAAAGAAATCACCCGCGATATCAAGCAGCTGGACCACGCTAAACGCCACCTGACCACCTCCATCACAACGCTGAACCATCTCCACATGTTAGCCGGAGGAGTGGATTCGCTAGAGTAAGTTATATGTTGTGGGGAGTGCAGGGGTAGATTCTGTGCAAACACAGCAAAATATCAGAATGTGGTTTTGGGCACTGAATTCATTCTTCCAAAGATTCTGTCTTTCGTGATAACTAGAGTAAGTTTCTAGCCCTCAAGGCGCAGACGATATCTTTGAATGGATGGCAGAGGTTAAAAAGTCAGAGATGATTAGTGTCTCATAATTGGAAGGCTACTTCCAATTATGTTCCAATTACTGTTCTTCCTAATCAGTAAACTTCTAATTCAGTGTTTGGCAAATTTAAAGATGTGTGGACTTCAACTCCCAGAATTCCCCAGCCAGCATGGCTGGCTGGGGAATTCTGGGAGTTGAAGTCCACACATCTTAAAGTTACTAAGGTTGAGTAACACTGATCTAAAGTGATAATTTAAAGCTAAAGGAATATTAGAACCCCTTCTGCTAACAGGGAGTAGTCTCCTTTGTGCTTCATTTTGCCTTAAACCAGCCTTTCTCAACCTTTTGACCCTGCAGATGCCCATGAAATATTTTTCAGGCCTCGGGGAACCCCTGTACATTCAGGCTCAAATATAGGCCAGAAGTTACAAAATTCTTATATTCATTTCATGTTCTTTTTTTAACTAATTTTTAATGAAGACGTTTTTACAAAGTAAAAACAATACAGATTTAAAGAAAAGGGAATGTAAAGAAAAGTAAAAGAAAAGTGATAAGTAAATAGGAAAGAAATGACAGAAAAAAGGCAAGGAAAGAAAAAGAAAAGAAGATATAAAGAAGTTGCTTCTGCTCTTCCTTGCAGTGGTTATAAAGGCATTTATATTTTGCCCTCTCCCTTGAAGGTTACATTGTGGCTCCCTTCTTTCCATATTCTACCCTGTCTAATCATCAAACCTATAAATCACAAGTTCATTTTTTCCATTTTCAGCAAAAAGTCCATAAAGGGTTTCCAGTCACTGACAAATGTAGTTACAGTATTGTCTTTTCTCTCATCAAATAAGTCAACAGTCTTCCCATCTTTTTGCATATAATGATCTTGCTGCGCTTACCATGTACAAAGACAATTTTCCATAAGTCTTTTCTAATTGTCTGTCCATTAGTCCCAGGAAGGAAAGTTCTGGTTTCAGCTGAATATTAATCTTTAAAATCCTTTGTATCACTGGGTATATTTGAACCCAAAGTTTTCTGGCTGTTTTACAAGTCCACCAGGCATGATAAAATGACCCTTGGTTATACCTTCTAGAAAGTTTTTCTGGTGTCATAAAGCAACGGTGCAGGACCCTGGAGTTTCTTTCATTCATTCATTCATTCATTCATTCATTCATTCACTCATTAATTAATTAATTAACTCAAAACCTTTATATAGCCACCCATCTGATATCAAACTCTGGGCAGTTCCCAACCAACAGTTAAAACAACATAAATATGCAATTAATACATACATATATCTTTTAAAAGCACCAACATGAAAACCTGGCACCAGAGTTAAAACTTTCACATGCAGTTGATCATGAAGTCCTCTTGTCCAGCTCACCCTGTCCCAGCCCTGGGGGAAAAAGTTAGAACTTAAGTCCTTTTTGGAAGGCTAGGAGGGTGGGGGCCTGCCGAACTTCAGGGAGAAGGGGGTTCCATGGGGTAGGGGCTGCCATGGAAAAAGCACGCTTCCTGGATCCCATAAGATGGCAAGGTTTAAGGGAAGGGAGTGTGCTTCCCCTACCTGATCTGAAAGGACAGGTAGATGTCCTCAGGGAGCGGTGGCCCTGCACATAACCACGTCCCGTGCCATATAGGGCTTTAAACCAGCATCTTGAATTGCACCCGGAGCCAGTGAAGCTTGCGCAACAGAGGCGTTACTTCGGTAAGCCTAGGAGCACCCATCACTGTGTGTGCCACCGCATTTGGGACCCAGTTGTAGCTTCTGGGCAGTCTTCAAGGGCAGCCCCATGTAGACTGCGCTGCAGTAATCCAAACGGGACGTGGCCAAGGCATGAGTGCCTGTGAGCAAGGCCTCCATGGGGAGGTTCATGGGGTGAGGTTGCTAGCGATTCCATCTTATGTGGGACCCCGCCCTGCTTCGGGCACAGTGAAAGAACGAAGCCACCTGGAGTGGGGAATTCATTGGCACCAGCCTCACTCCTTCCTCTTTGCTTCCTGTTTGCCACACCAGGGCCATGACCAGGAGAAGACAGTACGGGGAGCTAGCCAACCTCCTACAAGGTGTTGTGAATGTGCTGGAACATTTCACCAAATACATGGGGATCCCGCAGATCCGCCAGCTTTCAGAAAGGTACGTGGTTGAGTCTCCTGGGTACAGACGGGGGCGGGAAGGTGGGCTCCCAGTACGAAGCATGAGCTGAATTTTATTATCCTTCCCCCAGAAGTGAGGTTAGCCCCCTCCCTCCTGGACTTCAGAAAACACCTGAAGGCCTGGTTTTGTCGCCTTGCCTGGAATAGGGAGGGGAAGAGCCATTCTTGGGGCTGGTTGACTCCCTAGTTCTGCGGGGACCAGTTTTATGCCCTTATGGTTTGAATTAGATCCGCCGTGGCTCGGATTTTATTGCATTCTATGCTGATTGATTAATGGTTGTATTTATGATTTTACTGAAATTTTAATTGTTTTTATTGTGAACCTCCCAGGGTCCCCCATGTGGGGGAGATGGGCGGTGATAAAAAATTGATTGATTGATAGATAGATAGATAGATAGATAGATAGATAAATAATTTAACAGAGGAGCCCACGCAAAGGTGTTTCACTGGTGGGACTAAAACCAGGCCTACTTCTCCCAAGCGGCCTGAGGGGCAGACTGAGGAGGACTGTACCACTTTGGATGCAGAAGCAGAATCCCTGCGTATGGTTTTAAAACAGGAGCACATAATTCAAAGAACTGGTACGGTCCCCAGAAGACTTGAGACTGCCCCCACGTACATTATGCTCTGTGAACATCATTAGGTAAAGGTGAAGGTTTCCCTTGACATTAAGTCCAGTCGTGTCCGAGTCTAGGGGGCGGTGCTCATCTCCGTTTCAAAGCCGAAGAGCCGGCGTTTGTCCGTAGACACTTCCCTGGTCATGTGGCTGGCATGACTAACTGGAACGCCGTTACCTGCCCGCTGAAGCGGTACCTATTAATCGACTCACATTTGCATGTTTTCGAACTGCGAGGTTGGCAGGAGCTGGGACTAGCAACGGGAGCTCACCCCGCCACGCAGATTCGAACCGCCGACCTTCCGATCGGCAAGCTCGGCAGCTCAGCGGTTTAACCCGCAGCGCCACCGCGTCCCCTATGTGAACATCATTAAAACTGTGCAATTCCGTATTGCACGACCTGGTTTAGTTTAGTCTGCCGTTTTTCAAAGTTGGCCCCTTTAAGAGGTGCGGACTTGGACTTCCAGAATTCTGGAAGCAAGGCTGGCTGGGGAATTCTGGGGGCTGAAGCCCACACGTCTTCAAGTGGCTAAGTTGAGAAACACTGCTTGAGATTAAGGAGCATCAGATCGGCGCCTCAGTTGCTGGCTGGCTCGTCGAGCACCGGTCTTTTGGCCGAGGGCCAGCCCCATTTTTCTTCTGCAGCCCAGGAGCAAAGCTTTGACAGGAATATTAATGTTCTCTCTCCAACAGGGTGAAGGCAGCTCAGAACGAGCTCGGGCAACAAATCTTGGCTGATTTTGAAGAGGCGTTTCCCACCCAAGGCACAAAGGTTCATTTTTTTTTAAATCCCGATCACTTTTCGTTGGCAAAAGCTGCTAGTGACAATAAGCTGTTTGCAGGGAAACCGGTGAGACCTTCCACAGAGGAAGGATTTCCTTACCAACATACCGGTGTAGACTTTCTCGGCTGGTGTCTGTTCGACCGTGGTCTAGACAGCAGATTTCCTGACGTTTCACCAGCAACTGTGGCTGGCGTCATCAGAGGCAAGGGGGTCTGCTACGCATTTTGTGGTGTGGCCTTGTAAATAAGACCTCTGAAGTTACTGGGGTGCAGCGACGGTTTACGCGAGGCACCTGTGTTTCCTGGCTGGCTGCGGAGGTGGGAAAACCCCATTCTCAGTGGACGGCTTGGAATCTCAGGCTAAGAAAAGAAAACAAAGCAAAGATTTCTATTTTCTTCCAACGGCATGGAAATGCCAGTAAGGGGGAAACGGTTTCCTCTATCTGCACCCTGATGGAGGAGGGGTCAGAGGCTTCCTCCTTTTTTTCTGCCGCCCCACTGAATTTCCTTTTCTTGGTTTGGGTCCAGAATTTTGCCAGCAACCCACATCTGAGCATCCCTCTTGCTGCGTTCCCTTTGCCTCCCATGTGCCTTCCGATAAATCATCCCTGTGTTGTCACTGTTGTCGTCGTCGCCATCATCGTTGTTCAAACGCACCTCTATCTCCCTGGGGCTGAAACAGACGACACGTCTTCTTGTCGGCCCCCATCCCTTGATGGCTGTGGCCCCCCGCACCAAACCTAAGCAAGTCCCATCAGTTTTGTGGCTTCCTCTTAAGAGTCCTGGAGGCTGAAGCCCCACACGGTGGACTCCGTCCAGAAATCTGAGTCTTTCGTCAGCTGGCGTTCTGTCCTGCCGTTGGAGGATAACCAGGATCAAAGCCTGCCAGGTTGGGCTTGATCATAGTTGCAGGCTTCGGGAACGTGCACTGAGATTTTAGGGCTCAGGCGAGAGAGAGCGGCAACCTGCTAAATCGAATTCGGAGCCGGTTTTTAAGCCCTGGCTGGAATGAGGTCGCGAGGTGGGCTTGTTTGTGGCTTAGCCTAGTGTGCCTACTCAGCCAATCGTGGTTTAAGCCAGAGTTTAGGAGGCTGCCAGCATCCATGATGTCTACTGACCAGGATCTTTACTTTCACTTAACCCTAGACCCGTTTCACTGAAGAGCCAAGCACTGAACCTGGGATTTTCTCCATGCACAGTAGCACTATATCTGAACAATGGTGCTTTCATTCAGTAGGGCAGTGTTTCTCAACCTTGGCAACTTTAAGCCGGGTGGACTTCAACTCCCAGAATTCCCATGGCTGGCTGGGGAATTCTGGGAGTTGAAATCCACCCGGCTTAAAGTTGCCAAGGTCGAGAAATACTGCAGTAGAGCCTTCAGCGGAAACGGAAAAGGCCCATTTGGGCCTAGGACTTTGGAGCACCACCACCAGGCAGAGCAGATGGCAGCAAAAGACCTGGCCGGCTTCATTCTTGTGATTCTCTGAGTTTGTTCTTAGCAGAGATCTGCTGGTCCCAGCAACGTTCTCCGCGACGCCTGTTTGGTAGCCAATGTCTTAGATCCCCGGATCAAGCAAGAAATCATCAAGAAGTTTATTAAGCAGCACCTCTTGGAGTATCTGGTGCTGTTCCAGGAAAACCAAGATGTGAGTTGGGCTCTGTTTTCCCTTAGGGCTGTGCACACTTGGAGGAAGATTCAGAAATCCTTTGCCCCTGGCACAAGCTCAGCACTTTTCTGCTGTTCGCTGAAGCTCTTCCCGCTCAGTTTTCAGGCTGCTGCTGCTGCTGCAGAAAAAAAAAATCTGCCTTAAGGAAACTACTTAATTAAAGTGAGCAGCCGCTTTTAAAACGTCTTTCCAGCTTGATGTGGGACTCGGAAAAGAAGAGTGGGCTGCTTTAATGTGCCGCAGACAGATGCTAGACTGGCGTGGGGATCAAAGGATCCGTTTTCTGAATAATTGGGGAGCTCCGCACAGCTCTTTATGTTCTTCCTTCCATCCCTCTAAATTAAACATTACGGAACTGAAATATCCTTTTTGTGCTGGGGTGCTTCCATTGGGGAACCGACCGGCCACGTCGGCCTCCCGATCCGTGCATTTAAATAAAAGAATTGTAAGAGAATGCTTGGATGATTAGATTCGTCCGAGGTCAGCCTTTCCCAGCCTGACAACTTCCAGATAGCATAATGGAAGGAAGAAGGAATAACTTCGAGGAACAGGAGGAAGAGCCACAACCAAGACACAACTGCCCAGATTCCCCCGAGGGGAGGAGATGGGCGGGGACAAATTGGATAAATAAATAAAATAAATAAATGGTCAGATAAGAGAAATCTGGGTCCGGGGCTGAGGTGTAACCAGAGGAAGTGTCTTAGACAACAGCCTCCCTAGTTCTCACGGAGACAAAGGGAGGGGGAAGCACATTCAGACTTGCCAGATTCTGTTACAATAACTCTATAATAAAAGTAGTCTTAGCCTGCGTGACTTTGGTTTCCCAATTGGGTCTGCCTTGAAGGGCTGACAGATAAGTTGGGACCGTAATTCCCAGAATTCCCCAGTAGGGCTAGGGAATTCTGGGAATTGCTGTCCCAATGCAACTGCAAACTTCTAGGTCTACTGGTTAAGGCACCGGGCTAGAAACCAGGAGACGGTGAGTTCTAGTCCCGTCTTGGGCACGAAAGCCGGCTGGGTGACCTTGGGCCAGTCCCTCTCTCTCAGCCCAAGAGCCAATCAGGCGTGGTAGGAGAGTTCTCGTCCCGCCTTAGGCACGAAAGCCGGCTATGGGCCAGTCCCTCTCTCTCAGCCCAAGAGCCAATCAGGCATGTTAGGAGAGTTCTAGTCCCGCCTTAGGCACGAAAGCCGGCTGGGTGACCTTGGGCCAGTCCCTCTCTCTCAGCCCAAGACCCAATCAGGCGTGGTAGGAGAGTTCTAGTCCCGCCTCGGGCATGAAAGCCAGCTGGGTGACCTTGGGCCAGTCCTTCCCTCTCAGCCCAACCCACCTCACAGGGCTGTTGTGGGGAAAATAGGAGGAGGAAGGAGTATTAGGTCTGTTCACCGCCATGAGTTATTTATAAAAATAATAATGGTGGGATAGAAACTCAGTCAATCAAATAAATAAATAAGTGAGTAAATAAAGAAAGAAAGAAATTGGTCTAACTTTCAGCTAGACTCCTCAGCCTAAGGGGCACTGTACACGTTCAGGGTGCAAGCAAGTACTGGGTATGAGTAATTGGTCCCCACCCCTAGGGGCATCCACAGGGGGGTAGATCAAAGAAGTTGAGATTCTTGCAAGCCTGGAAGTACGATGCTCCCGCCGTCTCCTTTACAGCCTGAGAAACTAGGGAGGGTCCCTCCTGAGCCTTTTGCCCCACCCATTATGCAGCTGAGGGCTATGTCGCCTCTTATCTGATTGTTCCCTAGGCAGCAACTCTTCCCTGTTTCCCAAGGTCACCCTCACTTCCATCACAGGCATTGAACTGTAGGACGATCTTGACCAACGTGAAGGAGAAGGCTGGCTGAAATCTCCCTGAACTGTCCTCCTGCTTTGCTTCATCAGGTTGCTTGGCTAGATAAGATCGACCGGCGTTATGCCTGGATAAAACGCCAGCTGGTAGACTACGAGGAAAAGTATGGCCGGATGTTCCCCGCAGAATGGTGCATGACAGAACGAATTGCGGTGGATTTCTGCCATATTACAAGGTGGGACTCAAAAGCTGTTTTTTCCACCTCTAGGAATGCTCCTTCCTGGTCCTTTTCACCCACATCATTAAAAGTCCAAATGGCATTTAATTTTAATGCATTTAAATTTAATTTAAAAAGCTGAATTTAATGCTTTTAAATTAAATTTTAGAAGCTAAATTGCACAAGCTGAGATTGGCCCAAAGGGTTCTTCTTTCTGTGTTGCTCCTTGTATTAATTCTCTTTTCCTCTTTCTGTCCAGTTCTTAAAATGTGTTGCTTTACTAATTTCTGCAAGGCAGTCAATCTAAAGGCACTTTCCCTCCCTCCAGAATTAGCACCAGGCTTCCGTGATCTCACATCATCCTCTGAGTTCAGCCACTAAGTCAGTTTATTTCTGGTTTGGCTGCAGGATATCTGAAATTGCACATGTGTGTGCATGCACATGCCCATACACACAGTTTGCTAATCTGAAGTGCTGCAGAGCATGTGGGTGGTCTGTTTTTCCCTTAGAGAACTTCTTGCCTCAGCCTGTCTCCCAGCTTTCAGTCTTCAGCTGAGCTCCCATTTGATTCAGAGGTCCTTAAAGGGGAAAGGCGGCTTGGCGGTTTCACAGACCTTCCCTTAAGACCAGTTCTCCTGAGTAGGGTGTGTTTTGGGGGGAGATAAAACCAAAGAAATGCACAAGAGCCAGCTGATTCCATTTTAAAATGCAATCAGCCTTGATCTGGGTTCTTGTGAGGGTGAATATATCTTAGCAACTCCTCCTGTGCCCACGGGATCCCCACTGAAACTTGCTGATGTGAAACGGGCAAGAATTCTCTTTTCCTCTTTCTCTTCAGCAAGGGATGAATCTGAGTACAAATCCCTAGTCTAAAGTGGTATGATTATTTTTCAGCAAATACTTCACAGCTGAGCTAGAAATTTCTTTCTCTTTTTGGTGGAGTTGGAGGTAATAACAATAATTTATTCAACTTGTCTGCCGCCCTACTCTTGGGTCACCCCAGAATCTATAGTGCCATAGGGCAGGGCACTGACTGAATAAATGCCACGCGAGTGTACTTTTAAGCCATATGCTCTTTAGGTTGTGTGCCAGTGTGCACCGAAGCAAAGGAACCGATGTGCAAGTCAATAATTACGTTCAGTTGGAAACATAAGAGGCAGCTTAGAAGCGGCTCTTCCAAATTTCATTTGTTGACCCGATGGACGGATAATTCACAGATCTTGTAAACAGACTGCTAGGCAGGCTTCCAGGGGGTGCGTTTGCATCAAACCGTCCATAAACATCCCCGATTGCTCCTTTCTGCAAATGTTGAAATTGGGAACCCTTATCTGTGGTTTATTTTCCAGCAGCCCTGCCGCGCGAGTCCAGGGTAATAACTACTTACAGCTGAAATAAACAGAGAGAGAAATAAGTCTGCTTTGGGGCTCCCTCTCTGAGGTCTTTGCCAAAAGCTTGCCAGAAAATCAGCCACAGAAGGGTGGCATATGATTATGCCTGTCGTAGTGAGCTTGGGGAGGGAGAAATCACTGGATGCGTTCCTGGGGAAGTGGCAGTTAACAGTCGCCGTCTTGCAGGAACATACCCAGAAAGTTAAAATTACCCTAAGACAAATATCACAACACCACCGTCCCAAAGAGCAGCGTAATGGCTGTGAAAATGGAAATAAAACCCAAGCTGATGATTAAGAAGTCTGGGGTTTTCAGAGCAGTTCTGTTCCTGATACCACAGTGATGTTGGAACGAGAGCTGTGAGAGGCCCTGGGTTTGCACCCTTCTCTTTCCAGGACGGAGCTGGGAAAGATCATGCGCGCCCGAGCAAGAGAGATCGAGGTGAAGCTGCTGCTCTTTGCCATCCAGAGGACGACCAACTTCGAAGGGCTGCTGGCCAAACGATTCTCTGGCTCCACGCTGTCGGAGGCAGTGATGGTAAAAAGGCCCCCTCGCTTCCGTAGGTTCCACGCTCCTCCGGGCGGAGAGGAGGACCCCTTTGCCAGTTGGGTGCCTTGCCCCCAGTTTGCCAGTTTGCGCCCCCCAGTCACCGAGCCAAGTGGCCCTGCGGGAAGAAGAAGGCTTTTCTTCTCCTGCTCAAAAACCAAAGATCGTTCCTTAAGTCCGGATTTTGGGTTTTAAGACTGGAGTCGCTTCAGAAAGCATTCCCCTCTATTTCTTACGATGCCATCGTAAACTTTCTTCTTATTGCTCTCTCCTGTTTGTCTTTTGGCCCTTCTTTTTCAATTCCTGCTTTTGTTGTTAAGCTCTTGTGTGGTTTTAAACGTTACCACAAACATGTTAAATTGTTCTGCTGTGTTCTGGGTAAGCTGCCAAGAGTCTTTTTTTAATTTATTGCCTGCCTTTATTTTATTCTATTTTTTTACAACTCAAGGCCGTGTACATAATGTTCCTCTTTCCCCACGACAACAACCCTGGGAGGTGGGTTGAGCTGAGAGAGGGACTGGCCCAAGGTCACCCAGCCGGCTTCCAGGCCCAAGGCGGGACTAGAACTCTCCTACCACGCCTGATTGGCTCTTGGGCTGAGAGGGAGGGACTGGCCCAAGGTCACCCAGCCGGCTTTCATGCCCGAGGCGGGACTAGAACTCTCTTACCACGCCTGATAGGCTCTTGGGCTGAGAGAGGGACTGGCCCAAGGTCACCCAGCCGGCTTTCGTGCCTAAGGCGGGACTAGAACTCTCATACCACGCCTGATTGGCTCTTGGGCTGAGAGAGGGACTGGCCCAAGGTCACCCAGCCGGCTTCCAGGCCCAAGGCGGGACTAGAACTCTCCTACCACGCCTGATTGGCTCTTGGGCTGAGAGAGAGAGGGACTGGCCCAGGGTCACCCAGCTGGCTCTCGTGCCCAAGGCGGTCCTAAAACTCACAATCTCCCAATTTCTGGCCTGTTATCTTTAACCACTACAGGTAGTCCTTGACTTACGACCGTTTGCTTCATGACAGTCTGAAGTCACAATGGCTTCAGAATGGCAAAATGTCACACCACCACTCCGTGGTCACAAGATTGCATTTCAGGTGCTTGGCAACCGGCTCGCATTTATGACCAGTTGCAGCATCCTGTGGTCACGTGATTGCATTTTGCGACTTTTTTGCCGTTTTCCAGCAAAAAACGCCCACTGGGGAAGCTGGATTTGCTTAACGACTGCTGTAAAAATGGTTGTAAAATCAGGTCCGGTCATGGGGTGACTTGACTTACGACCGCAATGGCTTACGATGGAAATTCCAATCCCAACTGTGGTCATAAGTTGAGGACTACCTGCACTCCAAACTGATTATTATTAATAATAATAATAATCATTAATAAGTTGTTTAGCCCCATTAATGATTTCTAGCACATAAGAAGGGCTCATGCTGTTAGGACCTCCAGATCTGATCCCAAAATAATGCTTTCCTTGGGCGGCTCTGGAGAAGAGCAAAGCATGCATTGGTCTTCAGGGAGAGGATGGCAGCAGTCTACCTGAAGTCAGCAAGATAGGAAAGGAGGAGAGGGGACCAAGGTGTTGCGGATTCTTGAGGGCTACCTGATGGGAAGGAATGGGGGAGATGGGCGGTGGCAAAATTTGAAAAACAAACAAATAAATAAATGGACTTCACGCCTTGGGGTGCAGCTACTCAGCTAGAGCAATGCCCTTTGAGGGACATTAGGTCCATGTGACACAATACAGGTAGTCCTCGACTTACGACCATTTGTTTAGCGACCGTTCAAAGTTATGATGGCGCTGAAAAAAGTGACGACTTGTCCTCACACTAATGACTGTTGTAGCATCCCTGCAGTCAGGTGATCCAAATTCAGGCACTTGGCAACCAGCACATATTTACAACAGTTGCCATTTACGACCTTCCCAGCCAGCTTCTGACGAGCAAAATTGAACGGGAACCATGTGATTCATTTAATGACTGGCAAAAAAGGTCGTATGATCGGGTGCTGTCCCATGATGGCTTGCTTAATGGCCGTACTGCATTTTATGGTCCCTATGGTGGTCATAAGTCGAGGACTATTGTACAGCACATGGAGAAAGGAAGACTCCATGTGAAAAGGAAATGCTGGAAGGCAGAGAGTTGAGGGTCAGAGGCAAAGACCCCTTGCTTCTTTGAACCTCAGAACAAGAAACACAGCCCTGATTCCAAGTCCTTTAAAAGGATCTGGGGAGCTCAAAACCTGGACTGTTTATTTCCAAGAGGAACCAAGCCAGAGTCACCTTTTCCCTTGAACCTCCTGTCTTCCTCTGCCAGAAGAAGCCGGAGCCACCCCCGCCCTCCACCAACCCTTTCCTAGAGGACCCGTCTGTGCTGGAGGAGGATGAAGCCCCATCTGAAAGGGCTGATGTGGATAAAGTAAGTGCAGGTGTTCCTGAGATTCCGTATTTCTCCCAAACAAACCGGTGGGCCTTTTCCCTTCTCTCGTCCAGACATTGGTATGCGTTGGACTAGAATTCCAGCTGTGCTGGATTCCCTTCGGCTGAGGATGCTACGGATCTCGGTTCCCTAGACAGAGCAAGGGGTGGGAGGAGACAGCCTTCACAACGACTTCTTCCCCTCTCCAGCCCCAGCGTTTCGTCTTTCAGATTTCTTATGCAGTCCTGTGAAAGTTTAGGACATAAGCACTTTGGATATTGTCTACTCCGGCCTTCCTCAGCCTGATTGAGGTGATGGACATTGATGTCCAACCCATCTGGAGAGCATTAGGTTAGTGAAGGTACCTGAGATGTTGAGACAGGACAAAAGGTGGAGGGGAGATATGCTATCTGTGGGTCTAAAATGGAGAAGAACACAGAAATAAAGAGGACAAGATGCAGTTAGATTTTGCTTAAACATGAGAACCTTCCTGAAGGTCAAATCAGTGGAATAGTTGACCCATGGAGGTTGTGGGATCTCCATCTGTGGAGTTGCTTAGGAAGAGGCTAGACAGCCATCGCTCAAAAGTGGTTGAGTTGGTTTTCCTGCACATTGCAGAGGCTTGGACTCGATGGGCCTTGTAGTCCCTCCCAATCCCATGATTCTGGGCACTGCATGTCCAGAAGGATATTGATAGGTGACAACAGGTTCAGAGAAGGGCGATGAAGGTGATCCAGGCACTTGAGAACGTATCCTTTGTGGAGGAAGTGGGATGTTCCATCTGGAGAAATGAAGATGGAGAAGAGATGTGATTTCAGCATCGAGGTCCATAAAGGGAAGCCACAGGGAATATGGTCAGGAGCTCCCTTACATGGACACAGGGACCAGGGCCAGAAATAGTGGGTAAATGCTACAACCACCCCGATTTCGCTGAGATGGGCGGCTATAGAAATCAATCAAATAAATAAATTTCAACTGGATATATGGAAAAAGTTCCCGACAGCAAGATCTGTCCAGCAATGAAAGAGTCTAAATATGGAGGTAGGGGGTTCTCCATTTCTGGAGTTTTTAAAGCTAGATAGCCCCCTGTCACGGATGATTTGTTGGTTTGCCTGCACGTTTCAGAGGGCTGGGCCAGATAATCTTCGTGGTCCTTCCAACTCACCGGTTTTATGATTCTCTGGCTGGAGACGACATCCAAGCACGAGCTGGAATGGGCTGGGAATAGAAGGAAATTCAGCATGTTTGATGCTTCAAAGGAGGATCGGCGAGCTGCGTATTCTCTCCTCCTCTCATTTTTGTTTAATTCAATATTGTTACCAATGTCTACTAATTTTCTAGGTATACCCCCTTGTTTAAAAAACCATGCTTGCCAGTTGAATTGCCATCAACTAGACTATTAAAAGAAACAGAGGCAAAATCAAATATACCCAGACCCTAATTCTTTATGAAATTACAGAATAAATATAGCTATTGGTATGTATGTAAGTATGCATGTATTTATTATTAGCCCAGGGAATTAACAAAGTGAAGCAAGTGTACACCGAGGTAGTGGAATGCTTTTCCTGTGGACCTGTATTGTATTTTATGATCTTTTTTTTTTCCTAGCCACAGAAGCCGAAAGTTCCAAACAACCCATTTCACGGTCTTGTTTCTAAGTGCTTTGAACCGCATCTGTATGTCTACATTGAATCTCAGGATAGGTGATTGACAATTATTTGCAAGTTGTTTGCCTTGGGGGGCGCAGGGGGGGAAGCATGGCCAATTTAAAAAAATACAAAAGTGTGCCTATTTGCGATCTGGGCCTTTGAATATCTAAAGAAGTGTTTCTCAACCTCGGTAACTTTAAGATGGGTGGACTTCAACTCCCATCTTAAAGCAGGCTGGCTGGGGAATTCTGGGAGTTGAAGTCCACCCATCTTCAAGCTGCCAAGGTTGAGAAACACTGCCCCAGAGATTAGTCTTGCCCAACCCTGCTGGCCTTTCACAAGGCATTGAAAACCTGGTTTGCCATCAAGCCTGGGCCCCTGAAATGGTGAGCCCATTTCTTTGCTAACGGAGTGTTCTTGGCTGCTATGTTATTTTATGTTATTTCTGTTGTTTTTAAATTCAGTTTTTTTTAATTATGCATTTATTCTTTTTTTAACTGTTAACCACCCAGAGTCATGCATATGAGTGACCATATAAATGTATTGAATGAATTAATTAATTAATTGGGGTTGTTGTGTTTCGATTCTCATTGGACTTCAGAAACCTTGGAGAGCTGATTGACCGGTTCGTGGGGGATTTCAAAGCCCAGGGCCCCCCCAAGCCAAACATGGATGAGGGTGGGGCCGTTTTGCCCAGCTGTGCCGACCTCTTCGTCTATTACAAGAAATGCATGGTCCAATGCTCACAGCTAAGCACCGGAGAGCCGATGATTGCCCTGACCACCATATTCCAGAAATATCTGCGGGAATATGCCTGGAAGATCCTCTCGGGAAATTTACCCAAGTGAGTTTTTAGCCCCATCGGATGATGAGCCACCTTCTTACCGTTTTGTTGGGATCAAGGTCCTGATTTTTCCCAAGTCCTGGAGCCTGCAGGGAGCTTTGAAAAGCCCACTGGCATTCTCCACCAAGGAGAAGATGGGAAACCACCCAGAGCCATTTTGAGATGGGTGGTATAAAAATACAATAAATAAAATGAAATAAAAACTTAGGTTCCCAGCTTGCAAGCCTTCCCGATGTCTGGATTTCAGCTTCTGCAATTCTCAGCAATATGGACTAGGGAATTCTGGGTGCTGAAGTCCAGTGTGGTGAAGGTGTTGGACTGGCCCTGGGGAGATCCATGGAAACTCCCTGGCTGACTCTGGGCCAGTCCCTTGCAAGTCAACCTACCTTGCAGGGTTGTTGAAGAAAATAGGGGGAGGGAGCTCTGTGCTGGTAGTCCTCGACTTAAGACCACAATTGGGACCGGAACATCTGTTGCTAAGTGATGCAGTTATTAAGTGAGTCATTCCCAATTTTATGACCTTCTTTGCTGTGGTCGTTAAGCAAATCACTGTGGTTGTTAAGTGAATCACGTGGTTCCCCATTGATTTTGCTTGTGGGGAGCCAGCTGGGAAGGTCACAAATGGTGATCACGTGATCCCAAGGATGCTGTCGTAAATACATGCCTGTTGCCAAGTGCCCGAAATTTGATCACGTGACTGTGGGGACGCTGTGCTGGTTGTAAGTGTGAGGACCAGTCGCAAGTCACTTTTTCCAGTGCCTTTGTAAGTTCAAACGGTCGCTAAATGAATGGTTGTAAGTCGAGGACTACCTATATACACTGCCTTGAAGGAAAGGCACAATGTATATTAAAAAGCAAGGCCAGTGTGGTGTCTTGGTGAAGGTGCTGGACTAGGAGTGGGGAGATCAGGGTTCTGGTCTCCCCCAGCCATGGAGGTTCCCTGGGGGACTTTGGACCAGGGACACACTCTCGGTCCAGCCTACCTCACAGGGTTGTTATTTGAGAAAATGGGAGGAGGGAGTGCTCTAAAGGCCACCTTGATCTCCTGAAGGAAAGGCAGATGTAACTCTAACAAATAAAGGATCAAGAAACAAGCTGGAGAATGCCTAGTTTGGAAAAGGGTGTTCTTAGCTTGAGACCCTCAATGAAAACTGCAGATGGACTTCACGCTTCATGGTATTTTTTTTTAAAGCTTTATTTTCATCAGAATGTAGTTAAAATACAGAACAGTAAATACAGTAAAGATAGAAGATAGCATTAAAAGAAGGAAGACACAGACTATAAATGTGAAAGTAGAAAGAAGATAAGAAATGACTCCTGGCTATCCCAATTACAGATACACATATAACTGAAATAAATTAACCTCTTACCACTAATTTACCCATATCAACATTATTTCTACGCACATGGTATTTTTATTTTGGAGATCTGAGGCCCACCAAACATCCCTCGACGAAGACCGGTGGCCCACATTACTTGCAATTCTCTTTCAGAGGCTCTCGGCTTCTGTCCGGCTTGGCCCTGCCAAGCTGATGTTGTATTTTGGGGTTCATCGCTCTTTTCCATCTCCCATAACATCCACCCAGCCAGTTTGATCACGCAGGGTTGGCGCACTCTACGTTCCTTCAGTTCAACGATGCCATCTCAGGATCCCGGAAGCACGCCTCCTCAGTTGCAGCCCCTGCCCTCTGGAACGAGGTTCCCCCGAAATCCAGCCGGCCCCCGCTCTGCTGTTGTTCAGAAGAGCCATGAAGACCTGGATCTCCCCCCAGGTCCTTGCAAGGAAGACCCCTCAGCTCATTGTGCTTGCCATGTTGTATTGACTTTATTGTAATTTCTTTGATAGTTGTGAGCCGCCCAGAGTCACGGGGAGTCGGGCAGCATGCCAGTTTAATAAATTATTACTATTATTTCCCACCACAACAGGACCACCAGCACCAGCAGCAGCGGCCTGACCATCACCAGCTTGCTAAAGGAGAAGGACGGTTCCGAGGTGGCCAAATTCACAGTAGAAGAACTCTGCCTGATCTGCAGCATTCTAAGCACGGCTGAGTACTGCTTGGCTACCACGCAGCAGGTGAGGGCACCGCGGCCTTCCCCTGGGGCTTTGCCACACGCCAGTTCTGACTCTTGGTGGAGAAATGTGCTTCTTGGCAGACCCCGGGGTTTACAGGTAGTCCTCGACTTACGACCGTTTGTTTAACGACGCTCCGAAGTTACGACAGCCTCGAAATGGGTGCTTTGTGGCCGGTAAAGCACTTCCGAGCATCGCAAAACATTGCAACCCCCCCACGGCCACATGATCGCCTTTGGGGCACCTGGCAACCTGCTTGCGTTTATGACCAGTTGCAGCATCCCGTGGTCACGTGATCACATTCTGCGATTTTTTTTTTTTTTGCCGTTTTCCAGCAAAAAACACCCATTGGGGAAGCTGGATACATTTAATGGCCATGATGATTTGCTTAACAGCCGCTGTAAAAATGGTTGTAAAGTCGGGTCCAGTCACGTGGGGGACTCGACTTATGACCACAATGACTTACGATGGAAATTTTGGTCCCGATTGTGGTCGTAAGTCGAGGACTACCTGTCCTATTAGGCTGCCAAGGTGGAGAAGCTTCTGCTTGAAATCCTGGGTCACCACCATTCAGGATTGTAGGGCCAGGCAATTTGGTGATCTGGCTTGCTCCAGGCCCCGCTTCCCCAAGTCAGAAAGAGTGCTGAAACACCAACTGTCCCACAAAAGAAAGCCCCTAAGTTTCTAGCACTCATGACTCTAAGCTAATGAAAGGACCCTGATCCTTCAGCCAGGATGCTGGAAAGTCGAGGGAGGGCAGGTACAAATTTCTGGGGGTATTTTAATGTGGATTCAGGGCAGGGAGGGGGTGCCTGTTCCCCAGTTTTCAGCTTGTCCTTTTCATATTGTTTTATACTGACAACCAGCAAGGACGCACGTATTTGCCTTCCTGCTGTTTTTCTGGCCAGCGATGCAGGGCAGGGGACAGATGAAAGAGGGGCTGGATTGCCTCGTGGTATCTGTCACGTCCCCAGCTCGGTATGAACTTTGTTTAGGGCAGTGTTTCTCAACCTTGTCAACTTTGAGATGCGTGGACTTCAACTCCCAGAATTCCCCAGCCAGCTTTGCTTTGAATTCCGAGAGTTGAAGTCCACGCATCTTAAAGTTGACAAGGTTGAGAAACACTGGTTTAGGGACTGGAGCTGTGGAATAGCTGAATATTACAGGGAAATGCTGTATTTGGCCTCTGTTCTCTCCTCTGTTGCCCCAGCTTGAAGAAAAACTCAAAGAGAAGGTGGACACCAGCCTGGTCGAAAGAATCACGCTGATGGGAGAGATGGACACTTTCAGCACGTATGTCCCTGGCGCCAAGACACGCCTCGTTCGCTGTTCGCTCAGGGCCTCGCCGCTTTTCTCCAGCAGGCAGACTGGGGGCTCAGACACTCTGCTGGGGTTTTCTGTAAAATTGGAGTTCTGTCTTTCCTGTTTGCAACAGCCCTGCCAAAGCCCTGAGTGTTTCCTGCTGTGTGGATGCTGGTTTTAATCTGGGATGCCCCCCCACCCACATAGCCAGGCCCACGCGTTGGCCCTTGGCTGCCTCCCCCCGAGATCTCTAGCAGAGGTTGCCAAATTGCAATGCTTGCCATGACAGCCGTGGGAAACAATTAAACCCGTGTAGTGTGACGTAAAACCACCCTCCAGTCCAGCTCGCCTCCCGGTGTCTTTGTGGAACCGTGCTGTCAGTCTGATTTATTTTATTTATTTTACCGTTTGTGTAGCCTGCTCAAGGAGAGACAGTTGTGTGCAGCCATTAGAGGCACCAGGCTAGAAACTGGGAGACCGTGAGTTCTAGTCCTGCCTTGGGCACAAAGCCACTGGGGTGATTTTGGGCCAGTCCCCAACTCTCAGCTCTAGAAAAAAGACAAGGGCAAAACAATTCCAAAAAATGGTGCCAAGAAAACTGCAGGAGCTGCAGGTAGTCCTCACTTAACGACCATTCGTTTAGTGATGGTTCAGACTTACGACAGTGCTGAAAACCCGACTTATGATCGGTCCTCACATTTATGACCATCACAGCATCTCTGTGGTCACGTAATCACGATTTGGGTGCTTGGCAACTGGTTCGCACTTACGGCCGTGGCAGTGTCCACAGTCATGTGATCGCTATTTTCGACCTTCCCAGCTGGCTTCTGGCAAGCAAAATCAGTGGGGAATCATGTGATTCACTTAATGAGCATGTGGTTCGCTTAACGACCGTTGCAAAAAATTTTGTAAAATCAGGTCAGATTCGCTTACTGACCACTTCACTTAGTAACCAAAATTCCGGTCCAACTTGTGGTCCTTAAGTGAGGACTACCTGTAGTCCATGTAGTCTCCAAGAGTCAAGACAAAATAAAAGGCTGCCCAAATCCAGAGTCTCTGAATGAGAGACAAGGCATTAAAAAGAATGTTTTGCCACTGTCTCCTTGGGAATCTCTTTTTAACTTTCCAGTCAAGACTATAGTCACAGGATCTCCTAGTGGTCTCCCATCCATGTATTAATCAGGCCAGAATCTGCTTTGCTCCTCTGGATTAGCCAAGGCTGTGTCGGATTTAGCACACACTGAGAGCAGCGGTGTTTTCGCTTATTTTTATTTATTTTATTTTATTTTATTTATTTATCAAATTTGTCACTGCCCATCTCCTCCGAGCGAAGGAACTCTGGGCGGTTTACAATATAAAATAATAAATATATAATAAAATTTCAATATAAAGCACACTATAAAACAATTTGGTTTAAAGGTATCTGGTTTAAAAGTAGCCGAAATGAAAGTGCATGTTTTTGCCCTGGCTTCTCCCCCGGTGCTGCTCAGGCCTTAGGTGGGTGGAAAAGGTTCTGGAAAAGTGCAGGGGGGGCTCAGCACGCACCCTGATGGCCCCCTCGGGAAGCGGTTCAGCCGTCCCCGGCAGTTTAATGACCGCATTAAAGGGTCGATAATTACGAGGCTCCTGGCAGTTTATCTGGGGGGGACGGAAAAAAAAGAGAGGGCCTCAGGGCAGCTGAATCTAGGCCGGGCCTTTCCAGAGGTGTCGGGCAAACAAGTCCCGTCTCACTCCTTGAGTCAGCTGTTTGGGGAGAGATGGGAGATGCAGTCCCACGATGGCTTGGGGAGGTCCAAGCTGGTGTGCCCAAGAGCAGGACCCACCAAGCGTTAAAGAACGAGAAGTGGGGAATGAGTAAAGGAGGTAAACGCCCGTTGATGGCATTACGTTCCGCCATGGCCCAGGGGAGCTGGATAAAGTCCTCCCCTGCAGCAGAAAACTAGCCTGTCAGGGAGAGAAGGCTGAGCAGTTTTCTCCAGCTTTCTGGTTTTCTGTCTGCAGGGATTTTTGTAGAAATACTTGCACTCCGCAACACAAACCCCAGTTGTTTCTTTTTCTTTTTCTCTTTCTCTTTTTTCCTTTTCCTTTTCCTTTTTCTCTTTCTTTTTCTTTTTTCATTTTTTTCTTTTTCTTTTTCTTTTTCTTTTCCTTTTTTCTTTCTCTTTCTTTTTTTCTTTTTCTTTTTCCTTTTCCTTTTTCTCTTTTTTCCTTTTCCTTTTCCTTTTTCTCTTTCTCTTTTTCCCTTTCATTTTCTTTTTCTTCTTCTTTTTTAGTCTGAAGTGGTAGAAGCCTGTCTGTTCAGTGGGGATTAGGCCATTATAGAAACAGCCCCCTCTTTATTTAACTCACTCTTGTTGTTCTAACTTTCCTGGTGATTTTACTTTTTTTCCAGACTGCAAATAGAAGTGCAGGTAGCCCTCACTTAATGACCACAATCAGGACCAGAAAACTGGTTGTTAAGCGATGTGGTCGTTAAGTGAGTCACCACATGACTGGACCTGATTTTCCAACCGTTTTTACGACGTCCGTTAAGTGAATCACCACAGTCGTTAAGCGAATCCAGCTTCCCCAAGGGACACTTTTTGCCAAAAAAGGTCACAAATCACAATCACGTGAGTGCAGGATGCTGCAACTGGTCATAAATGCGAGCCGGCAGCCAAGTGCCCGAGTTGCGATCCTGTGACTGCAGGGGTGGTGTGATGTTTTGCGACAGTCATAAGTGTGAGTACAGGTTGTATAGCACTTTTTCCGAGGCTGTCGTAACTTCAGACTGTCATTAAACAAATGGTCGTTAAGTGAGGACTACCTGTAAAGAATAATGCCTAATGACATTAAGAGTAGAGCTCAGGCTTCTGGACAAGAACCTGGTTCACAAATAAAAGCCTATGCCTTTTTTTTTTTCTTTCTCTCCCTTTTTCAGAGTAATTTCCAGCAGCATCCAGCTTCTGGTGCAGGACTTGGATGGGGCCTGTGATCCGGCGCTCACAGCCATGAGCAAAGTAAAGTCTTCAAGGAATTTGAGGAGGCTTTGAGGGTCTTTAGCCCACCCCACCCCACTCTGTGCAGGGATTTTGCAAGTTCTTTTTTTTTTTTTTCACCTAGCAAAAGCAGCTGGTCTTCTCTTTGGGGGTGGGGGAGAGACGCTCGACTCCCTTCTTGCCCCAAGCCCCCCGTTGTGTTCCCGTGGGGCCGTCCCGGTTGCCGAGAGAACCTGGAACTTGCGGGCTGGGGTTTTTTGAGCTGGAGGCGGCTTGGGGGGGAAAAAAAGACAGTTGTCATGCTCAAACTGGGAAAAGGCAATTTGAAGAGGGTGTAACAATTGCTAGGTTCATGCTGATCCCCAAGGCCATTGTTGTTGTGCCTGGGAGTTTTAAAACTTATTTTGGGGGTGGGGGGCTTGTCTGCAGAATGGAAGGGAATTTGGCTTGGGTTGGTGAAGTTTTAGTTTTGAAGTTCAGCTTCTTTATTCTTACTTTTCCCTCCTTTTCCCTGCCCTTTTCTTAGCTGCCCCTTTCTGTTCCTTTGGCGGGGAGGGATGGGTTGCCAACACCCCCCTTCTCCCTTTGCAAATACAGAGAGAAGTGGCAAAACACACAAGCCTTGCTGCACGGGTGGGGAATAGACTCAGCCTGGTTCTAGCTGTGACTCCTTTTTCCTCGTTCTTTCATTGCCGCTGGGCGTCCTGCATGGGTGGGTGCGAGCGCGCACGTATTCGGAAGGGCATGGGGTGGAAACACAATTCATGCAGGGTACATATTTTGAGATAAGATTTTATTTTATTTGCTTTTCCCAGCCTGTCTCACCTGGCTCTTTCACCTTGTTTGCTTCTGAGTGTAGGGGTTGATATCGCTCTCTTCAGTAAGATTAGCAGGGCAGCTGAATTTCTAAGAGGAATCAAGTGTTTTCCAGATGTGGGGAATTCACTTGGGGCAGGACCCAAATCCAATATGTTAGTGGACGTCTGGTAACAGCGGCAAAGCTCTTGCACTGTCGCGCAGAGGTTAAATTAGGAAGTCAGGCGGTTGGGATGCAACTTTTTGCTTCCCTAAAAGTTTGGGCTCCCTCCCACATGTGAATATGTTTAATGCAGAGAAGCAAGGGACCCATGTGTGCTTCTCAAACCTGTTGGAAGAAGGAAAGGATTTTTAAATAATAATAATAATAATAGTACAGATAGTCCTCGACTTACAGCCACAATTGGGACTGGAACTTCCATTGCTAAGCAGTGCAGTTGTTAGGAGAGTCATGCCCAATTTTACAACCTTTTTTGCCATGGCTGTTAAGTGAATCACATGGTTCCCCACTGATGTTGCTTGTTGGAGCCTGGCTGGGAAGATCACGAACCATGATCACGTGAGCCTGGGGTGCTGCAACCATCGTAAATACATGCCAGTTGCCAAGCACCCGAATCGTGATCAAGTAACCATGGGAATGCTGTGATGGTTATAAGTGTGAGGACTGGTTGTAAGTCACTTTTTTCAGTGCTGTTGTAACTTCAAGCGGTCACTAAATGGATGGTCGTAAATTGAGGACTACCTGTAACAATAATAATCTATCCTCCAGATACTGCAGCCTGGGGAAGCGTACTGTAATTCTCTAGCTGCCCAGCTTGTGTTGGCTGAAATCTGTCTCCTTTTTAATTTTCTTGTAATTCTTACGGACCTCGGCAGATGCAGTGGCAGAATGTGGAACACGTCGGGGATCAGAGTCCCTATGTCACCTCGGCCATCTTGCACATTAAGCAGAACGTTCCCATCATCCGTGACAACCTGGCCTCCACCCGGAAGTATTTCACCCAGTTCTGCATCAAGTTTGCTAAGTGAGTCCCTTGCTTGGGGCTACAACTGTCGGCCTTACAGGGTAAACCAGATAGAATCACGACCAGATGAGCTATTTCCACTTTATTATAAGGCTACATTGACAGAATCTGGCAAGTCTGAAAGGACAAATCTCCCACCGTCTCCTTTACAGCCCAAGAAACTAGGGAGGGTCCCTTCTGAGCCTCTTTCTCCTGCCATTATGCAGCTGAGGGCTATGGTCCCTCTTACCTGACCATTCTCCAGGCAGCATCTCTTTCCCCCGTCTCCTTTACAGCCTGAGAAACTAGGGAGGGTCCCTCCTGAGCCTCTTTCCCCACCCATTATGCAGCTGTGGGCTATGCCGCCTCTTATCTGACCGTTCCTTAGGCAGCATCTCTTCCTCCTGTCTCCCAAGGTCATTCCCTCATACCATTACAAGAACCTAGGGAACAGGCATCTTGGACCATGCGGGAGGGGGGAGTTCCTTTGAATACAGAGGAATTAAACTTTGTGTGATTTTTAAAATTGGATCCATATCCTTCCCACTTGGAAAAGACACTTAAGAGGGATCTCGCAACTTCTCCCCCATCCCAGGAAATTTAAAAACAAGCCATTAAAAGTGTAGTTTGGATGCCTCAGATGAGAACAGTGCTGTTGACAGAATAGGCAGGTACGTTGGCCAGTGCGAAATCGTGGGAATGTGCTTCGACGTCTACAGCAGCATTTCTCAGCCTTAGCAGCTTCGAGATGTGTGAACTTCAACTCCCCCAGTTCCCCAGCCAGCATCTTAATGTTGCTGAGGCTGAGAAACGTTGGGTTAGATGGCGAGTGGGCAACCTTCATTTCTTCCCTTCTTTCCCACAGCTGTTTCATCCCCAAGTTCATTAACCACCTTTTCAAGTGCAAGCCGATCAGCATGGTAGGGGCCGAACAGGTGAGAATCCAAGTTCCAGTTTGGGGAAGGGGATTTTGGCAAAGAGCTGGGGGTGGGGGTGGTCAGAAGAACTGGCTTGATCGGAATGCGACATCCTGCTTTTGGGGTCACCAAACTGTTTCAGACCATTTGAGCATTTTGTTGATACCACTGGCAATCACAGTAGCCTCGTGTCTGTATTTCATTAGGGAGATTCCAGGTGCAGCAGGACAAACTCACACAAAGGAATTGGAACAGCCAAGCACCAGCCTGGCCTCAGGGCGACTGCCCAGGTTGGTGCCAGGTGGGCCTCATGAGGAATGTCTTGTGTGGGGCATCCAAAATACGTTGAAGGAATGTGACTCGTTCAGGGAGCGGCAGAAATTGCAGACCCGACCACTAGACCGATGCTCAGATGGAGAATGCACTTGGCTTTGGGGCTCCCTGAGCCTTGTTTCGGTTCTTCCTTTCTAAAATAGTGCCTCCTCTCCTCCGTGATTTTACCTCTTTGCTCTTTAAAACTCAGCCGTCTCCTCTCTCTCGCTGGTTGCGACCCCGTTGGCTTTCCTGGCAGATCCTGAAGGGATACGAGGTGGAAGGAGGGTGGAAGTGATAGGAGGTGGGAGCTTCTTGGTCCCCTTGCTCTGCCCTGTGCGGATTTTGCCAACCTCCTAGTCGGTCTTTGCTGTTTCAACTCTTTTCTTTAACGGTAATCAGGGAGGGAGGGAGGGTTTGTAAAAAGGGAAGGAGACAGGAAAGGAAAGGAAAGGACTGGGCCTGCTTTTCCCAAGGCCTCTTGTGGGATTTGTGGACTACTGTGAGATTCTGGCTGTCAAGTGTTTCCTGGGGCAACAAAAATAATCCCCCAGCAGAGATGCTCCTACCAGCTGGCCCAGTTGAGGAGGAGGTCTGCCCCGTGTTCTCCATTTGTGCAGCTGAAAAGAGCAGGAGCTGCTCAAAGACAGGCTAGGTTGTGGGGGGAAATGACAGACTGTGTAACCCTTCGAGGTAGACCGGGTTAAGAATCAGACCCTGCAGGGATTCTAGGAATGCTCCTTTCTCATGGTAGGATATGATAACAGAATCTTGAAAGCCTGTCTCAAGTTTATCTCTCTCCCCCTCTTATGCTAAAGAAAATCAAGGCGGGGTTCTCTTGAGTTTCTTTCTCACATTTGCTTCTGTCTCCAGACTCTAATTGCTTCTCCAAGCCCCTCCTTAACAGCTCTCTCCTACCTTCCCCAAGCTTGGCTCTAAATGCCTTTACAGGTAGTCCTCAACTTACAATCATTAATTTAGTGACCGTTCAAAGTTACAACGGCATTGAAAAATACGACTTACAGTTGTTCTTCACTCTTACAGCCGTTTCAGTGTCCCTGCAGTCATGCGATCAAAATTCAGGTGCTTGGCAGCATCCCGGGGTCACCTGATTGCCATTTGCGACCTTCCCAACCAGCTTCCAACAAGCAGAGTCATTGGGGGAAGCTGGGTTAACTTAACGACCATGCGATTCACTTAATGACCTCAGTGATTCGCTTAATGACCATGGCAAAAGTAATATTGGGCATGACTCACTTAATGACTGCCTCGCTTAACGACAGAAGTTCCGGTTCCAATTGTGTTTGTAAGTCAAGGATTACCTGTATACTCTGAGCTGCCTGTATTAGCCAAGCAGCCTCTTAAGCCCCAAAATTCATCCAGCCGGCCAGCTTGACTTCTGGTCCACTGAACCAGAGGCCGATACAGATCTGGGGTCTCCCACGCGTCCTGTCCAAGAACGGCACCTGTTGGGGCCTGTCACCCCTTAGGCTCCCACCCTCCACACACACACGGGCACCTGTCTCGGTGGCCTTTGGGCGAGACGTGGCTACGGCGGGCCAGGCACTCCGCTGCCAGTCAGGGTAGCAGCTGCTCCTGTGTGCATCGAGTAGGGGGGCAGCCATTCTTTTGCCTCCGGTTCAAATGTCTCCTGCTCCCTGTTTCCACCAGCGTAGCAAATGAGATTCAGAGCAGGGATTTTGCTGTTTTTTTCCTGCCTCGCGGAGGGCTTTAAACGGTCCCCACCTCCTTGGCTTGCGGGAGATAGAGCCTGAATGACTTATCCTCCCATCCTGGAACACTTTGGGCCAGACCCTTCCACGCTTCCTCTCCGTAGGCTCCTATTTTCGAAAGGGTCGGGGTTCTGAAGCCTGCTGGACTGAGGCTTTATCTCTTTTGGGGAGGGGGTGTGGATTCAGATCCTGCCTCTGCTCCTACTTTGTCCCGGGGTGTGTCTGGGATTTTGAGAGGGATTTGATAGAAAGAGGGAATGTCACCTCGTCTGTCCGGTTTTTCCTTATTTGATTTATGCCAAAAGACAGCGAAAAGCAGTTTCGGTTTCCCAGGGCTTGGAATGTAGGATAACCTCTTGATTGCTGTACAGTCCACTTTGATCAGTCCACGCCCATGCCCACACATACCCAGGGCAGAAACGGTTTTTCCCCCTGCGCTCCAACTTTTAGCTCAAAGTTATGCCGATACTTGGCAATTTATTTGTTTGTTTGTTTAGCACATTTTTCCACCACCCATCTCAAACACGACTCTGGGCGGCTTACAATGCATTAAAACAATATTTGTTTGACAGCCGTAGGGGCTTTTATAAAACAACTGTCCCTTGATCCGTCCTAACCGTTGTCACTGTGGCTTTCTGGTGAATCTTGTCTTCCAAAGCCAAATTCCTCAACCTCATGGGGAACAGGACCCTGAATACCCAAAGGAAAGCCTGCGGTCTTGCAATTGCCTGCTTGCCGTCTTTTCTCCCTTTTGCCTCTGAGATTAAATGTTAGAATAATAATAAAAATGTATACATATATTCACATCGACTCAAATGCATCTTTTCAGCTGTGCTCAGGTAAGCACAGCCATGGTTAGGGTGTTAGGCAGGTCTTTAAATGACTTGAAATAATGAGCTGTAACACACCCAAGTCAGTTAAAGACCTGCCTAACATCCCAAGTTTGCTTATGGTTACTCATGGTGAAGGCTGTTGAAGCTGACCCACTAACCAGACGAACCCTGTTCCTGCAGAGAGTCTTGCAGCTAAGTACAGGTAGTCCTCGACTTATGACCACAACTGGGACTGGAATTTCCATTGTAAGTTGTTGTGGTCGTAAGTTGAGTCACCATGTGACCGGACCCAATTTTACGACCATTTTTACAGTGGCCGTTAAGCGAATCACGGGTTGTTAAGCAAATCACCATGGTCATTAAGCGAATCCAGTTTCCCCAATGGGTGTTTTTTGCCAGCGAATGGCAAAAAATGTCGCAAAACACAATTGCGTGACCGTGGGATGCTGCAACCTGTTGTAAATGTGAGCTGGTGGCCAAGCGCCCAAAATACTATTATGTTACCATGGGGGGGGGTGTCGTGTGACGTTTTGCGATGCTCGGATGTGCTTTATAGGCTGTAAAGCACTCATTCCGAGGCCATTGTAACTTCAGGCCGTTGTTAAACAAATGGTCGTAAGTCGAGGACTACTTGTACTGCCTTTTCCAATCTATAAAACCTGGATATGCCTTTCTAGTTGTGTCAGTCTTGATAGTTCCTAGAGGAATACCTGGTTTATGTCAATTATGGATGTACACATGCTCAGTTGTTTCACAGGGCCTTATTTTAAATATATACCCCGTTAACATTTGTTTACTAATTTGGCTGTTAAGTTGTGAACATATATTAATGGATTGGATCTGTACTATTTTTCTGAAGTGAGTCATGCCTTGGTACACTTGTAAGATGCATCATCCTCATCCTCACCCTCATCCTTATTATCTGCTTCAGCTGCTGCTGGACACTCACTCCTTGAAAATGGTCCTGCTAGACCTGCCGTCCATCGGCTCACAGGTGGTGAGGAAGGCGCCCGCCAGCTACACAAAGATCGTGGTCAAGGGCATGACGCGGGCCGAGATGATCCTCAAGGTACACCCTTTGCCGCTTCCAGACCTGCCCGCTCTTTTCTAAAACCCTCCAGAGCGCGTCCGGGGAGGGGAGGGACCAGCTGCTGGCCTGCAGCCGCGTTGTAGAGGTGCCAGGCCAGAAATGGGGGGTCCCGGGTTCTGGCCCCCCCTCAGCCACAGAACCTCAGGGAGAGACTTGGGGCTGGTCAGTGTCTCAGGTCAGCCCCTCGGAGCGTTTGGGTTATGGGGAAAAATAGGAGGAGGGAGCCAACTTTTGCTTCTGCATGAAACGGAGGCTAGAAACCCACTGGATAATCATGAATAACTTGGGCCAAGCACGTTCTTCCTTAAATGTTGCTGGGGAAGAAGATGCTCCTGCACATAAGGGGCCAGTGTGAAAACTGGCGGAGGATTCCTTCCCCCAGCACTGCCCCAGGCTGCATCGGTCTCCTCCTGCCTGAAGCCCCCCTGCGGTGTTGGAGCGACTCCCATAATCCCCCGCCACCTCTCCCCATCCCCCACTCAAACTCCCATACGTCTCGAGGGCACCGAGTTGAAGAAAGCTGGCACCCTGCCTGGAGCGGCTGTTGCAAAGGCTGGCTGCGTGCTTCATTTTAGGAGGGGGAGATCTCTCTCCTCTCCCCCCGCCCACTTTCCACATTTTTGTTTTATTTTTATTAAATGCCTAAGCCGCCCAACTCCATTTCAGCTTTGGGTGGTGTGTCATAGATGGGAGTTAAAATAAAACCGATCTAGCCAGTTTAATGCAACCCACATGATTTGACGGCTGGACGTTTCCCCTTTCCTTCTCCCATGCTTGCAGCTAACAACGGCAATGTTGGAGGGGCAGGGAGCAGGGGCAGCCCGGTCTTGCTTCCCTGTCTGCAGCTTCCTCTCTTCCCCTTCCCCTCAACCCCGATTGTGGGCTTGACGAGCTGTTGCTCACTTTTAAAGGCAAGACCGCGGGGCCTCATTCCCCAAATTCCATTCCCCGTTCTGGAGGTGAGGCTTTCAGCTTTTTCCCTGGGTGGGAAACCCTTTGGCATTTCCAGTGAGATCATGGGGAAGGCTGGTGGCAGCTGCTTCGTGCCTGGTGAGGATGCCATGGGGGGCGGGCAGGAAGGGTTGCGGCGGATCACAACTTGCATTCCCCTGTTCTCGAGTGGCTTCTCACGTCCGGGGTTCTGCCTTGCAGCTCTGGGGTGCCAAGATGCAGAAGCTCTTCCCTAAAAAAATCAGAAGGCCAGTAGCAGCTTTTTGGAATAGGATGAGAAGCCTCGCAGGGGCCTGATTGCTGGAGATCTTTGGAGTGAACCTGCCTTCTCACTTGGCTAGAATTAAGAATTAGAATTAAAAATCACATTCACTTTATTTTGCAGGCCTGTGCGGGGATGAAATGCAGACAGGGAAAAGGAAACAGACTGAATGTTGTTTCAGAGAGGGAAGATTTTTTAGAAGGAGCCTGGCAGTGCCTTTTCCGACTCACGCCTTTTATTAAAAGGCGCCTGCAGTTCACGAAAGCTTCTGCCTTTTAATAAAAGGCGTGAGTCGGAAAAGGCGCTGCCAGATGGCTTCTGATTTTTGCAAAAACATTAGCAACCTCTTCAATAAGGTGAATCATAGGAGAACAAAATAAGAAGAACAAAATGTAATTTAAATCCTGTGCCAGTCTAGCCACTTTGGACATCAGAGGAAGTGAGCTGCAGCATGTGAAAGCTGCCTTTTAATCAAACCTGTTTGTCGGAAAAGGTGCAACCCTACTCCTGATTTTGGGCTACCACACACTAGGTGTGGAGGGCAGAAGGAATGGCCTTGAAGGACAAGAGGAAGAGCCACTACCAAGTCAGTGGTCAGATAAAAGAGGACTGAGTCCGGGGCAGGAATGTAACCTGAGAAAGCGTCGCAGACAAGCCCCTCCCTAGTTCCCACGAAGACAGAGGGAGGGAGGGGGAAGCACATTCAGACTTGCAAGATTCTGTTACTATAACTAAGTAGTCTTAGCATGCATGACTTTAGTTCCCTAGTCTGGTCTACCTCGCAGGGCCGGCGCTTACACAGCTGTCCTGCAGGGGCCTCTTCCGTCTGACAGTTGGCTGCTTCTCTGTCCCTGCAGGTTGTGATGGCCCCCCATGAGCCCGCTGTGGTGTTTGTGGACAACTACATCAAACTCCTGTCTGACTGCGCCGCCGATACTTTCCAGAAGATTCTGGAGATGAAGGTGAGCCGGGCGCGATGAGGAAGGCCAGAGCTATTTCACTCGCTCTGGAGCATAGAAGAATTTGGGAAGATGGGTGTCGAAGGGCCTGGCATGCCCAGGACGAGTTGGGTTCCAGTCCTGGCACATCTGGGTAAAAAGAAGACAAGTCTGTCTGCCCGAGTTTGCCCCAACCCACTTTCTTTTAGAAGCATTGAGATGCCACGTAACTCATCTTTCCTGGGACCCCTCTCAGTATCATGGCGGCTTTGCATTGCTACCGCTGCCCAACTTCCCAGCCAGGTTGCCATCCCGCTACATCTGGAGGGGTAGCTTCCAGATGCTCTGGAGGGGTGCAGCCTGTCCTTAGCAGGATCCCCTTTACCACTTTCTCTCTGTACGGCCTTCTCCATAAATCCAACATGAAATAATGAGGCAAGGCATTCGGGTCCTGCAGAGCCCACCTTAGGGCAAGATCTGAGGCCAGGCGTGGGTGCTGAGTCACGTCGGTGGTGGCCCTCTGTCAGCCTTCCCAGGTAGACCAGACCAGATGAGCTAATTCTATTTTATTGTCAGGCTCCATTAGCAGAACCTGGCAAGTCTGAAAGTACAAATCTCCCGCCATCTCCTTTACAGCCCAAGAAACTAGGGAGGGTCCCTCCTGAGCCTCTTTCTCCACCCATTGTGCAGCTTCGGGCTATGAAGTCTCTTCTCTGGCTGTTCCCTAGGCAGCATCGCTTCGCCCCTTCTCCCAAGGCCTTTCCCACATACCATTACACCATCTTCTTTTCCTCCCTCCCCCATGCCCGCACAGGGTCTCAAGCGAAGTGAGCAAAGTAGCATGTTGGACTTATTCCGTCAGAGGCTCCCGGCTCCCCCCTCGGGGGCAGAGGGCGGCAGCTGCGTCTCGCTGACGGCCCCCACGCCCGAGCAGGAGTCGTCGCGGATCCGCAAGCTGGAAAAGCTGATCAAGAAGAGACTCTAGCTGGTCCCCCGCTGGCTTCTTCTGCAGCTCCTGAAGGCACCGTGGTCCAAGGTTACGGCCGCTTTCCAGGGGCTCTGCCTTTGGGCCCCCACTATCCCTGCCAGCTGTCTCTGGCTGCCTGGCACCCTGGAGCTTATACGGCGGATCTCCCAAGTGAATTTCAGCACTCCCCAAATCCCAGGACCACCCCAACGTTTTGCAGGATGTTAGTATGCTCCAGAGACTCGGGGCGTCCTCGACGGAGATGTCAGAGATGAGATCCCTGGGATTTTGCAGGGGCTTATTTTATTTCTAAGGTGTAGGCCCATAGGACTGCTGACCTCCGCCTGTGCACATTTGGAATCTCCTTTT
Source organism: Candoia aspera (assembly GCF_035149785.1). Taxonomy (NCBI): domain Eukaryota; kingdom Metazoa; phylum Chordata; class Lepidosauria; order Squamata; family Candoiidae; genus Candoia; species Candoia aspera. Next base: position 3,587,421 of record NC_086153.1, read on the forward strand.
GCAACGGGCTAATCTTTCTCAAGGCAGTTTTCTTTCCAAGAGCGGAGGGGGGGTTGAACACCCCAGACTTCTCCGCCCAGAAAGAGCGCTGCCCCGCAGTGCCCCTGAACCCAGGCTTTTGATTTCAGTCGTTCCTGGATGGCCCCATCCTCTTTTTCATCGGATGCCCACTCCTTCCTCTTTCGCTTGGTACCCCATGGGCTTTCTCTTTGTTTTCCAGCGCATGACTCCCTGGTGATTTTGCCTGCTGTCAGCATCTTCATCACGTAGACCAGCGTTTCTCAACCTTGGCAGCTTTAAGCTGGGTGGACTTCAACTCCCAGAATTCCCCAGCCAACTCATGCTGGCTGGGGAATTCTGGGAGTTGAAGTCCACCCAGCTTAAAGCTGCCAAGGTTGAGAAACATTGATGTCGTCTCTAATTAGCCTGCCTGGGCTGAAGAAACTTAGAAACTGGGCCCTGGGGCAGAGTTAGTTTCAGGAAGAGTTGCTGGTCTTAGAAGCGGCTGGCAGTTTCACTGGAAGGCGTTTCCTTAGATGGGGAGGCAGATGGGGGGGGAGTAGACCTCAAGGTCACTTTTCATTCATTGGCCTGTGTCCAAAACCCACTCTGGAAACCAATTCCTCGTTAGATTCCCTCTGTCCTCTTGTCCCCAACTTGGGGGCAACTCTTACGCCATGTCAGTCCCCTGTTGCTCTGCGGGTGGGGGGGAAAGAACTTAGGGTCCCCTTCACCAGCCAACTCAAACCCAGCAAAGACCCCTGCCGAGATTCATCCGGATCTTACCCGCCTTGGATTTGGTCCCAACAATAGAGCCTTCCACCCCTCCCCACCCTGTTCATTTTCATAGCTATTGGTTCTTGGCGGGGCAAAACATTCCTGATCTTTTTTTTTAAACCACACAGGAGGCCCTTGTGTTTTCCAAAGTCAGCACAGAATGTGCACAGCCCTTCCCCTTCTCTTTCTGTGCTCTGTGGTGTGTGTGTGCTTTATAAAACTGTGCCTGCTCCTTTCTGTGCCCTTCACCTGCCTGGAATGAACCAAGACTTTTTGCTTCCCAAGTTCCTGGATCTGGGTTCTTTTCTGGAAGTGACCTTTTCCCGCCGTGGGGCGCGGAGAGCTTCTGGGCATGGAATTGCCAGGAGGGGTGTCTGTGTCTAAAGCAAGCCAGGACAGCTGATTTCTTGCTTTTTTCAGCTGATTTCTTGCTTTTTCAGCTGATTTCTTGCTTTTTCGTTCTCCTTTCCAGAAAACGGTGCTTTGGGAGCCTTGAGCCCTGCACTCCAAATGCTTGGCTGGCATATCACTCCACGCTAGCCCTTGGGAATGCAAAGGTAGCCTTCACTCCCCCAAAGTCTGGGTTGCTTTGCAGCTGCATCAGTTAAAAACAGGAAGCCTTGGAAGGGGCTGACCCGTTCCAGCTTTCCAAGTGTTCCTGGAGCTCGGGTGTTTTTCAAAGGGAAGGGGTCTCCCCTTCCCCAAATGGCCTTTGGAGATGGATCGCATTGCCCTGGGGTCAGGGGAGTCGCTCTTAATTTTGGGGGGCAAGGGCGAGTTCTGCAGACCACCTGTTGCTGGCCCCGTGCATGCGCCCTCAAAGCAAGCCACTCTGTTGTCCCTTTGCCCCAGTTGGTTGCAATCCAGGGTGAGCAGTGCTCGCCCTCGATTCAGATCCGTTTGCAAAAGGAAAGTCTAGTTGAGGAAGGTGTAACTTGGACCTCCCAAGTTTTATAGACTTCCTGACAGCTGTGACAAGGGAACCTGCCCAGGAGGTCACTGCCCTGCGATCTCGCTCTTCCCACCAGTGCCCTCGAACTGCAGAAATGTTTAAAACACAGGGAGGCCGTTTCCCCTGTTCAGAAACTCACTACTTGTAAATAGTAAGGTCTTCTGTATTCTTCCTTCCTTCCTTCCTTTCCTTTCCGTCCCTCCCTTCCCTTCTCTCTCCCTTTCTGTCTTCCTTGGCTACCTGCCTGCTTGCTTGCTTGCTTTCTCTCTTTTCCTTCCTCCTTCCCTTTCTCCTTCCCTCCCTCCCTCCCTCCCCCTCCTCCTCCTTGCCTGCTTGCTTGCTCTTGCTTTTTCTGTCTCTCTTTGTGTCTCTCTCTTTCTTCCTTTCCTTTCTGTCCCTCCCTTCCTTTCTCTCTCTCTTTCGGTCTCCCTGCCTGCCTGCCTGCCTGCTTGCTCGCTCTTGCTCTTTTTCTTTCTTTCTTTTCTTTCTTTCTCTTTCTTTTTCTTTCTTTCTTTCTCACTTCCTTTCTCTCTTGCTTTTTCTTTTCTCTTTCTCTCTTTTTTCCTTTCCCTCCCTCCCCTTCCTTCCTTCCTTCCTTCCCTCTCTCCCTCCTTCCTTCCCAAATGATTCTGGATAATAATTAGGACTCCGATGTTGTACGTTTTCTGTTAATAAAGCAGATTGTCCAGTGTCTTGATGGGTTTGATTTTGGTTTGTTTTCCTAAATCAGGTCCTTCCATTAAAAAGCTGCTCAGCTCATTTTTGCAACATGACATTTAAGCAAGCGTAATCAGAGCAAGGCTGATTTCTGCGCACGTGGGTGAAAGCGAGAAGCTGTGCCGATCAGTGATGTCTGTGGTACAAGGAAGTTAAATTTTGCAGGAATCATGTGCGCAGGAGAGGTGGCAGGATGTGGTGGTTGACCGTTAATTGCCAGTTCTGTAGCTTTACTTGCTCAGGGCCCAGTTCAGCCTTCACACATCCGTTCCCAGGAAGAACTGGGAAAGCTGATCGCCCAGGCCGGCCAGTGCCTTGACCAGACCTTCAGTGTGACTTGATGCACAGCAGAGTTTTACGTTCTTTTGTGTGCGTAGATGTGGCCTTTTTCATAGGATGGGGGACTTTTTCAAGAGAGCTGCTGTCACCCTCTGAGATCCCTCCCGAGTGAGGCCTGACGTCCTAAGGGCCAGGGCCCCTCTGTCGCTGGTTTTCCTCCATGATCCACCAGCCCAAGGACTTGAGTACACGTAAGCATGTGAAAAATGCAAGAGCTGAAACCAGACCTGGTTCGCACCTGCTAAGCCTTACTTGGCACCCCCAGCCAGGTTTTGCTGAAGAAGCTACAATAGGCTGGGCCCAGCTAACCTGCTGAGCCACAAATCATGGATTGCAGGCTGGGATAGCAAGCCACACACAAACCACCTTTTGGTTTAGCACAGTGGGCAAATCTGGCCCATGGATTCCTGGGAAACATTTTGGAACGATGAGCGAACCGTAATCATGTGCCCTACACAAAATGCTTCTAAGCAGAGGTGCCTGCCTGGGTGGTCAAAAAGGTCAAGATGGTGGCCACAACTGCAGCATCAAAACCCCACCCCCTTTTTTGCATGCGTCACATACAAAGGGGTGGGGCTTTGAAGGTCGGGGTACAGGCACCATCTTGAATTTTTGCCCTGCCACACAGGCCCCTGCTAAGTTATACTGTAAGCCCACCTTAATTTATTGATTTATTCCATCTGGCTGAATCCCAAAGAACTAACTATGGATTTGTACAACATCTAGATTCATCCTTCCTCTGACCCAGCTTTCTCCAAGCTTGTGTCACCCCAAAGGATCAGTATACCATGCCCATTATTCCCACCTAAGATGTGCTGTGTAGAGGATGATGGACATGGGGGAAGATTGGCCTAAGCCATGCAAAGGTTCAAAGAGTGCTGGAATGGATGAGGATAAGGGATATGTTCCCAATTTCCATGCTCTTCATCGTTTTATTCCTGTTAGATTTTTAATAGTGCTTCAAGCAAATTGTCTGTCTGTCTAAATTACAGTCTAAGTTAGTGTTTCTCAACCTTGGCAACTTTAAGTTGTCTGGGCTTCGACTCCCAGAATTCCCCTGCCAGCATGTCCAGAAGTCCAGGCGCCTTAAATTTGCCAAGGTTGAGAAACACTGGCCCAAACTACACCGTTTTCTTTCACGAGAGCCTTGGAACCGTTCCCGTCGAGCTGGAGAGCAGGAGTGGGAACTCAGGCAGAGAGACAAAGGGGAGACTCTTCAGAGAGCAGGGCACTGTATCCTTTTGCGTGTCCAGACATGGGCTGATGGCTTCCCGGTGGAACTCGTGGGCCCAAATGCACTGATTCCAAAGAGCTGTGACGCCGGAAGGGGAGCTGAAGTGGGTTTCTGAATCACAGTCCAGATTGTGTCCCCAAGAGAGGTGGATAGGAAGGAAACCTGTCTTACTTACTTACTTACTTATCCAATTTGTCCCCGCCCATCTCCTCCCATCGGGGGACTCTGGGCGGTTTACAATAATCAATTAAAACAACAATCATACAATAAATAAAATATACAGTATAAAATTACAGTAATCACTAATGTAAGAGTAAAAAATAAAATTATGCGCTGGACTCATGCAGAGAGGCATCAGGCTCCCTCCTTTGAGCTCTTAAGGCCTTCAAACTATATGGTAACCTAGCATTCCTTCTGCAGCACGAGGCTCTGCCCTGTTTGATTGTTGAGGATTTCCTGATCTCACCATAAGGAGCAATGAAAGCTTAATCTTCTCCACCCACAATACGAATTTTGTCTTGCATATATTTTTTTTAAATAAAGATTTCTAACCCAACCTGCAGAACTTCAGTGTTTTCTGCATACAGGTGACCTTTGCCAAGCCTTGTTCTTTGCTTTTTAACAACCAGCAGATTCTCTCTTTTTTTCTCTTCCACTGAGTTTTGCCAAAGTGACCTTCTGCAGACATGGCTGGTGTTCAGAGCCAGCGGGAACTCTCTGCCGCAAAGTCCATGAAGGAAGAATTCCAGAAAAATAAAAACTACAACATACAGGCACACTGCCCTCCTCAAAATGGGCTTGGTGATTCTGTGAAGACACTGCTCTTTTTTAAAAATCAGGATGGGCCTTAGGAAAAGGGAGAGAATATTTGCAAATCAGACAATGCCAAATCAGAGTGGGAATGCTGCATAGTCTTTTGCTATTTTGAAGAAGGAGACACGCAGACATTATGTTATTTATTATTCAAATTTTGTTACCGCCCATCTCCCCCAAAAGAGGGACTCTGGGCGGTTTACAATAAAATTCATACCATAACAATAAATGTTAAAATCCAATAAAAATAAAAACAAACTACCAATATAAAACACAATATAAATAAATATAAAATGCAAATAATAATTATAATGCAAATCTGCACCAAATGCATTTACAGGTAGTCCTTGCTTAACCTTTTTGTGATGGTTTGACTTACGACAGTGTGGAGAAAAAACAACCTGTGACAAGTCCTCACACGACCGTTGCAGCATCCCCACAGTCACATGATCACAATTTTCAACCATCCTGGCCAGCTTCTGGCAAGGAAAATCAATGGGGAACTGTGTGATTCACTTAACAGCCACATGGTTCATTTAACACCCACGGCAATTTGCTTAATGACTACCACAAAAAGGTAAAATCGGGTCAGATTCACTTAATGACCACTTACTTAGCAACCAAAATTCCGGTCCCAATTGTGGTCGTTAAGCAAGGACTACCTGTAAAAGAATAACTCATTCCACCAAAAAAAACCCCACCCTTATTTGCCTCCTTCCCCCGGTCTAAAATAAACAATTTACCTGAAATCACTGAGTTTTTGGCTCAATTCACACAATACAAAAATCCAGAGTGCAAAAGGTACATTGTTCTGCCCAGTGTCCAGGCAGTGATCAGGTGCTCAGACAACTGGTTCTTTTAGATCCAGCGACAATAAGCACACTAGTGGATAGAGAGATTTTAAGCTTTATTATAAACTTTAGCAAGCAAATTTAAACAGAAACACAGTTTAGGCCGATTAAACGGAAGCATAAAAAGCACAGCATAAAGAAAGGAAAATCATAACATACCCAGCAAGTTGATTCCCAATCTCCCATAGGCTGTCAGGAGCCCCTTAATAAAGACAGCAGAGATACCCCAGGTCAGCTCAATTCCCACAGCACCCAGCACCCCGGTCTGGGCAGAAGCCCCTGCAAACACACCTCAGGGTGGCCCCATTTCCAGAGGACTCAGCCCCAAGCCTGAGGGGAAAGCTTCCCAAGCCCGTTTTGCACCCAGCGCCCGGGATCAGGGTCTGTGCAGAAGCTCCCAAGCTCAAAAGGTAACCCTAAGGTTTTTATCAAAGTCTGGCCCTGAAACCTCGTGACCCTCTTTCCATGGTACGGAGGCTGCAGGATCCAGCCTTGATGGGATAGTTCCCAGGGTCCGGAGCAACCCTGTTGATGACATGATCCAAGAGGCTGGGAAGCTACACAGATAAGCTAGTGCTTAACAAAAACCATCTTGGGGTTTTCTCTCCCCCCCCCCCCATTTCAAACAGAAATTTAAAAAACCCAGCTAAACGTTAGTATAACTCTAAGCTTCTTTGTGCGAAGGAGAAAATCAGAATACGTCACTTAAACTCCTTGAAGTAACAATGGTCTTCCGCATTGCCATGACACCCTCCCATCTTGGGCCCTCCTCTTTGCACCCACCAAATAAAGCCCCGAATGCTAAATCCTCCTGCCCAGTCCCGCCACCCCCCATTCAGCGACGATGGCTGCGTTGCTGGTGTCATCCCAGGCCAGCCGACCCTTCCCAGCCGCAGAATGTGGAATTCCTGTGGGTGGCAGCTGGCCAGTCCCTGGAGGAGCACCTGGCCGGGAGCCGCAGACACCGAGGCGCTCTGCTCACCCCATTTTCCATTCCAGGAGGGGCAGGGAGGAAATGGTGGGAAGGGATCTGGCGGCCTGACTCAGACGCCAGGTGCGGGCTGGGCTTGGCCCCGTGTGGACACTTCGAAGGGTGACATTGTGCGCATGGAACTTCCCCAAGTGGTGGGTGTCCCTGGGCTTGCGGGGTAAGGCTGGAACGAGGCTGAGGGATGCTCTGTGGTTCTTGATCGGAGGAGCACACGCACCAAGACAAAGCAAGCAGACATCCAAACAAGCCTTTCTCACTCAGCATTTCTTTTTGAAGTGCCTTCCCATCAATGAACAGGAACCATGCTTCACTCTTGTGGGCTGTTTCCCACAGAGAAATAGTTCAAAGGGTCCAGAGAGCCCAACATGCAGGCTGATTTACATTGTAGGTTGATTTTTTTTTTAATCCATTCAATCTTGTCCGATTCTCGGAGACTGCCTGGACAAGTCCCTGCGGTTTTCTTAGCAACATTTTTCAGAAGTGGTTTGCCATTGCCTGCTTCCTGGGGCGGAGAGAAAGTGACTGGCCCAAGGTCCCCCAGCAGGCTTTGTGCCCAAGGTGGGACTAGAACTCACTGTCTCCCGGTTTCTAGCCCGGTGCCTTAACCACACCACCAAACTGGCTCTCTTGTAGGTTGATAGCTACGCATTAACAACGCTGGGTTTTCCTCCGTTCCATTTCCAAACCTCCAGGCTGGGCACAAATCAGAACCAAGAAAGCAGATTAGGGCTTGCAACAAACAACATTTGCACAAGTATCTGGTGGGCAGGGCCAGTTGCACCACCCCGTCTGATTTTAACATTCTTTTTGCATTTGGATCTTTGGGAAGCTGCAGAGAAGAATGCGAAACAGGGATGTTGGCAGAGTATAGTCAAAAAGGTCAAGATGGTGGGCATGATGGTGCAGTTGAAGCTCTGCTTGCTTTTTATGCACAACGCACATTAAAAGCAGATGGGCTTTGATTGCACCGTCCCCATCTTGACAGTTTTGACTGAACCCAGGACACAGCCTCGCCATATGCTGTATCTTCAAGCTTGCCCCATGTGCCTTGGAAAATAAGGGTGGGGCAGGATGGGGGCTACAGCCCCATGCTTTATTGGCAAGAGGAGGCAATGGGAAACAGGTGTCCAAAAGCCTCCTGGGGAGACCTTTAGTGGGAACAGCAGGAGCATGTCTTGTAACTGATGATGTCAGTCATGGAAGCCATTTTGTGAGAGCGCCTACAGTGGGCTCTTCAAATTCCAAGTGTGTTCAACGGTTGAAAAAGGCAGCCTCATGTCTACGCTGTTCCTGCGGTGGTAGCCTGTGACTAAATGGGGCCGATCTTAAAAAAGCTCAACAGCAGAGATGGTTGGGGATTGGATGGGAGACCAACAGGAAATCCCAGGGATATCACTTCAACTGGGGAGGAGGAGGAGGAGACACAGCAGGGGAAGCACTTGTTATCATTGCCCCCAGAGTGGACAGACCTATCCTTGCAGGGAGGAGGAGCTGAGTCTGATTCAAGGGCAACTTTATTTAATACCCACCCAGCCTATTATCTCATCAGATCACCAAATTCCCCACCTGTCTCCAAGGAAACCACCCAGATTCTGAACTGGTGCTTCCAGCAATCCCTGCCAGAATCACCTTTTTCCAAGCGGGGGGTGGGTGGCAAGGCCAACTTGAATAAAGGGGTAGCCGTCTTAGTCGCGCCTGCCATACCCCATCCTCTTCTGCTGACCAACATCTCCTGGAGGGTCACTGTGCCTTGATCTCATCGGGAAATGATTCCACCATTCGCAGCAAGATGGCTGCCTGTGAGCACCGAGTTCCAATCCCACAATAGGAACCTTCGTTGCCTCGAGAGCACAAAACAAGCCCAGAGAGGCTTTCACCTCTGGAGAGACTTCCTTGCCTTTGATCAGAAGCCCTAAAGCAGTGTTTCTCAACCTTGGCTACTTCAAGCTGTGTGGACTTCAACTCCCAGAATTCCCCAGCCAGCCATGGTTGAGAAACACTGCCATAAAGGCTAGACACAGAAGAGCTTGCCTCCATGGGCAACAGGGAACATGCTGCATTTGGGAAAGGCGCACACTCCTCCAGAGGTGCATAGCCTTTGTCCTCTTCAACCCCCCCGTTTGCGCTGGACACGAAGCTTCCGATGGATCAAATGGGCAGTTCTCCAATTCTGTCAGAAATCACAAGCACAGGGCAGGGGAAATGCAAAGGAGAAAAGGACTACACAGGTAGTCCTCACTTAACAACCATTTGTTTAGTGACAGTTCAGACTTACGACAGTGCTGGAAAAAAATACTTATGACCAGTCCTCACGCTTATGACTATTGCAGTGTCCCCACAGTCACATGATCATGATTTGGATGCTTGGCAACCAGTTCACATTTATGACTGTCACAGTGTCCGTGGTCATGTGATCGCCATTTTCTACCTTCCCAGCTGGCTTCTGACAAGCAAAATCAATGGGGAACTGCGTGATTCGCTTAACGATCACACAGTTTGCTTAACACCCACAGTGATTTGCTTAATAACCACCGCAAAAAAGGTTGTAAAATCAGGTTGGATTTGCTTAATGACCGCTTCACTTAACAACTGAAATTACAGGCCCAATTGTGCTTGTCAAGTGAGGACTAGCTGTGACGTTCTTGATGCATTTGATTATTTTTCTCTTACTCAAGCAGAAAACCATCCTGCTTGTGATCTTGAACCTGGGATCCCTGTAAGATGTTTGGCCTGGAGGCAACCTGAACCCCACTAACTGGAGATGTCAGGAACCGAATCTGGGACTTTTGGTCCCCAGAGTTTGATGCTGTTCCACCTCCTGGTTATGAAGATTACCTGCGTTTAAAATTAAAACATGTTGTCCATTTTAGGGATCCTGACAGTCATCTTCTGGAGCAACCTGAGTGGGAGAAATTGTAGCTGATTCCCCACGAATGGAGTCCTTGGCCACACAAAGCAACTTCCAAGTGAGGTTTGTCAGCATTCAGAATTGACTTTGGGGCTGCTGTGAATAGAAAGCTCTCCTCCATTGACACACTGTCTGTAAATAGCTCAGGAAAACGGATTAGATAGCTGGACCTCAGGCTACCGAATGTATGACGCCCTCACTCAAACAGAATTTCACGTTTTAAAAAATAGTAATAATAACACAGCGCCTTTGAGCTTTCAACGACGCCTTTTCCATACTGATCTGCTGATGGACGGTTCTGTGATTCACTGAAAAAGTGCGAATTCCACGCAGCTCCCATCCGGCTGGGTCAGGACGCCTGTTTTCGATTTGGGTTATTTATGCTTGCAGATGGCCGGCCTTCGTGCCAGAGACTCTCCCGGAGGCCGAGCCCTTCTCAAGGCCTTCAAAAAGAAAATTTCCAGAGCAGCCAGGCAGACAGAAAGAGAGCGCTAAATGCTGTCTGACGAAACTGGCAGTAGCTCTTTGAGCTTTTGGACAGGGATCCTTCCTCACCGTGGAAAGATTCTAGTCCTCATGGTTCTACCTGACATAAGAACAAGCAAGGACGCTTTATCCCAAGCTGAGGCCATGGCTTCATCTAGGTCCATCGTGTTTATATGATTGGCAGCCCTCCTAAGGGGTTTCAGACGGGAGTCCTGCTAAGCCAGGCCTAGAGGTGGTTCATTCCAAGAACTAAGCAACCCAGGGACTTGGGTGCTGCATGAACCTAGCCTATGATTCCTATTATATGGGGAACTCTGGGGGAATTATCCTGTTCTGAGGAAATCTGGCCAAATATTCCCATTATATGGGGACATATGGCCGCACTGTTTTGAGGATGGCCCTGATGTGCAACTGCCGCTGGTTGTCCCCAGGGAGGCCCAGCCACAGAGCAGACGGTTCGCAAAGGGGTCCAGGGCTCCCTTCAGCCGAGCGCCCACCACCCACAGCCTTGGGGGCCCCCAGGGGGCCCCCTAAATTGCAGCAACGCGTAGGCAACCGGCAACCGTACCCCGGGGAGGAGGCTTCCTCCCGGCTCTGGCGCCCCTTCCGTTGGCCTGGAAGGAAGAGCCGCCCGACGTACGGGGCGCCCCTCGGCCGCGACGCACCTGCCGCCCGCCCCTCCGCAAAAGGGCGGCGCGCTGGGCCGGCGGCTCCCCCCGCCCCAAGCCGGGCGGCCCCGCTCCGAGCCCGGCCGGGGGGCTCCGCTGCTGGGGGGGGCCGGTCACTCCGGCCAGCTGCTGCCGATGCCCCCCCGCCCTCCTTTCTCGGAGCAGAGCAGCGCGCCTGCGCGGCCCCCTCCCCACTTCGCAAGAGCCCTGGCCGGGGGGGCGGAGCGCTCCCCCCGCGGCGCCTCCGGCCCGGGGAAGCCTCCGGGGATGCCCGCCCCGCCCCGCCGCGCCGCAGGTTCCGCGGGAGCGCCTCGAGGGGCGGGGCGGGGGGCGGGGGGCGGGGCCGCCCTCGCCCGGGACCGGCCTGGCGCTGCCGCGGGGGCCGGGCGGGCAGAGCCGGCGCGGCGGGGCCGGGGCCGAGCGGGGCGCGCGCGATGGTTGGGCGACTCAGCCTGCCGGACGCGCCGGAGCTGCCCGACTCCAAGCGCCGGGCCGAGCGGGCGCTGGACAGTCCGGACTCCGGCCTGCCGCCCAGTCCGAGCCCCGGCAGCTGGCTGGCCAACGGGCTGCCCGAGGCGGACAGCGGGGCGCCGCCGGCCGCCAAGCCCCCGCCGGCCAAGGTGAGCGGGCGGCGGGCGGGGCGGGGCGGGACGGGACGGGGCGCTCGCCGGGGTGGGGTCTTCGCCCGTCGCGGGGGCTGCGGGGTTGCCCGGGCGCCGCACCGCCGCGGGAGGGCTCGGCCGAGCGAGTCTGGCGAGGGGGCGAGCGCGCGTCCGGGGGCGATCCCGGTCCCTCCCGGCGCGGCGGGGGGCGGGCGGGCAGCGACGGCCGGGGCGGCTGGAGGGGACTACGGGACCCTTTCCCGCTGCGGTCAGTTGGCAAGGAGGTGACACCCTCCACCCGCGCTGCCGTTAATCCGATGTGGGTGTGCAAGCTGCTGGTGGGACTCGCCCTCCGGATCCTGCTTGAAAGTGCCGTGCAGATCAAGCTGGACCCCGAAAGATCTTAGTTCGAGCCACAGATTCCCTTCCCCAGGCCCCCCCCACCCCCACCCCCGACCCCCAGCCTCAGTCCAGAGTTTGGGCATTTCTCGGGGCAGCCGGGCGGCCCTTCGGCTGGATTCTCTGGATTTATTAGCGGGTACACCGAAGGCTGAAATCACGTCTCCTATACAAGAACCACGATTTTTCCAAGACGAGGTAGGACCGGGTTAGCCTTGCAGGGCATTCCTACTGCTTCATTGGCATAATTCAAGAAGTGGGTATAATGCCTTGGTGAAGAAAGGCGGCATTAATCAGATGAAGGTGAAGATGGTGGCTGGCCCGGGCACTGAGTGACCATAAGCCATGGGTTTTGACGATGCGGTGAACCACAAGCTAAGCAAAGGGGATGGGTTTGTGTGAATCCGGCCGGTAGATTTTTAACCGACTGCCTTAAATTTGTGCTCGCATCGTGTGTGAGGAGTGGATGGGTCCCTGTGCTTCAGTCCCAAAATGTAAGAGGGGGTCATTAAGCCCCCCCCCCCACAAGGATTGTAGTCAGGAGACCACACCAGCTTCCTAGCTAACATCTTGGCGTGCCTCTTTGCATAAGCAGCAAAAAAAAATTGGGTCCACCAAGGAAGCCAGTGCAGCCTTCCCAAATTCTCTTCTGGGAACTTGTACGGAGGGGGCACCCTCGGGCCCCGAGTTTTGTCCCGCAAGCCTCTTCACCCGTTTTCCTCTCTCTGCCACCCCCAGCAATGTGATCCCCCTTCCTTGGCAATGAGATGTTTGCAATTGCTCTGCCCCTTCACAGCTGCTGTGGTTTTCAAGGCGACATTTGCTGGACAGCTGTCGTGTCCCCAACATGCGGAACAGGATTTAGAGAGGGGCAGCCTGGGCAGGGGGCAGGGAAACTTGGGGGTGTTGCAGCCAGAACAGTAGATCAGTGGGGGGAGGAAAGGTGCACGAAATTCGGTGGTAGCCACTTCCTCTCCTATCCCAGTTATTGCTCTGGATTACGACAGCGAAGTCAAGAGGAAGGCAACGGGGCCCTGCTGAGTTTCCGATTTCACAGTGGAGCAGGTAGCGTGAGTGCCCAAAAAGCGGAAGGGGTCTTGAATTGTGGCTAGATGGTGTTATGCGCTCGCTAAAGCTTAACTGGAGAGCCAGTTTGGTGTAGTGGTTAAGGCACCGGGCTAGAAGCCAGGAGACCCGAGTTCTAATCCTGCCTCAGGCCTGAAGCCAGCTGGGTGATCTTGAGCCAGTTGCTCTCTCTCAACCCCAGGAAGGAGGCAATGGCAAACCACTTCTGAAATCTTGCCAAGAAAACTGCAGGGACTTGTCCAGGCAGTCGCCACTGACTCGAAGGCACAAGAACAAAGAAAGTTTAATCAGAAGGGCCGTGTGATGCTTTGGATTCAATTCCAAAATGGCATTTCAGAGCAAGCAGGTTTGCAAAGAGAGCCCCCGTTGCCAACTTTTAAAAGAAGCCCCATCTTTTCCCAGGATTGTGTTGGCTGCCCCCTGGAAGCTGCTATGGATGTGGGGAAAGAGATGTGTTTTTGGAGTGCCCAGTAGCAGCTTTTTGGAATAGGATGAGAAGCCTTGCAGGGGCCTGATTGCTGGAGATCTTCGGAGTGAACCTGCCTTCTCACTTGGCTAGAATTAAGAATTAGAATTAAAAATCACATTCACTTTATTTTGCAGGCCTGTGCGGGGATGAAATGCAGACAGGGAAAAGGAAACAGACTGAATGTTGTTTCAGAGAGGGTAGATTTTTTAGAAGGAGCCTGGCAGTGCCTTTTCCGACTCATGCCTTTTATTAAAAGGCGCCTGCAGTTCACAAAAGCTTCTGCCTTTTAATAAAAGGCGTGAGTCGGAAAAGGCGTTGCCAGATGGCTTCTAATTTTTGCAAAAACTTTAGCAGCATAAGGTGAATCATACGAGAACAAAATTAAAATATAATTTAAGTCCTATGCCAGTCGAGCCACCTCATCACATCTGATGATGCGGGCCACAGCTCACAGAAGTTTCTGCCTGTTCATAAAATGGGTTACTTGGAAAAGGGGCTGCCAGAATCCTCCTGACTTTTGCCAAATCATTAGGAATCTGTTCCAAAATGGCAACAGGTGAGCAAAATAATAAGCTATACTTTCAATCCTATGCCAGTCTAGCCCGTTTGCATCTGATGAAGTGAGCTGCAGCTTGTGAAAACGTCCTTTTCATAAAATGTGCTGGTCCAAAAAAGTGCTACCAGACTCCTCCTAATTTTTGGCTCTCGTAGACTAACCCAGGCGTCCTCCTACAATGTCTACAAAGAGAAAGGCTTTGGGCTCACCTAGCAAATCATTCTCTCTCCGCCCCAGGAAGCAGGCAACGGCAAACCACTTCTGAAAAACCTTGCCAGGAAAACAGCAGGGACTCGTCCAGGCAGTCTCCGAGAATCGGACACGACTGAACGGATTAAAAAAAGAAAAACAAAGTGCCACTCCATAATGCCCCATCCCTGTTCACGATATGTGAGTTGGGAGGCCAGATAAATTTGTTCAGTACATAAATAACTGCTGAAAGATCCTTTGAGGGCCAACCCTAAACTTGGTTCACTTGCCTCGCACAATTCCTCAGAGCCGCCTTACAACTGAATTGTAAGGCCAGCGGCAGACCAGCTGATTTTGATCCTCCCTTCTGGGCCCTTGATCGATCGGCCACCAAACGGGCACTGGATTGCACTGGAACGGCAGTTTTCCGTAACTGGAGAAAGGGGAGCGTTTTGGCACGGGTGGGATGTGGCTGCCTCTGGCCCGTGTTCAGGCAGAAACTAAAATGGTTTCTACGCAGCCTGAAGGCTGGATTGAATTAAGGGCTGGGAGTGCTCAGGAACCAGTTCCCCGTGCCAAGACAGTAGCCGTTTCTGTTGCCTCTATGTGGGAACTGGGCCTGTCCAACATTTTGGACGCCGAGTTCATAATTCACTCGTTGCTTACCAGGCCACGTTTAGCTGAGCTGAGGCTGCTCCGGATCTCGCTTCCAACCGCAAGGAGTGGAGGTGGGCCAGCCCCCCAGGAAAGCTGGGACGCGACCCATCGGGAGCAGAAAGCGTCTCGTTCCCTCGGGAATGTGCGTTGGGTGCGAAATGCAGACTGCAAGGGAGGCTGCGAGGCAGTTTCCTTGCTCCTCACAGAGGATCAGGGGCAGCTGTTGGCTGGGTTGCACGTTGTGCCCTGCTGTTGTGTCTTGACCATGATGTCCAGGGCAAGATGCTGGGTGGTTAGGCCAACGCTTTTGGGTGCAGAAGACCCCAGGATCTTCCGGTGCTGCTGGAATACCTCATGTCCTATCGCACCCACCTTTTTCCAATCTGGTGTCTCCCACGTGTGTTGGGATTGTAGCTTCTAGAATTCCCCCAGTCACCTTGCAGTTACTTGTTTGGATGGTTCAAAGGGCAGATGGCCTAGTGTTCCTCAGGCTCAGCAACTTTCAGATGGGTGGACTACAACTCCCAGAATTCCCTGGCCTGCCTTCTTTAAGAAGTGCAGCCTCCAACTCCCAGAATTCCCCGGCCTGCCTTCTTTAAGGAGTGTGGCCTCCAACTCCCAGAATTCCCTGGCCAGCCAGCATATACACATCTGAAAGTTCCTGAGTTTGAGAAGCCCCAATCTGGGTTCCAAGAACAGCAATCACGTTTAACACTTCGTAATAATCACTGGATAAAAGGATCTGATACTTCGCTGCATTTTCCTGGCTCTTGCATTAGACATGATTTTGTTCCCCTTCGTGTGTTTTTTCACATTTTTTTGTGCTCAAAAAGCCTCCTTTCTGGCATTTCGCAGGAGACCTCGTCTTCTCCCAACCCTCTGCGGCTCTGCCCACTCTCCTTTGGCGAAGGAGTGGAATTTGATCCGTTGCCGCCCAAGGATATAAGGTAGCCTCTTTGCTTTTACCCTTTTTAGCTTTTTATGACACTATTTTGCAAGAGAATAGGAACGGAGGTTGAAAAGGATATGGTTGAAGGACCGCTGAGTGTGCCACAATCTGTGTTTGGACAGAAGACTTCCTTCCTCCTAAGCCATGACATTTGGGGTTGGCCTAATACAGTGTTTCTCAACCTTGGCAAAGCTGCTGGGGAATTCTGGGAGCTGAAGTCCACCCACCTTAAAGCATGGAATTCTGGGAGCTGAAGCCCAGCCATCTTAAAGTGGCCAAGGTTGAGAAACACTGGCCTAATGGGTTGCGTGCACCCAACCCTTGTGGCTCATTCAACATATCACGGTTAAAACAAACTGGGTTAGTGTAAGGGTTAATAAGCTTTGAATCTGAGAATCTGAGCAGCTTGGGTGGCTTTGTGGCCCTTTCTCCAATTTAGCCATGTTTCCTCTAGTAGCCGCTGTAATATCTTTCACTTGATGGTGTGGAGGCCCTATTAGTGGGGCCACATCCTTACTCAAGCAGGGGAACGTGAATGAGACGCAGCTTGGCGTTATGAGGTAGCGAGCACCGAAAAAACAAATCTAGCTTTCACAGGGAGCAGCAGGGAGCAGCCTTCAGAAATCTGCCCTGCTTCTCATTAAGCCTCCCCAGTTTTGCAGAGGGAAATGGCCTGACCTGGCTGAAAGTCCCCTTACAAAGAATTGTGTGTTCCAAAAAGCACCACAAACCTCCAGTGCTTTTATGGCAGAGGGAAAGGTGAAATAGCTCCGGTGAATCATTGCTAAGTAAACTCACAAAGAATTAGGCTCCAGGAACAGTCTCTTGATGGAAGACTTGTAAATAAATTATTATTTGGGGATACGTTTATACTCACCAGCCAGGAGTGGGCAGAGCAGGGCGGGAGATGTCCCGGTCTATTGGCATGGAGGAAGGTGGCTGCCTATGATTCCTAGTTGAACACAGCAACCAGGTTAGTGCTGGAATGCAGGTCTAAATGTTGGTGTATGCCTTGCCTGTCAGCATGCAACTTGGACAGTGTTGGATATTCCCCACATAAGAACCAGTCACCTTAAGGGAGCTGGTTTGTATATAAAAAATCGCTTTAAAGCAGTGTTTTTCAACCTTGGCCCCTATAAGATGTGTGGACTTCAACTCCCAGAATTCCTCAGCCAGCTTTGCTGGCTGGGGAATTCTGGGAGTTGAAGTCCACACATCTTAAAGGGGCCAAGGTTGAAAAACACTGCTTTAAACAGAAGTGACCAGCCCCATGGCACGATGAATGGAAGTGGATTTCACATGACAGCTTCAAGCAGCGAATGAAAACAGACTTCTTTGCTATAAGAGCAAAGAGAATTGAACTTCTCCCTTGAAATTGTAAGCCTTGGAGACAGGATTCAGTTCAAAGTCTGTCTGCACAGAACCCTGTGTAAAAAGTCTTCCGTAACATTCAGCTAAAACAGCGTGGAGAGTTGATAAAAGACACAACCAAGACCTTTAAGTACCTCTAGCTATCTCTCTAGTTTCGTTTCAACTTGGAAACCGCTTTTGGACTCTTGGCTTGTAACTGAAAAAGTTCTGATTTGTGGATTTGATGATTGGGTTGGTATAGATGGTAGAAATCCTGCTTCTTGTAGTCAAAGAGTAAGAGGTTAATGCATTTTTTTATTTGTATCTGTGCTGGAGAAGGTTGCAAGTCACTCTTTTCGCTGTATTTCTTTCCGTTTCTTTTGGCGCATTTTCGGCGGTTTCTTTTTTCTTTATTCTCTTTAACCTTTTTCTGTCTGTTTGGATTTTATCCCTGCGTTGAGCATTTAATAAAGTTTCTTTATTAAAAAAAAAAGTACCTCTAGCTATTTTCCCCCCAAGAAAATGACGCTAATCCGCCTTGTTCTTTTCTCGCCCAGATACACCTCCTTGGTTAAATATGACTCAGAGAAACACTTCATTAACAATATTTACATGCCAGTCCAGCTAGGTGTGTCTTCTTGCAGCCAAACTGTCATCTGTGTTCCCGACAGCACATGGCGCAGTTACAAAGCGGAGGTGAAACTCCAGTTGTGCAACAGACCCAGGAATTTCACCAGCACCACTATCGTCTACCCCAAGCACACCAAGACTGTGTACACAACTACGCTGGATTACAACTGCAAAAAATTCATGCGGAAATTCTTGTCCAGTGTGGAGTTGGAATCATCTGGAAATGATAACAACCTTGACAGCTGTTGACTCTCTCCCTTCTCTGTTGCTGCGACTCAGGTCCCTTCTACACCACCGGTGTTTTCACTTTCAGAACTAAAAATAGCTTTGGAGTGACCTGCAGACATCCATGCCCCTGCAGACATCCACAGGCCGGGAACGAGGAAGAGAGAACATCAAACAACCGTTTGCTTTGCTTCCTGCTATTTGTTACAGGCCACGGAGTTAAAAAAGAAAAAGAAATTAAGCCCCTAATCCTCAATTTCTCCAAAGACGGAAATTAAAAAACCTAATGTCTCCCCCTCAGCCCATGTTCTTACTTCATGCATTGCTGAGTTTGTGAAAAAAAAAATCTGAGTGGCTGAGCCCCAAAGCCACCAAGCCACCATTCCCATGAAAGGACCTGCAAGGTCAGCTGAAACCCAGGGCAGGGTGAAGTAAGAGTTTCCTTGAATGGGAAAATAGGCCTGTGGGGGACAGCATTTCAGAGCCTTTGGAGGAGAAAGCAGTGCCTTTTTAGGTAGTCCTCCACTTATGACCACAACTGGGAACGGAATTTCCGTCATAAGTCATTGCAGTCGTAAATCGACTCACCTTATGACCGGATCGGATTTTATGACTATTTTTATGATGGTCGATAAGCTGATCACCGCAGTCATTAAGCAAATCCCGGATTGTTAAGGGAATCCAGCTTCCCCAAAGGATGTTTTTTGCTGTTTTTTTGCTGGAAACAGGTTGCAAATTGCGATCATGTAACCAGTTGTAATGGTTGCCTAACCTAACAAAGCCAGACTCACAAGTGGGCTCTAGGAAATCTGGTTTATTGAAGGATTAGTATGCAAGTACAGAGAAAGCTGAGAATGAGCAAAAGCGCGCCAAATACAAATTAAGAACCCTCGGCTCAAAACGTAAGACCTCCCCCCACCCAGCCGTTCTAACCGCCCCCCCTCCCAGGTGCCAGTAACTGTCTTCACCAGTCCTGGGAAAGCAACCTTGAGCATTTGAGAAAACCCAAACACATTCCATTCCCTCAACCAAGAGATAACAGTCCGGGCTAAGGCAGCCTCCCTTTCCTGCAAATCGACCCCGCAATTAACAACTGACACGTGAAGTGTTACAAATCAAATACGTGGTTAGCAAATGACATGTGAAGTGTTACGATGTACCAGGCACATTGAAACAGTGAACATGACACCAGTCATAAATGCAAGCCAAGTGCCCAAATTGCAATTTCGTGACCGTGGGGTGGTAGGATGATTGCAAATGCGAGTCCCAGTCGTAAAGCACTTTTTCTGAGGCCGTCGTACCTTTGAAACATCATTAAACGAATGATTGTAAGTCGAGGACTGCCTGTGTAGAGTTTCAGCTACATCTCACATCTCAAATCAAGCCCGAAATAAATCGTCTTAGCTTTCCACTGCCGCAGATATCACGGAATTGAAGAACCCAAAAGCTGCTTTCGGGCCAGTGCAGAACCCTTGTGTAAAGTATGTCATACTTTACCCCCGTCACATTAAAGTGTTTTGTATAAAAGCTGGTTCTCCTGTAACATGTCCCTTTCTGCTTAAAGGTTCCCGCACTTTGTTGTTTCTTTATGTGTAAGAATAGCAATTTTTTCTCAATTCTTTTTCTTCTCCCTTTAAAAAAAAAAAGCTGTATTGGTGCTTCTGTTGTTTCCTTATATGGGGTGCAAAGAAGAGAAAGAGAAAAGTCACTTGCTTTCAGAGCAGGGGGATGTGGAACAGTGGTCTTCGATGGAAAGCAACTTTTTTGGATAGTGGAAACTGTCTTGGTTGCCCTGATTCAAGAGTGTTTATAAAAAACAAAACTTTTTTCACCTAACCTTTTAAAGTCATTGTGTTTTTAGGCTAAATGCAGCACTTCCTTTGTTAAGCTAAAGCAGTGTTTTCCAAACTTGGCAACTGTAAGATGGGTGGACTTCAGCTCCCAGAATTCCCCAGCCAGCCATGGCTGGCTGGGGAATTCTGGGAGCTGAAGTCCACCCATCTTACAGTTGCCAAGTTTGGAAAACACTGAGCTAAAGTATAATATATAGGTTTTGCTGGAGCAATTCCTAATTTTAGATTGATGCAGATTTTTAAAAATAACCTTCTGACCCTGTTCTTCTATTCAGAATGTCTGGAGAATTCAAAACTCATCCAGGCAGCTGGTTCAAATGGTTTTACATTAAAGAAAAAGACCAGTTGTTTGCTGTCGTTGTCGCAGGGATCAAGCCAAAGCATCTTGCAGACGGGCCTTTTGGTACTTAGTTGCAAGCAATGAGACAGTTAAAGGTTATGGCTTCACTTTTGATAGGAAAGTTTTCTTATCATTGGATAATTTGTATACAAAGGGAAGAGGAGAGGAAAAACAGGTAATTATAGGCACTTGTGGGAATTAGTCTTTAATTTGGAGAAAGACCGGCAGCTGCAAATTTCTTCCCAGGATACTGTTCTACATCTGAGGCTAGCTTTTACATTTTTGGATGTAGGTTACAGATACTCCTTGCTTAACGACTGTCCATTTAGTGATGGTTTGGACTTACAACAGTGCTGAAAAAAGCAACTTATGACCAGTCCTTCACTTACAACCGTTGAAGTGTCCTCATAGTTACATGATCACAATTTGGGTGCGTGGCAACCAGTTCACATTTACGGCAGCATCCCATGGTCACATGATCACCATTTTCAACCTTCCCAGCCAGCTTCTGGCAAGCAAAATCAGTGAGGAGCTGTGATTTGCTTAATGACCATGTGGTTCACTTAATGACTGC
Organism: Candoia aspera; assembly: GCF_035149785.1. Classification (NCBI taxonomy): domain Eukaryota; kingdom Metazoa; phylum Chordata; class Lepidosauria; order Squamata; family Candoiidae; genus Candoia; species Candoia aspera. The sequence continues at coordinate 3,608,036 of NC_086153.1, forward strand.
AGTGATTCACTTAACAGCTGCCGAAAAATGGTCATAAAATCAAGTCGGATTCACTTAATGACCACTTTGCTTAGCAACTGAAATTCTGGTCCCAGTTGTGGTTGTTAAGAGAGGACTACCTGTAAATGTAATCTGTGTTTTATTGCCATCCAGCTGTTTTCTGGTATGAAACAAGTTGTGTTGCAGGAAAAATAATCCCTAATAACAAAACTGGAGAAAAATTTGGAAAAGCAAAAAAAATTTACTTTTGTATAGGAAGTCATGCAACTAAGTTAAGGTTGGGTTAATCATGATTTGTTAGAGGAGCCACAGTGGGCATGTTCTCATAGCATGCTGATCTGCAAGCCATGGTTTACAGGACTAAGCCGAATAAACTTAACACGGTACAGATTTGTGAGAGGTTGGGAAAGGTGAAGTACCACATTTTAAAACTTATTTTCCAGAACAATTCATTAATAGGATTGTGGGATTGTGCACATTCTCAACTCAACTCCCAGAATCCCAATCCCAGTGTGTCGACATTTTGAATGTGCAAAAATAAATACTGTGCTTAAAATACTAAAAATGCCCTTTTTTAAAATGCCCTTTTCTAAACATTGGTGAAATGTAGTAGGTTCATTGGAAGTTTTCGACTGACTGGAAAGGGATGTTTATGCACCTATGGTTTTCTTCTTTGTGAACCCAGAAAACGTTCCATAGGGGTGATCGTCACACATCAGAAGGAAATCGATCTTTTTTTTTAGATCAGCCTGGCTTGAACAGATTTAATTTATAGAATATGAAGAATCCAGAATGGCTATCTGGAGCAGAGGCCTTAACTGAGAAAGTTCTTCGCTCATGATGGTAACAACGGAGAGGTATTTTGATATTTGTGTTAGGAGAGCAGATCTAAAAAGTAGGCTAAAAATACAGCACTTCCTTTGCTAAGCTAAAGCTGTGTTTTTCAACCTTGGCAACTTTAAGATGGGTGAACTTCGACTCCCAGAATTCCCCAGCCAGGCTGGCTGGGGAATTCTGGGAGTCAAAGTCCACCCATCTTAAAGTTGCCAAGGTTGAGAAATACTGGTCTATGGTGGCCAAAAATCAGGAGGTATCCAGTACCACCTTTTCTGCCTAACAAATTTAGTCAAAGGCAGAAATTTTCACGAGCTGTATCCCTTTCAATAAAAGCACACAATTTAATACAATCTTGAAAGCATCTGCCTTGGAATGAAATTAAAAGGGGCTACCAGACTCCTGAGTTTTTTAGAACTGATTTTTTTTTCTTTTTGCTCGATACAAAACTTGGGAAGAAAGGAACCAAAGCCCATTTTATGGCCGCGCATTCCTTTGAGAAAACACTGAATGTTTACAGGCTCCTGAGTCACATGCTGCTTCAACCTTGCCAGGAGAGCAATAATACACTATTCTTTGAAAGGCAAATCTGCCCGAAAGGAGCGTGTCACGAAGAATGCTGTGGGCTGTTGCAACTCAGCCAGAAGTTAAAAGTTGCTCTGAATAGCTGACAGGAGCACTTTTCAAAGCCAAGTGGCTTTGATTTTGATCTTGCAGTGGCAGAGGAATTCCTTAAATTGGTGAAAGGGCCTGTTTTAAACCCGCAAGCTATTGTCTGGTGGCCTTGGGTTTAGCGGGGAACATTTTAGGGGGCACAATGTTCCTTCTTGCTTCTTGTTAGAAACATTACTCCGTGATCAGTAGTGCATGCCAGCAGTGTTTAAAAAAGAAACCGAAGAGCTGTGAAACAATCTTCGGATGGAAAATTAAAAACAAGAATTGGTTATGTTACAGCAATTTTTACTATATGGCTCTAAAATTTTGACTCTGCGAAAACAAGTTGGGGAAGTTAGCTTACTGTTTCCTTTTTAAAATAGACAAAGATTGCATGGGGATTCTGGAACAGTTTGGTCCAATTGTTCAATACACCCCCAAATCCCAACGAAAACCAGCCCATGTGGGTGCAAGGCAACATCGTTGCAGAAAAAAACAGTAATGAACAGTTGCAAAAAGAAGTTGAAGGAATTTTTTGATAACAATCTTAATAAAGGTACAGACATAAGGATGGTTTGGGACACAAATAATGCAGATGCCGTACAGGTAATCCTCATTTAGTGACCACAATTGGAACCAGCAACTCAGTCGTTAAGCGAAGCAGCCTCTAAGTGAAACTGCAGCTGTGCTTATGATCTTATTTCAGCTTTCCTTTTGCTTTACAGACCTGCGAAGGTTGTAAATGCAAGGATTGGTCGTAAAATTACTTTTTCATCACCGTCATAACTGCGAATGGTCACTAAAGGAGGACCACCTGTAGTCAGGTTTAAGAAATTGTGGCGACAGCAGGGTTTGGTGGGAGTTTATTAAAAAAAAACACCTTGAATTCCTTTTTAAGAAGGGGTCAAGCAAAACTTTTAGCGATAAAAAAGGCTGTAGGGTTGATTTTGCTTTTCAGGTTAAGAAATTAGAATTGTTGCATTCTTTACCGTTGGCCAACATTTTACTGGGCTAGTTCCAAGTACTAAATTCTTTGCAGTGACATTCTGTACTGCAAAATTACTTAAAAAATAGGACTTCTTAGTGTTACCTGCCTGGCCAAAGTTGGAAGCAAGGGGCCAGGTGAGAGGGCCCTTAGATTCTGCGAAAAAGTCCTCCACGTTCATTTGACATGTTATAGCTTCTTCTGGGACCTCCTCTTGTGCATTTTGCACACGCACACACACACACACACACACACCTGGCAAAGTTTTTTACAATCTGGCACCTTCCCAGCATTAGCATCCCTAGAGACAGCATTACTTTTCACATGGCGGAGAGGAGATACTTTTGAATACGTTTGCGGAGCAATACTTCTCAAGGGTTCGTTTATAAAAGCTTTGTATAAATCTTTTTTTTTTTAAAGGCTCTCTCTTGTGTCACTTTCAGCAGGAATACTGTTAAATAACTACCTGTGTATTTTTAAAGAACGTTTAAGATTTGGGTCCTCATGATGGAAAGCTCTTGGAAAGCCCTGGATTTTGCTGTGCAATGCCTACGATGTGATTCCAGTGTCAACACCTGTTTGCTTTTAGAGCCATCCTTTCAATCTCATAATAAATTATCTGAAGAACGTAACCTGGGATGTGTATTGTGTTCACTGCCAAGTAGGATGTATCCCTTCACATATTGTTTATTTGGTACCCTGATGCTATGCTGTGCCTGGAAGTAGGTGAGAATAGATGTGGCTTTTGAGCTGGGGCTGACAGGGGCAGCAGGAGTCTTAGTACCATCGGGTCCAGGCTGCCCACAGGGACTGGCGAAGCCACGGTGCCTTCTTTGCGGAGTGTCGTTCTGCCACCCGGGTGAGCAGAGAAACAGTCGTGTTCTGACCGCAGAGCGGATTGTTAGCATCTGCCCCGGACTCGGAGTCTGTGATATTACTTCTAGGCAGGTATCAGGTCAACGTTGCCATTCTTTGACATCGCACACAGAGAATACATTTTGTGGAACTCACTGGGGCTGCCTACAATTCACCTAAACCAGTACTGTCTTAGAGTCTAATATTCACCTCACTATATATCTCTCTGTTCCTTTCACCTTATCTTTTATTACTATTTTACCCCATCTTACTACATTTTATCTCTTTTATCTCATTCTAGCCTATTTTATCCCATTATATTGTATCTTATCTCATTTTGTCTTACTGTATTTTACTGCAGTTGATGTTTTGATATGGTCAAATAGACTAATCAATAAAGTATAATCAATCAATCAATCAATCAATCACTGCCAAGCATTGGACAGTCCCCCCACTGAAGTTGAGTGAGGTCCACCCATCTTAAAGGTTCAGAAACACTGATTTAGAGAGATTTATATCGTTGGCCCTCTAGCCAAAGTGACCATTTAAAATAACAATACTGATTATGTGCCATGCCAATGTGAGTAGATTAATAGGGACCACTTCGGTGGGCAGGTAACAGCGTTCCGTGTAGTCATGCCGGCCACATGACCACAGAGGAAGTGTCTTCGGACAAACGCCAGCTCTTCGGCTTCGAAACGGAGATGAGCACCGCCCCCTAGAGTCGGACGTGACTGGACTTAATGTCAAGGGAAACCTTTACCTTTACCTAGCACCCATATAGGTAGATTTTCTTTGTGATGGTCTATCCCTAACCTGTCCTTTCAGGTTAACAATATTAACAACCATGAAAAAACCATAACCACAACCATAAAATATCACACAGAGAAAAAAACAGCAGCTGAGATGCTGCCTCTGATGCCTTTACGTGTCTGTTGAAGATCTCTCCCGTCACGCAGGCCGTCTCTGCATGCGTGTTCGATGAATGATTGTTCTGGTTTTGTTTTTTACTTTATATGGTCGTTGATTTGAAATTTAACATTCTCTGTTTTATAGTTTTGTAAACTGTTTTCAGATGTTTTTTGATGGAGTGCAGGATCAACTGTATTAATATTACAGGTAGTCCTTGACTTATGACCGTTTGTTTAGTAACAGTCGGAAGTTATGACGACCTCAGAATGGGTGCTTTACCACCTGCAAAGCTCTTCCGAGCATTGCAAAACATCGCACTCCCCCACATTCACATGATTGCATTTCTGGCGCTTGGCAACCAGCTGGCATTTACCACCGGCTGCAGCGTCCCACAGTCATGAGATTGTGTTTTGTTTTTTGCTGTTTTCCAGCAAAAAACGCCCATTGGGAAAGCTGGATTCGCTTAATGACTGCCATAAAAATGGTCGTAAAATCGGGTCTGGTTACACGGTGATTCAACTTACGACCGCAACGACTACAACGGAAATTCTGGTCCCGATTGTGGTCGTTAAGTGGAGGACTGCCCGTAAAATTATAATTTATTTTTTTGGGTATGCTGGTGTTTCACTCCTGGAAATCCTCGGTACGTGGTTTCTGATTTTGCCTTGGAATATACTCTTGGCTGCCTTTTCTCCAAAAACACGTTAGAGAAACGCTAAGCCGAAAATCCACTATGGCATTGGGACCAGCATAATAGAGCGTTCTTAATTCCGGTTAAAATGGCGTTACAGTCACCACAGAAAGTGTTTGCTGCTTTTTTTTTAAATCATCCTATCTCTTTGCTGCCCACCTCGTACGCAGCGACTCGCGTCCTTGGCACTTGTCTCTTCTCTATGCAAATAAACTTCTGTCGGGAGTTCAGGCCTCGCAAATGTGCTTGCAATCCTGAATGCCTGCCTCTGGAGCACGGCCCCTTTGTGCGGAGTCCCACTCTGTGTACAACTTACGCAAACGCAGGCAGGCGTGGCTGTCAAGCACAGCGTTTATTAGCTAACCATCCACAGAGAATTTGTAAAACTAAAAAGTACACACGGACAGTTGTCAGATACTCGGGGTGGGGGGGAAAAAGGGACTGAGCTAACTCTGATCTTGAGCCTTGGCAGTAAAAAAAAATGTGCTGAAATCGACGGCGCTTCACAGAATTCCCTGAGATTTGCTCGGCTGCAGCGCTGCCGGCCGCCTCTTAGAGATTTTGGTGGCAAGCTTAGAGACCGGCCGCCGCTTGCTCTTGGCGGCCGTGACGGAGGAGGACCTGTTCTTGTCCGGCGAAAGCTCCTTCTCCGCCTCGGCAGCTCTGTCCAGTCCCGGCAGCTGCTTGCACGGGAAGGCCGCTGCCGCCGGCAGGATGCTCTGTTGCAAGAGAGCCCCGTAGCGTTTCCGCCGGTTCAGCCTGTAGGCACGCAGCCTCTCCTCTTCTGCCACGGGGTCCTCCAGGATGCCCTCCCAGCGAAGGCTGTCGTTGGGCGGCTCAGCGGCCCCTTGAGCCGAGACCGAGAAGCCCGAGGGGGAGGCTGGGAGGCGATGCCTTGGGGCCCTGCCGGGGCCTCCCTTGGCGTGGCCTTCCTGCTGCGGCGCCCCGTCGCCGCTCTGGCACTGCAGCAGCTCGAGGGGGAAGATGGCAAAGATGGACCCTTTCTTGGTTTTGCGGGAATGCTTTTCTGCTTCAAAAGATGGAGAGTCACTCGGAGCAGTTCGGAATTCGGACAGTATCGGAGGTGATCATCCTAACCCCCTGGGTGGGAGGAGCTGAACGCCACCAAGCACCCAGTACTGACTCGCCAAGTTCCCAACCACCGAAGGAAGCTTTCACCCCCTCTGGCCGACGTCGGACAAGGAGGCCGGCCCGCAACTTCTAGCCACAGCCCTTTCCCACCGGTGTTTTTGGTCAAGGGCCTGGCATGGGGCAAAAGTCCAGTCCAAGCAATTGCCTGCTACCCAACCATGATTCTGCGCTTCCTCCCCTGCACAGATACTTCCTAACGTGAAAATACAGGTAGTCCTCGCTTAGCGACTGCCTCGGACAGCGACCGTTTGCAGTTACGACCAATAACTTGCGAACAAACCTCGTGTTTATATGACCTTCGCAGCGTCTCTCTCTCTCTTGTCAGTTAGTACACACCACCCTGTGTAAAACCGTAAGCACAGTCATGGTCGTGTGATTTTTCACTTAGTGACTGCTTCGCTTAACAGCCGAGTTGCTGGTCCCAATTGCGGTCACTAAAGGAGGACTACCTGTAGCTGAATATGCAATGCCCTGTTGGATCGGAGCCCTGGCCCATCTTGTCCAGACCCTCTTCTCCCAGTGGCCCACAAACTGCACCAGGAAGCCCACTGGTCTCCCAGGAGACAGCCATCCGAGGCAGTCTGTAAGAGCCCTTAAACCCTAGGGCTTCCAGGAAACCAGCCTGACTTTTGAAGCCAGCTAAGCTGGTAGCTGGCACCACATCTTGGGGTCAAATGTCCCATCTATCCCTACCCAGAGTTAGGAGACTAAAATGACACGTTAAAGGTAGTGTACAGGTAGTCCTTGACTTACAACCATTTAAAGTGACCATTCGAAGTTATGACAGCACTGAAAAAAGTGATTTACGACTGTTCCTTGCACTTACGACTGTTGCAGTGTCCCTGTGGTCACATGATCAACATTCAGGCACCTGGCAACCGGCATTTATTTATTTAAATTTATTTATTTATTTATTTATCATTCAAATTTTGCTACCGCCCATCTCCCCCAAAAGAGGGAATCTTTTATATTAATGTTAACCATTTGTAATGGTTGCAGCATCCCAGAGTCGCACGATCGCCATTTGTGACCTTCCCAGCCGGCTTCCAGCAAGCAAAGTCAATGGGGGAAGCTGGATTCGCTTAACGATCGTGGCAAAAAAGGTCGTAAAATCAGGCGTGACTCACTTAACAACCACCTCGCTTAGCAGTGGAAGTTCCAGTCCCAATTGTGGTCGTAAGTCAAGGACTTCCATAGTAGCTGCTGCCGTCATCACCCATGCCAATGAACCCATAGGAATCCACCCTAACCATCATTCCCATGCCAAACGGAGGGGTCTGTAAGCTACCATTATACATTTCCCTGTCCCTGATGGTTGAATCACCCACAATGCAGCTCGTGCAGCCAAGGATCTGCGCTGTCCAGGAGCCAGCGGACCTAGAAAAGGGGATCCCTAGTAGGCCCCCCAACCTGGCTTGGCTTATGCAGCTACTCACCATGGTCACGACCTGCCTTCTTCTTGTTCCTGTTCTTGCCCGCCTTCTTCTTGCCAGGTGACGAGGGCACCTTCGCTCCCAGCTTGCCGCCCTTCGCTCCCTCCCCATCAGACAGGGCGTCTTGCCGGCACATCTCCATCCTTTCGGGAGTCCCCCCGTGGCTGCCAAGGCCAAGCCTGGGACAAACACCAGGACAGGCACGTGGTTATTTTGCCATCTCACGATGCAGCCCCCTGCTTTGCAGAAGTGCGGAGTCAAACCTCGTTAGCTGATGTCTGACAAGGCCTTGAACCCCGAGTAGCTACACAGGCCAGGTTTGTGCAGCATCCCCAGCTACCAACTAGCCAACATTCTCCCCCGGTCTGTTCTCAGCGTCATCTCCCCCATGAATCATGGAAAATCTGGAGGGACCCTATCTGATTCCTCACTCCAGAACTTACCTTCCTGGCGACAACAACAACAACAATAATAGTAACAATTTATTAAATTTATTTGCCACCCAACTCCCAGCTACTCTGGGCAGTTTACCATCTACAGTTGCCACAGTCCTCAATCTGCCCGATGCATATACGCTCCTTCCTCGGGGGGGCTTTCCCCTATTAGCTGGTGTCCCTCTCTCTTAAAACTGCATTCCCCCCCCCTCCAAATCCCCAGGATGCTAAAACATCAAAAATTGGGATGGCAGCATATTCACTTGACTGCTGCTTTTCCTAAAACTGCCCCCTTCGGGCAAAGGGCCCTCCTTTGATTTCACCTTTGCATCAGTCCCCCAGAGTTTGCCCACTGTTTTCTGCAGGATTGCCCACTGCCAGCCTCTCCCTTCTGCAAGGGCAGTCCCCCCTCCATTTCCTCCGGAAGTTCCCCCTCTTTTCCCGGATCCATCTCCGTGGGGGTGGGGTGGGGGGGCTGCCTTGGAAAACACCGGGACGCTTCAGCTGGTTCGGCTATTCAGCTGCTCTCTGGGGCTGCCCCGTGCGAACCCGCTGGTGGGTTCCCTCCGCAGAGAGGCTCGCCTGGCCCCCACATTACCCTCCTTTCAGGGCCAGGTGGACTTTTCCGTTTCCCCAGGCTTTTTTTCTTCTTTTTTAATTGCACGTTAATTCAGACTGTTTTTGCTTTTAAGCGCCCACCTTGCAGTGCCCGGGTTTGCATCGAGTCCTTATTCTGCATTTTATTGGATATGTTTTAACCTTCCATCTTTCCTTCCTTCCTTCCTTCCTTCCTTCCTTCCTTCCTTCCTTCCTTCCTTCCTTCTTTTCATTTTTGTATCTTTTCTTGTAAATTGCCCATGGAGCTTTGGCTCTTTTGTTGTTGTTTATTCGTTCAGTTGCTTCCGACTCTTCGTGACTTCATGGACCAGCCCACGCCAGAGCTTCCTGTCGGTCATCAACACCCCCAGCTCCCCCAGGGACGAGTCCGTCACCTCTAGAATATCATCCATCCATCTTGCCCTTGGTTGGCCCCTCTTCCTTTTGCCTTCCACTCTCCCCAGCATCAGCGTCTTCTCCAGGGTGTCCTGTCTTCTCATTGTGTGGCCAAAGTATTTCAGTTTTGCCTTTAATACCGTTCCTTCAAGTGAGCAGTCTGGCTTTATTTCCTGGAGGATGGACTGGTTTGATCTTCTGGCAGTCCAAGGCACTCTCAGAATTTTCCTCCAACACCACAGTTCAAAAGCATCGATCTTCCTTCGCTCAGCCTTCCTTATGGTCCAGCTCTCGCAGCCATACGTTACTACGGGGAACACCATTGCTTTAACAATGCGGACCTTTGTTGTCAGTGTGATGTCTCTGCTCTTGACTATTTGATCGAGATTTGTCATTGCTCTTCTCCCAAGGATTAAGCGACTTCTGACTTCCTGACTGCAGTCAGCATCTGCAGTCATCTTCGCACCTAGAAATACAAAGTCTTTCACTGCTTCTACATTTTCTCCCTCTATTTGCCAGTTATCGATCAAGCTGGTTGCCATAATCTTGGTTTTTTTGAGGTTTAGCTGCAAGCCAGCTCTTGCACTTTCTTCTTTCACCTTCATCATAAGGCTCCTCAGTTCCTCTTCGCTTTCAGCCATCGAAGTGGTATCCTCTGCATATCTGAGATGGTTAATGTTTCTTCCAGAGATTTTAACTCCAGCCTTGGATTCCTCAAGCCCAGCTTGTCGCATGATGTGTTCTGCGTACAAGTTGAATAGGTAGGGTGAGAGTATACAGCCCTGCCGTAGTCCTTTCCCAATCTTAAACCAGTCCGTTGTTCCGTGGTCTGTTCTTACTGTTGCTACTTGGTCGTTATACAGATTCTTCAGGAGGCAGACAAGATGACTTGGTATCCCCATACCACTAAGAGCTTGCCACAATTTGTTATGGTCCACACAGTCAAAGGCTTTAGAAGCTTTGGCTCTTAGGCAGTTTTAAAAAGTATAACTGAATACATTTTATTATTATTATTAACGTTAGTCATAATTAATGTTAATGTAATTGTATATATTAATAATACTATTATTAATAATTTTAATTTTTATTCCTATTTTACTCCTGTTACTTTATTTACATTTTTATATACGAAATCTTTATTTTATTACATTCTTATGAAATCTTTAATTTCTTATTTTTTTTGAAATCATTCTTTTATAACATTTCGCTACTTTTATCATTCTAATTACATTTTTATTCATGAAATCGTTATCCTATTTATTCATTTTTTATTATTTTTATTGATGAAATCTTCACTATTTTATTTTCATTTTTTATTTATTGCGTCTTTATCGTTACATTTATGACATTTTATTTATGGTTTTATCGATTCCGCTGCCCTGCCTGGGGGGCGCCCCTCCTCCCCCCCTCCTCCTCCTCCTCCCCCCCTCCTCCCCCCTCCCCCTCGAAGGTTTCGGGACTACCCCCTCCCCGCCTCTCCCCTCCCCCCTCGGGGGCTCCCCGGGATTCCCCCTCCCCTCCCCTCCCCCTCCCCTCGCGAGCACTGCGGCCACGTCACGGGGGGCGCTCCCCCTCCGCCCCCTTGCCTCTGCCTCCGCCTCCGCCGGCGCTTCGCCTGTCGGTGGGCCGCCGCGTCTCCACGGCGACGCGTCTCCACGGCAACGGTACTGCGTCCTCCTTTGGAAACAGTCCTCCCGAGATTCCCTCCGCGCGGCGGGCCTGCGAGAAAGTAGTCCCGGCGGAGGGCCCTTTTCCGATGCCCGGGGATTGCCCGCCGGCCGAGGAAGGGCGCGTGCGCAGTCGCGTCCAACGCGCAGAGGGCCATGCCGATCGTCCTCGGAAGACCTCGGAAAGCTAAGCCAAGCGGGGCCGGAGCCGGCTGGCCTCGGGATGGGAGCCCAGCGTTTCTCACCCTTGGCAGCTTTCGGATTGGCGGATTCCAACTCCCAGAATTCCCCATCCGGCTTGCAGCCGGCGATGCAGCAGGTAAGGTAGCAATTCCAAGCCTAAAGATAGACTGCTCCTGTGCATGAAGGTTCTATTATTAAATCAGTAATTCTTGGAATATAGCTCACCCTGCCCTCATAGCTCCTCTGGGAAGTCCCTCCTCCCCAGCAGTCCTGACTCACATTTGCTGAGCCATGAACCCTGGTTTTCCAAATCACAGTAGCTGGTTCACACAACACGATGGTGACATGTGATGTGTGAACCCAACCTTTATCGCTCTCTTTTACTTCCAAATCTAAAATACAGGTAGTCTCGACTTACGACCACAATTGGGACCGGAACTTCCGTTGTCAAGTGAGTTGCATCCAATTTTACGACCTTTTTGCCATGGTCGTTAAGCGAATGTGGCTTCCCCCATTGACTTTGCTTGTCAGAAGCCCCCTGGGAAGGCCGCAAATGGCAATCACGTGACTGCGGGGTCGCTGCAACAGTCGCAAGCGTGAGGACCGATTGCAAGTCACTTTTCCCACTGCCGTCGTAACTTTGAATGGTTGCTGAACGAATGGTCCTAAGTCAAGGACTATCAGTATTGAAAATGGTTCCCCCTAGACTTGGATCAGAAGGGCAACTCTAATTCAACCACAGCAGCTTTTAAAATGTCAGGCTTTGGGCTAATAAGTACTGTACTTATTTGATTACGTTAGCAGGAAGTCTGCTTTAAAATAATTTAGATGGAAGAGATGTACCCTCAAGGTACAAAACAGCACTGGGAGTTCCCTTCAAACAAGGAGGCTGAAGTTGCTTTGCATGTAGAATCATAGACTGGAAGGGACCTTTAGAGATCATCTAGTCCAACCCCCCGCCCAATGCAGGGATCCATCACTGCAGCATCTTGGACAGTTGGATGGTCATCCAGTTAGCTTGATGTTCTCTGTTTCTGCAGAACTGAGTTTTCTAGAACCACCAATATAATCTGGGCCACCTCTGGGTCTCCCTTTCTTGAGGCATCGGTGTACTCCTGATTTACCAAGTTACACTTTCAGGGCCCCTTTTAGATGGCTTTGCAACCTTTCAGTTTTAGTGCAGCCAGAATCATGCGATGCTGAGTTAAGTCGTACAGCTTTGGCCACGTTCCCACAACCCCTGAAGTACCAATTCCTGCACTGGGCAGGAGGTTGGACTGGATGATCTCTAGGATCATTTCAATCCTTATATTCTATGATGAATATCGTAATATGTGATCACAGCACCACCATTTTAGCCCAGCTGTTGTGCAGAGTCAGCCCCTGGGATACGTTTATGGTTAAGAATGACATGGGGACCCCCAAAACTGGGTTTGAGTAAACCAGGATTAACATAGTGGGAATGTGAACACTCAAGAAATTGAGTAAGCCATGGTTTTTAACCACAAAAGTGTTGTAAGTACATAGCAAGCTGTCTTCAAAAGTCTTCCTTGCAGAGGAGGTATGAAATGTGTGCCGGTGTGCGTCCATGCGCAGATAACACGTGTATGCACAAAGAAACTAGATTTGCTCACTTCTTCTCTTGTCCCTTCGCCCAGGCATATTGCTTTCCCCCATTGCACAACCAGTTTTTCAGTTTCCCGCGTTGCCTAGATGGGCACAGTCACAAACTAGCCAACCATATGCTAGCCTAGCGGGTCGTGTGAACGCAGCTTCGGTCGACGCCGGCCGCGTTTGCAGCTTGGAAGCCGGCGGAACGCAGGCCATGGACCTCCCAAATCCGTGTTTGCCGCCTTCCGGAAGGGGTGCTGCTGCCCGGGCTCCCTGGGGCGGGTTCTCTCCGCCGCGTGTTTTCTGAATGGTCGCCGCCCGAGCGAGGCGCGTCCCGGCCGTGCCTCGAAAGGTGCGTCTGCCGCTAGAGGGCAGCGGGGCTGCGCAGGAGAGGCTGGGGCCGTCGCGGCGGCGGCGGCGGCGGCGGACACGAGCGCGTCCCTTGCAGCGAGGAGTGAACGTGTGAACGGTGTGGAGGCGGGCGGCTTGGGCTGGCCGGCGGCTTGTGCGGGCGGGGTTCCCAGATTTGGGCTGCAGAGGTGTGGACGATCAATTGGATGATGGTGGCCGAGAGTGGGAGCTTTCCGTAGCTCCCTGCTGCCCTCATGCCATCGCCTGCATCTTTGCAGTTCAGACGTGCAGCTCAGCGCGGGACCCCAATAGGAACCGTAGCGAAGGACGCCGCGGAAGCAAGAGCTCGCTGCCGTTGGGGAGGCGGCCGGCGTCTCCCGCTGCGTTTCCTCGCTCGCTTGCTCACAGAATCACGGGGCCTCGGAGATCATCGAGTCCAGCTCCTTCCCCGGGCAGACCGCAACACCCGCAACGGATGCTCTCCCCTTCCCCCAGTTATGTTTAAACCCCTCCAGCGAAGCAGAGTCCTCCAGCACCTGAGAAAAACGTGTGGTGCCTCCATTGCACCCTCCTGGCCATCTTGACTTTTTTGACCTGTGGACATCCCCGTGCCCTAGTACTGTATGACATTTTATTTTCGGGCAGCCGCATCAACAGCTGGTGAAGGAAGGTCCTGAGAGAGAGGAGCCAAGCTCGACCCGTGCTGTTGTATTTTAGGTTCCACAAGAGGGCAGCAGAGATACACAAATGTCCCCAGCTTTGCTTTCGGCCAGTATTTCTCAATCTGAGCAATTTTTAGATGGGTGGACTTCAACTCCCAGAATGCCCCAGCCAGCATGTTGGAGAGTCCTTCCCCCTTTGCAGTTTTGTAGGGCCCTCCAGAGCCCACAAAGAATGGAGCTGCTGGGCACAATTGTGCCAAGTTGTATTGGTGTCACCCAGTGTGATGTAGTGGAGAAAATGTTGGACGAGATCCAGGTTCAAGTCCAGCCTCAGGCAATGGAAACTGCCTGGATGACTTTGGACCTGTCACACTCCCTCAGCCAGCCTACCTCACAGGGTTGTTGTGGGGATCCAACTAAGGGAAATGAAGTAAAGAAAAGCCTCTTGGCTGCTTGGCATTTCAGACACGTCAGTATAGTGTTTTGGGCAATTATATAGCCACAATTCACCATTGCCTTTTGGTGTGATATTTTGATTTCCAGGTCTACCCTACAATCCTGCGATCTCTTCATGGTCTCCCATCTAAGTACTAACCAGGCCTGATCCTGATTAGTTTTTCAAGTTCAGCCAAGATTGGCCAGCTGTAGACAAAATATCTTACAGGTAGTCCTCGCTTAACAACCAAAATTGGGCCCGGAATTTTGGTTGTTAAGCAAAGCGGTCATTAAGCAAATCTGACCCAATTTTACAACTTTACAAAGGTAAAGCAAGTCTGATTTTAACTCTGGACAGCAAATTCTCTTCCATACTTTGGAAATACAGCAGAACGTAAAGTAATTTGATGGAGAAAAATGAATTCTTCCTCTTTGGTTGCAAAAAGGTACAAAAAAGGTGTTTTTCTCCCCCGATGTTTGAAGAGGTTATCAAAGTAGGGCAAGAATTGTCAGTGGCATCTGTGTCCATCACTCTGGCTGGCAGCGGAAGGGGACCACTTGAGAGATGAAGGTTGCCATGGCAACTGGCAGGGTTAGGCCTGGTTGAGCGCAACAGGCCGGAAGCCTCGACCTTGGCACGTTGATGAAATAACCGAGGTTTGGAAACATGAACTGGCTTGCAGAGAGGATATTTAGTCACAAAATCCTAAGGGGAAAGGGGGCATTTAGGTCATTCTGTGCTGAATTCTAGCCTGTGCTATGTGCAGAAATATTATTAGGGTTGGTCGCACAGTCAGCCAAATGTTTAGATTGGATTTGGCATTTTTGTTCATCTATCAGCTCCTTCCCAAGGACCTGAAATAGGCAGATGTTACTGTTTAATAATATTAAAGCTGTCGTTGCAGGATGTAAGCTGTTTCAAGTAAAGCTGCCTTTTGCAATTGACTGATGTGCTCTGTGCAGAATTATTATTATTATTATTATTATTATTATTATTATTATTTTCACACAGCCTACCAGATATTTCTTATTGGATTTGGTACATTATTGGAACCTTCCCAAAGATCTAAGATACTTAAAGATATTGTTGTAATAGATACACTATTCCAAGTAATGCAACTTTTTGCTGTGAGCCGAGATGCTGTGGGTTCCTTTCTAGATCTTTCAGTACGGCACCAAGCGTATGATTATGATTATTACGCATGCTTCCCAAAGACACCCATGGTGGTATACAAAAAGGGGAATACAAATGATCTTCAGCAAAAGCAATTAGATTCAGCATTCAGGAATAAACCATCCACCAAGAAATGGAACGATGTAACACATCAATTAAAATAATGTTTGTCTTAAGGACAGTTAGACAAGCGTCTTAATGCAGCATTTGGGTTGAAATGCAAAAAATGGGTAGGTGATGACCAAGAAAGGCAAGATTCCCCCACCCGCACCCACATCCAGTCGCCTGTGCTGTTGCGTTTCTTGTCTCATTTCTTATTTTCTCCTCAAACCGAGTCAGCTTCACCAAGAGAAAAGGAAGGATCATAACTTGTGTTTTGCACACCTGTTTTGCACACAGAAGACACCCCCGTGACAATCCTGGCATTTTCACGTATGGTTGGAGCAGGGTTTCTCAACCTTGTCAAGTTTAAGATGGGTGGACTTCAACTCCCAGAGTTCCCCAGGCTGGCTGGGGAATTCTGGGAGTTGAAGTCCTCCCATCTTGAAGTGGCCAAGGTTGAAAAACACTGAGTTGGAGGATGTGGGGGATTATGCAGACAGTGATCATTATCTTACAAGGATACAGGTAGTCCTCGTTTAATGACCAGAATTGGGACTGGAATTTTGGTTACTAAGCAAAGCGATCATTAAGTGAATCTCACCCGATTTTACCACCTTTTTTGTAGCGGTTGAAAAGTGAATCACCGCAGGGGTTAAGCAAACCATGTGGTTGTTAAGTGAATCACGCGGTTCCCCATTGCTTTTGCTTGCCAGAAGCCAGCCGGGAAGGTTGAAAATAGTGATCACGTGACCACAGGACACTGCGACGGTCATAAATGCGAACTGGTTCACAACCGTCCAAATCGTGATCATGTGACCGTGGGGACGCTGTGATGGTTGTGAGTACCAGTTATAAGTCAGTTTTTTCAGCACCGTTGTAAGTCCAAACCGTCACTAAATGAATGGTTGTTAAGTGAGGAGTACCTGTATATTTTTCCAATCCAACCAGTTTTGTGAATGGCCACTGCTTATAGATAATTATCACTGTTGGTATGTCAGTGCCCTGTGATGCTCAGGGAAGGCTCCATGTGTTTAATGAACTGGACTGTGGGCTATGCAAATGTAGGGCATAATTAAAAAGTCTTTTAAAAGCAAAACTCTGTCATGTTTCTAACAGTTGTTTCCCCTAGAGCTTCATGTAATGTGACTTCCTGCGTTCTTAATTTTCCCCAGGGGTCATCTGCAGTAAGAACGGACATTTGGGAGACATTCATAAACCATCTGCAGATTAGGAACATTGGAAGGGGATTCAGAAAGCGGGTGTTTGCAACCAGACGGTGCTGACAATTGCTGTGTAGGGCAGCTGTCCCAGCAAGGCTCAACATGTGGACAAAATGAACTAAATCTGTCTTTGTGGCAAAGCAGGGACATGAGTGTGGTTTACAATGCATCACAAGCCAGCTATATGCCTACAAACTTTATCCAACTATGACTTATTTAAATATAACCTTAAAAAGTAAATTAACTGAACATGTAAGATTAAGAAACCCATGTAAATCTGCCCCCGTTTTTATTTTTAATTTTAAACTGGAAAATTCTTGTGAGTGCAAGGCAGGAAATTAAGAGCAACTGAGTGGAGAAAGGTAATGTGATATCAAGCACTCCTATTTCTGTATGTGCAAATGAGTTTACCAGCTCTTTGTTTTAAAAAATGTAATGGCACTGTGAGTGAGTATAATTGCAATGGCCTTTCACAGGAAAATGTGATGAGTAGTATTTTTAGGAAAAAAAACACCTAAGGGTTTTTCTGAACCTGTACAGGCTCTCTTTCCCTCATCTAGGAAATTTGCCTTAAGCAATCAAGGCAGACAGCATTTCTTCAAATTGCAGTAATCTTTTTTTTAATCCTTCATTTTTAAAAAGAGTCCTTTATGTTCTGCAGTAGGTGCAGCACTTTCCTCTTCCCTTGTCCAGCCACAAGAACATATTCTTGTAAGAGGTAAAATTGTGGACTTTTGGCAGGATTGAAATAAATCTAGAAATCTTTTGTCCTAAACAAAGGGAAGAGGAGAAACAGGGACATTCAGAAGTGTCTGCGTATATAAATCTGGATTGAATTCCATTCATCAGTTTAATTTCCCGTAACAAAAAGGTGCCTTGTTTTTGAATGCACTCTTACAAGTGAAGCCTCTCTCCAGTTGAGCTTGGCTCCTGACAACTTACGTTGCGTTATGTTATATTTTTGAATTTATATCCCGCTGCAATCTCACAGCTATCGGTGGCATACAAGACATGAAAAGAAAACATTAAAACATCCGTGGTAAGATTAAAACAGCATAAAGGGACAATAAACCTTAAAACATACATTAATAACTACATGCAAAGGATTTGCAAGCTCTAGTAATAAAAGTTAAGGAGCACAGTGAGAAAAATTAGACTGAAATTAAATATAAAGAACACCAAATTAATGGTCACAGGTAGAACAACCAGCTTTAGCATTGACAGGGAAGATACTGAAGCTTTTGCCACTTAGGATCAACCATCAAGAAGAAGGGAACCAGCAGTCAAGAAATACAGCACAGATTTGTACTCAGCAGAGCAGCCAAGGCCTTGGAAAAGACATTCAGATGCCAGGATGTGTCTCTACCTACAAAGATGAGAATCGTGCAAGCCACGGTTTTCCCTGTGACATGTGGAAGTGAGACTATTGGTACCTTTGAACTTTGGTGTTGGGAGGGCTCCTGAGAATACCCATGGACAGTCAAGGAAAAAAAAACGGTGGATCATCGAACAAGTCAACCCAAAGGCACAAATGACCAGGCTTAAAATTATCCTACTTTGGATGCATTATACACAGACCCAGCTCGCTTGAAAAATCCATAATGCTGGGGAAGGGGGAAGGAAAGAGAAGAGGATGACCAGCAGCCAGGGGGAGGGACTCAGTGACATCAGCGATGGGGGCACTGTGGGAAGACTTGAAAGAACAGGTTAGGGATAGATCGTCATGGAGAAAATCTCTGTGGTTGCTAGGAGATGATGTGGATGGCATGTAATCAATCAATGCACCATAGCAGCAGGAATAAAATGTAAATAGCGCAATAGGTGAAAATTACTGGAATGCCTTCCGGAAAAGCTGATTTTTAATAACAAACTTTATAAATCCATCCATGTAATTTTCTTGGCAATAATGCAGTAGTGGATTGCTTTGCCGTCCTCTATAGTTTTTGTTTTTGACTTCCCTGCTGAGCTTGCAGCCCTAGGATCTCCTTGTGGTCTCCCATCCAAATACTGATTGGGCCTGATCCTGCATTTTGAGCTCAGCTAAGATCAGCTAGACCTGCTGCTGAGTTTGTCCAGAAGCCTCCCTAGGGCAGAGGAAGAAACTGTAGGGCTGGAGAACAGTAGGCTGATGATTGATAGTCCTGCATGTGTAATACACACACACGCACACGCACACACAAAGGGAACAAAACCTGCACCACAACATATAGGTAGTCCTCACTTAACAACCATCAGTTTAGTGACAGTTCAGACTTACGACTGCTGAAGGAACTGCCTTATAACCAGTTTTCGCACTTAGAATTGTTGCAGCATTCCCCCCAGTCATGTGATCACAATTTGGATGCTTGGCGACTGGTTCACATTTACAACCATTGCAGCTTCACGTGGTCACGCAATCCCCATTTTTGACCTTCCTGGCTGGCTTCTGGCAAGCAAAATCAATGGGGAACCACGTGATTTGCTTAACGCAGACCACTCAACAGGCTCGGTGATTCGCTTAGCGACCACAACAAAAGGCCATAAATTGGGTTGAATTTGCTTAATGACCACTTTGCTTAGCAACCGAAATCCCGGTCTCAATCATGGTCGTTAAGTGAGGACTCCCTGTACGCTTCTCCTGCAGTGACTACAACAAGTCTTGTGGATATACTTACTCTTACTCATTCCCTTGCAACCAAACGATTACCATTTCAATGATGTTACTGACAATAGGAAAAAAAAAATAAGTCCAAACCTTTGAGTCACATTTCCTTCCTCCCGGGCCGGGCCTAGATCTGGCCTCTTCCTCTCATCCCTTGGCACAGCTCACACCCGCACACAACACACACGGGCCCAAGCGGGGGCGGCGGGGTAGGGTGACCCAGCTCACCTCGCCACCTTCCCCGCAGTTCGTTCCTGGAATCCAGCCCGCAGTTTGACTCCAGCCCAGCCACTGGCCGCCTTCGGACGGCTGGCCCCTGTGTTTATTTAATGGCTGGGTAAGGGCGCTGCTTTCCGCAGGGTGCGGTGGTCGCCCGGGCCGTCCGTGGGCCTCGCTCCGGGATCCCCAGCCTGCGGGTGAGTCCGAGCCGGCCGCGCACCCCCTCCGCCTGCAGGCTTCCTGCTTTGCTTCTTTCCCCCCTCGTGCAAAATGCACCCCGTCCCCCTCCAGACGTGTCGGGACGCCCCCCTCGGAGTGCCGGGGAATGCTGCACGCTCCGCGGGCCCCCCAATCCGCGCGCGCCCCCCCTTTCTTCTCTCCCTCTCCCTCTCCCCCTTCCCTTTTTTTCAAAGTTTATTTTCAGCCACCTGCAGCTCCGCTCGCCCTCGCTTCCCTTCGGGACGCTCCCAGGGGCCTGGAAACTTGGGGTGCGCGTGTGTGCGCGCGTTTTTCCCCTCCCCAGAGTCAAACCTTGTGTGAATCGACTTCTCTGCATTGCAGACCTGTTGCTGCCGGCTGGCAGAGCGAAGACAGCCGGGCGGCCGGGCGGGAGTTGGGAGGCACCTGGCGAACTTCGTCTTGCAACATGTTTACAGCTGATGGTTGCAGGGTTGTTTTGACGCGAGTGTGCCTTTGCGTGTGCGTTGGGGAAGCGCTCGCGGGTGTGCATCGATGTGCAGGAAAGGACTGGGGTACGGGTTGCCCTGCCTGCCCCCCACTTTGTAAATCTCCCCTAAAGCAGTGTTTCTCCACCCGGGGCCACTTTAAGATGGGTGGACTTCAACTCCCAGAATTCCCACTGGGGAATTCTGGGAGTTGAAGTCCACCCAACTTAAAGTGGCCTGGGTGGAGAAAGACTGCCCTAAAGGAATGAGGCTTTGCTTTTGAAGAAAGTATGGTGGATTTGGGGCAGATGCAAAGGCTCTGTAATAGGTGGGGGCAGCAAGGGGGCTTCCTGGGTACAGAGCACCATTTTAATTTTCCCAGAATTCCCCTGAGTGATGGGAAAGTGCCATGGCAGCAGGTAGAGATCACACTGAAAAAAAAAATGGGAAGGGGCCCATAGGAGAGCCTCTGTGACCCGGTGGGGAAGGGGCTCGGCTCAGACAGGGGAGATCTCCCCTCAGCATGGAAACCCACTGGGGGATTTAGGGCAGGCCCTGCTGCTCAGCCAAGCCTACCCCGCAGGGTTGTTTTTATGGGGAAAAATAGGAAGGGGTGCTCCATGGGCCATCTTGAGCTCTCAAGTCAGATCTGTAAAATGAGGCGTCCTGCTTGGGGGACGAGTCTGGCCAAAATCCTTGGACCTGCCAAACAGCGGTTGAATGTAGGCTGGTGGACGGAATAGCTAAGTATATTTTAAAACCAAACAGATGCAACACCCAGCTGTGAGGCTGTGGTCAAGATCCGCCATGCAAAGCCACCGAGAGACACGCAGAAAAAGGCGGTGCCGGGCCTTGTCCCCGTGGCCAGGTTTTCCTACCATCTGGAGCAGTGTTTCTCCGCCTTGGCCACTTTAAGAGGGGCAGACTTCAACTCCCAGAATTCTGGCTGGGGAATTCTGGGAGTTGAAGTCCGCCCCTCTTAAAGTGGCCAAGGCGGAGAAACACTGGTCTGGAGAGCTGTGTCTTTGAATTAGTAAGCATCTGGAATGGCTGGGACTGCAGTGCCCAGAATCCCTAACGTTCCACCTGTTGGGAATTCTGGGAGTTGTGCTCTAAGCACCTGGAGGCCCCATTTCCTGCCTGCCCTGGTCTGGTTCTCCCATCAGTTAGGATGCACCCCCAAGCCGTTGGCCTCGACCTAATCTTGTGGCTGCCTCATCTTGGCAACCCAGGGGCTGTTTGTCCAGGTTGCCATGGTTTCCTGGGCATAATCAAGGTAACCCAAGGTATTGGCAAGGGAACTTGGTTGGGTGGGAGCAAAACCAGGCCTGGAGTTTGTCCTGGACGGATTAAAGTTCTCTAGTTGGTATTTCATTCCTTCCTTCTTGTCCCTTCCTTTCTTCCCTCCCTCCCTCAGTTTTCCTTCCTTCCTTCCCTTTTGTCATCTGCTGCAGAAAGGGGAAGATATTGAAATAATGAGAATTATAAGATGTCCCCAGTCAAAGGCAGCACCCTTAATGTGTCAGAATTAATATATCCCACACCAGGGTGGGATACAGGACAACCCATGCAAAATTAATTTCGATGCTCAATAGATTTGGTGGGCCTGTTTCTTCACTGCGTGACTGATGGTTCTCAATTTTCTGGCTACTCTGTGTTCTCCTGTAAGCCTTTTTGCTTTAACAGCAAACAAAGGCCAACGAGTCCTTTACGTCAACCTCAATTTCTAGCAACTTCCCAGGCCTAGTGATTAAGGGTTTTTTTAGCAATTGTGTGAAAGGGAGTTTCATTGCAATTGTCTCCTCCTGGGATGTTTTCTTAGCTTCTCAGTCTAGCTAACAGACCTGGTTTTAGAGATTTCCTCATGGTCTCCCATCCACACGTCTGACCCTATTTAGCTTTGAGAAATCAGCCAAGGTTGGGTGGGGGCTGCCATCTTGATGGAGTTTACCTTTCCAACAAGTTAAGCATTATCCACTTAGTTTATTGCAGCAATACAGCAGACTGTCACAGGGACAAGGTATCAATCACATTACTTCCACGTAGGAGCTAGAAATGTAGGCTTTAGGGCACATATTTGCCAAGTTAGTCAGTTTTATGATTGGGAAGATATTTAAGGGTTCTCGATCCAGGTCTGTTTACATCACAGTTGGACACTTTGCAAGAGTTGGCCACAATGTCTTTTTCAAAACTATTAGTGCCACCTTGAGGACTAGCCGTTTGGGCTTTTAGAAGAAGAAAGCTGAAGCTGCTAATTCCTGTACGGTGCATCGCAGCTGTAGTAGTGCTTCCTGATCTATCAAGGATTCATAATCTAGGTTTACGGGATTTATTGTGGGGATACTCCAGAAGAAGGCCTTGATAATGCAGAAGGGACGCTGAACTCCTGCAGTTGAGTTGCTCAGGCTGAGTACTCCATTGGTCTTCTGGTATCACATGACTTTTCAGGCCAAGAGGACTGTGGGCATTCTGGGTAAGCCATTTGCTAGCTGACCGTCCCAGTGCGATAGGCGGCAGGTGCCTCCCCTCCAAGACTCTGGGTTGAAAAACTGCCAAAGTGTTGGCATCTCGGCCTCAGTTTTCCCCTTCTGAAAAATGGGTGCACCCTGTGGATTAATGCCAGGGTGCTTCAGCTGATCAGATCCTGGCTATGCTGGGAAGAGAGTGGCCTATAGGAGCGGGTTTGGTCTAGTGGTTAAAGTGCTGGGCTAGAAGCCAGGGGACAATGAGTTCCAGTCCTGCTTTGGGCATGAAAGCCTTGGGCCAGTCACACTCTCTCAGCGCAGCACACCTCACAGGGTTGTTGTCACGGGGAAAAGAGGAGGAGGAAGGCGTATTAGGTATGTTCCCCGCCTTGAGTTATTTATAAAAAAAAATAATAAAGGCTAGATAGAAAAACAAATAACATCTGTCCTCCTCCCCTTTATGCAAATAGATGGGTCATGCCAACGTGAAAAGCCACTTCATTCTGGATGTCGAGCCGAGCTGCACTAGCAATGCCACGTCCAGATGATTAAGGACATGCCCTGGGGCCATTTGTGGGTGTTTGCTCTGTGCTGTTGAGGGCCCAGCCCCTGGTCTGGGGTTTGTGGCACCAAACCCACCAGCTGGTTCTTGAAACGGGTCACTGGAACGGGACCTGTGGCCATCCACTAATATCAGTCAAGGTCCCAGTCCCACTGCTTGATTGTATAGATCCCTTTGAGTTTAAAAGTAAAAGGCAGCTTGCTTGCCAAACTCCAGCCTTCAGCATCCTGTTTATTTCCAAGAATGCCTTGTAAGCATCCTTGGGGGAAAAAAGGGCACCCCCCAAAAAAAATAATCGGGAGGGGAAGAAGACAAGGATGACAGGGAGTGGGCTGCTCAGGGCTGGCACCAGTTAAAGAAGGGGCCTTTGGGGATGGATGGTGTTCAGGATGATGGCTATTTGGTGAAAAAGGAGGGACCTGGTGGGATATTGTGGCGAAGCAGGGTATAAAATTGGTAATAAAATAGCTGATGTAATAAGAATGGAGCTGAGTAGGAGTCTGCCAGCATCCTCAAGCCTGTGCTGCATTGCCGTGAGGACTAGAGGCTTGTGCAGTTTTCTCTTCCGTGGGCAGAGGGCTTTTTAGGGAAATAAACTGGGCACCCAGTTCCGAATGGAAGGCTTCCCGTCCATCATCGTGGAGCCCCATTCATGGGGCAGCTGAGATGGGCTGTCGAGTTAGTACGTCCTTCTGTTGTGGGTTTCGGCCAGTGTTTCCCAACCTTTGCTGGCTGGGGCATTCTGGGAGTCGAAGTCCACCCATCTTAAAGTTACCAAGTTTGAGAGAGGTTGGTTTAGACTCTGGCACATTCTAAGTGGCACAAACCACACCTTCAGGTCTTGCGCAATGGAAAGCTGTTGTACATCTGGTGCTGGGAACCAGTGGCCGAGATCCCCCCCCCGCCCCCCTGTATGGAGCCTCTTCACTCTGGGAACACAATAGATGATTTTTCCTTCCTGAGAAAGAGGCCAAGGACCAGCTGTTTGTATTGTAGATTCTGCTTGGGTGGGGCGCTCGGGCAGAAAACAGCCTTGACGGTTTGGGGGAGGCAGGGAAACTGGGTTTTGAACACTGATTTGTTGTTGTTGTTGTTGTTTTTCCCTTTGTCAAAAAAGAAAGAGTGAGAGAGAAAATACTTCTCCACACTGCAAACACCGCATGCTGAGAAAGTCAAACACTGAACGTACAAAAAGATAAAGTCTCCTGGGAATTCATGGACGCGTCTGTGTTGTTTCTGTGGCAACAGTCCCAGCAGGGTTGGCCCCTGGCTTTTTCCAGGATGTGTTTTCAGTGTCCCAGACTAGACTAGATTTCCTTGTGGTCTCCCATTCGAGTATTAATCCAGCCTGACCTTGCTTAACTTTGAGGCCCAGGGCCTGCTTTCGCAAGCTGAGGGTGGGAGCCGAAGTGTAGCTTCTGGCCATTGTATTCACCATGTTTCCAGTGCAGCTGAGGACTTCACTGAATTTATTTATATAGCCTTGGGTGGCTAAATAAATCAAATAAATCAAATTGCAGTGTATGTTGCCCCTAACCTTAAATGCTGCCCCAAGAAAGCCATCACTGACTTGTAATTTTAAAGGCAGTAGATGGAAAAAAATGTGGAGAGCAATTGCATTAGCCCTATCTAATTTGTTGCATTTCATTTTAATGTTAAATTTTTTAAAAACGAACTTAATTCAATTTTTGTTTTGTTTTTGTCTCCCCTGTCCTTATTCAGTAGGGGGCGAGACCCCAAAACATGGCATTCAGAAGGCAAGTGTAACTTTTGGCAGCCCCTAAAAATGTTAGAGCTACGGAATATGTACTTACTTATTTTTTAAAATTTCTCTGCCGCCCATCTCGTACACAACGAATCTGGGTGGTGTTTATTTATTGTATTTACCACAATCAGAGACCTTTTTGAGAGAGAGAAAAAAGCAAACTGGCATCTCCTAGATGTGCAAGAGTAATTTGATAAGTGATTGTGGGTCTCCTATTGGCCAGCAACATCCACTATTTGGGGTAAACTGCCTCTTAGCCTGGAGGTTCTAATCAGCTTTCACGGTTAACCTACATGTAATGGATGGAGGAGAAAGAGGTATTTATTTTATTTTTCAAATTTTGCCACTGCCCGTCTCCCCCAGAAGAGGGACTCTGGGTGGTATGCTTATAGGTGGTGGCACTGATTAAATTGCATCTTGCTCCCTTTTGATGACAAGTGACTTCAGATGACAAGTTTGGGGTGTGCAAAAAACTCAAGGCCCAATATCTGTTTAGCTTTCAAGCCCATAGGGAAAGTGTACCACATGGAAAGTCTTCACCTCTCAACCTGGCCTAGGTTTTGGAAATCATCTACTCACTTTAAGGGGCTGAGAGATGGGAGATCTGAAACAAAGGTTCTTTTCTCACATGCAAAGAATACAGTGAAAAGAATGCAGACATTCTGCATACAAGATACATGTTGTCCTCATTTAGTGGACAACACAATTGGGACTGGCAACTTGGTCATTAAGTAAAGTGGTTCCTAAGTGAAACCGGCACTGTGCTTACAGTCTGACTTTTGCTTTCCAGACCTGCGAAGGTTGTAAATGCAAGGATTGGTTGCAAAGTTATTTTTTCATCACCGCCATAACTGCAAACAGTCGCTAAACAAGGCAGTTGCTAAATGAGGACTACCTGTAAAGATGTGAGGATACAGGGGTATCACCTGGGTGTCTTGAATAATTAATATATGTCCACTAGGAGGAAGGGCATCCTTTACCTAAGTTGAGCAGGTGGCCCTCAACCATCATGAAATAACTGGCTTTCCCTTCAGCGGATCAGTAACACCAACCATCAGAACAATCTGCATGTAATTCCTTTTTATCGTTGCAACGGGGTGATCTCTTTTGCACTGCTCTTCTCGGCAGAAAATAGGGTGTCTGGGGCTTGGGATCTGTCTCCTCTGAGCAATTGGCACAGGGTCATTGATCTACTTCCACAATACTTGGTTAATAAATAGGATACATCAAAGGCATACAAGCTTAATTGCATGTACAGGTAGTCCTCGCTTAACCACCTTTCGTTTAGTGATGGTTTGGACTTTAAGACAGTGCTGAAAAAGCTTACGACCAGTCCTCACCCTTATGACTGCCACAGCATCCCCATGGTCACATGATCACTATTTGGGCTCTTGGCAACCGGTGCACATTTATGACCATTGCGGTCTCCCATGGTCACATGATTGCCATTTTCGACCTTCCTAGCCAGCTTCTGGCAAGCAAAATCAATGGGGAACTGCGTGATTTGCTAACGACCATGCAGTTCGCTTAACAGCCATGTGATTTGTTTAACGGCCACCACAGAAAGGTGGTAAAATTGGGTCAGATTCGCTTAATGACCGCTTTGCTTAGCAACCAAAATTCCAGTTCCAATTGTGGTCATTAAGGAAGGGAGGACTACCTGTAGCGACTGCATGACTATTGATGATTATTAATTTTTGCACCACAATCCAAAACACATTCTGGGCTTGTAGAATGATGCCATGTTCTAATGGTGCAAAATCATGCTCTTTTTTTTCAGGGGGAAAAAAAACAACAGAACCTGAGATAAAGCAAAATTCTTTTCTGTGCTTCTTCCTCCCAAATGTTTCTTCTACTTGTCTGTAAAATTTTGGAAAATCATTTTTTTGTACAAAAATAATATCCCCCTCTCTGTAGGCTTGACTCTACTTCCTGCAGGCCCAGGGCTGTCCGATCCATGGCGGAAACCATTTTTGGCAACGGGAGTGACCAGTGGGTGTGTCCAAATGACCGACATCTGGCCCTCCGTGCCAAGTAGGTATATCCCTAATTTTTCCTTCCCTGAATGAGATATGTCGACAAGCAGAGCGTGTATCAACCCCGTTTTCTAATCCATCCATTTAAACTTTGTTAGCCTTGCTTGTAGAATTGTAGACAGTGAGGTTGGACGGGTCATTGGAGATCATCTAGTCCACCCCCTGCCAGTGTTTGCAGCTGACATTTGAATATTCTCCCAAGCTAGGATAGAATGTCATGCATTAGTGGGTGTCTTAGTGGACTGCGTGAGCCCAGTGGCCAAGTTTGAAAATAATGGTTTGTGCCTTTGTGCAAAGATGGGCTGCCCACAGTCATCATGTGGGCTGTGCTCTGAATGGACAGGCCTTTTTGGGGGAGGTGGGGGGGTTAAAGTCTGAATTGCATGCCCCCCCCATTGGTGTGATTTCTCTCTTTTGTGGGGGGTAAAAGCTGAAGCATGTCAATTCACATCGATTTATGTCAATTGTGTACTGGTAATCCTTGCTTAACGTCCATTTGTTCAGTGACCGTTCGAAGTTACGACGGTGCTGAAAAAAATGGGCTTGTAACCAGTCCTTGAACTTACTACCGTCACAGTGTCCCCGTGGTCACATGATATAAATTCGAGGCAGCCTGCATTTATGACCGCCCCTGCAGCTGACCTTCGTCATCTTCGTCTGCCTCCCCTTGGTTCACTGTCCTGGCCACATGTGGGGAGGTGCCATGGCTCTGGGGCTTCTTACCACACCGTGGCTCCGGGGCTGCGTGCACCCTCATGCACCCTCCCCTGGCCCCCCTGCACTTGTGCCATGCCTTGCTGGCCACTGGCGCACCGTCCTCCAGCAGCAGCCACCCCCACCCTTGCCATGCTTGCACCACATCTCCCCTGACACCCATGAACCCCTGCCCCAGCCCCTTATGCACCCTCCCTGAGCCTGGCTGTGCGCATGCTGCGCCTTGCCAGCCACCCTCCCCGCACCCGGCAGCAGCCACTCGCCTGCCCTCCGGCCAGCTTGCGAGCCGCCTGGGACTTGAAACTTCCTGCCGGCTTCCCCACTGACTTTGCTTGTGGGAAGCTGGCAGGAAGTTGCGAGGAGGTGCTCGCTTAACGACCCACACTCCTCACTTAACAACGGCAATGGGGAGTGCCAGGATTGCTGCCGCTAAGCGATGCGATCCCATGATGTTGCGCTTTATGACTGCATCGCTTAGAGAGAGAAATTCTGGTCCCGATTGCCGTTGTTAACCGAGGACTGCCTGTAATGGCAACAATAAGTCCAGGGTGTAAGTCATGGCATTGGCACCCTTTAATGTAAATTTAAGTGCTTCATTGGAGCTAATGCAGATAGAAAGGGCCTGTCTGTCGTGGGTGGGTACAAATATCATCTGACACCCTTTAAGGAGCGGGTGTGTTAAATGAAGATTTGCTCTCTTGCAGTGTTTCCCAACCTGGCAACTTTAAGGTGGGTGGACTTCCACTCCCAGAATTCCCTAGCCAGCAGGCATCCTAATTATTGATTATTCTGAAATTATGGAAGTTTTTTGTTGTTTGGATTCGTTGGTTTATTACATTTATTATAAACCACTTGGTTGTTGTTTTTTCTGGAAAAAAATGAGAAAAAAGGGTGTGCAAATACTGCCGGTAAAGGAGCATAAGTCCCAACTGGGTGGAAGTCGTTCAAAGATGCTCTCCCGGTTTGTTTCCTTTGCAGGCTTCACACCGGCTGGTCAGTGCACACCTTCCGAACGGACCGTCAGAGGAAGATGCAGGCTTTGGATTCGAAGGAAATGGACGTCATCCTGGCGGTCATCCGCAGAGCTGAGAAGCTGGACGTTATCGAGCAGCAGAGAATCGGGTACCACTGCTCCCGCTTTCTGCCCTAAGTGAGGCTAAAGGTCATTGCTCTGCTTCCCCAAATAGCTGACCAGAGGCCTCCAGCTGGACGGCAGTGGCAAAGCATGAATAGAAATGGCTTCTGGGGTAGACTGCTTCTGAACATGGAGGCTCCATCTTGCTGCCAGTAGCCTTTTTTTTTTTTTTGGTCCATGGATAGGTTTAGCCCTTCCCTTTAGCCCTGCTAAATCAGCAGATTGAGGTTGGTTCTACAGTTGTGTTTTTCTGCAGTGATGAGCCGGGAATGTTTAACTGTGGTTTGTTAAATAAGCCATAATGATCTGGTTTGCGCATAATCTTGAGCCATTATAGGTGGTTTCAGTCATCATGGCAGAAAGGGGAGAAGAACACTGCTGCTTAACATGATGGGTGAAGCCAACTAGTATGTTTGAATTCTGTTTTTTTTTTCTCACCTTTATTATTTTTATAAACAACTCAAGGTGGCGAACATACCTGATACTCCTGCCTCCTATTTTCCCCACAACAACAACCCTGTGAGGTGGGTTGGGCTGAGAGAGAGGGACTGGCCAAGGTCACCCAGCTGGCTCTCGTGCCCAAGGTGGGACTAGAACTCTCCTACCATGCCTGATTGGCTCTTGGACTGAGAGAGAGGGACTGGCCAAGGTCACCCAGCCAGCTTCCATGCCTAAGGCGGGACTAGAACTCTCATACCACGCCCGATTGGCTCTTGGGCTGAGAAAGAGGGACTGGCCCAAGGCCACCCAGCCAGCTTCCATGCCTAAGGTGGGACTAGAACTCTCCTACCACGCCTGATTGGCTCTTGGGCTGAGAGAGAGGGACTGGCCAAGGTCACCCAGCTGGCTTTCGTGCCTAAGGCAGAACTAGAACTCACAGACTCTTGGTTTCTAGCCCAGAACCTTAACCACTAGACCAGACTGGCTCTTTTGACAATATATTGTATAAATAGACATAAATATAGATAATAGATACAGATATAGTGTGTGTATATGCGCCTCTCTGTGTGTTTATATGGATTGTGTGTGTCTGTGTGTATGTATGTATGTGTATATGGAAGCCAGTTTGGTGTAGTGGTTAAAGCACCAGGCGGGAGACCGGGAGTTCTAGTCCCACCTTAGGCATGAAGCCAGCTGGGTGACCTTGGGCCGGTCACTCACTCTCAGCCCTAGGAAGGAGGCAATGGCAAACCACTTCTGAAAAACCTTGCCAAGAAAACTTCAGGGACTCATCAGGCAGTCTCCGAGAATCAGACACGATTGAATGGATAAATAAATAAATGTATACATACACACTATACACAGTTAAAGTCCACAGGTCTTAAAGCAGGCTGGCTGGGGAATTCTGGGAGTTGAAGTCCACCCATCTTAAAGTTGCCAAGGTTGAGAAACACTGGCCTAGGCCATAAATGTGATTTGTCTGGTTCGGGCTTAATAGGTTGCATGAATTGTAAACTCCAGCCAATAAACTCTAGAGAAACATAGCTTAGGATAATGCACAGGCCCTGGTGTGCTTAGCCAATTTGTCTTCTCAGCCTAATTTTGTGTTTTGCAATCATAGGTCCCTCGTACAAGCCCCAAAGACCTCCTTTCACTGTGACTTCACAGTGCAAGTAATATACATTTGTGTCCTTTATGCAATTTTGTCATGGCACACATGACATCACTCCCCCCTCCCCCCGTAGAGGTCCTGGAAATCTTCAACAGAAAAGGTATTTTCTTCATTGGCTATCCTGAGTGTCCCCCTCCCCACCTTTATTTTTAAAAAAATCTGAATCCAGATATGTTTGCCTGGGAAGGCATCCTTCCTACCTCTAAGTTAGGGGCTTTCCTCAGTTTTCATGCCCCATTCATAACTTTTATAAACCTCTTATCATGTTGCCTAGACAAATACATCATTTCAAAAATGGAACTGGTTCACATTTCCTCCCTACCCCCCAGCTTCCACCTACTGTTATCCTTCTTTTATTTCCTCTAAGGACAGCCAATTTTTAGATTGCAATCAATTAAGTGCATCTTTATTAGCCTGGTCAACCATAAAGTGGGCTAGAAAAGCTGCCTTTTCTGGCCAAAGGCCACTGGTGAATCTTTCTCTTGTCATTCAGAGTATATTTAAAGATAAAAGGCCAAGAGGAGATCGATCGGTAGCTGTTTTTTCCACCTTCTGGAAATAATTGAGATAATAATTGCAAAGCACTCAGCAGGGTTAATGCTCTGCATTCTTTGATCCTCTTGTTAAAAAAAATTGCAACTTGCTGGCAGTTCCCAAGCTAATTACAGCCTTAGAGCCCTAAGATTTGCTGCCAGAAAAATCTTTAGCTCTTGATGCTGTAGCTACTGCAAGACCCTCATCCCTTTCCAGCACTCTAAGTCCCTGAAAAATTGAGTTTGAGGATGAACTGGCTTTGAATTTTCTGCTTGGCAGAGTCTATTACAACAGCTGGAATTATTAGCTTATTGGATCGTTTTTCTCCCCGCTCTCTCCAGTCACCCATACCCCTTCTCTCTTGTCTGGGTCTTTTGGTGAAAGACAGATAGATAGGCAGGCAGGCAGGCAGGCAGGCCTGGTGGATTTGGAAACCTTTTAACTTCCAAGGTTGGTGGCATTAAATCGGGCAGAAGGGATTTGGGAAAAGTCGTAGAGATTGGTTTTGGCCTGGGTGAGTAAGCCGCGAAATCTTGCATGCTCCCTGGTTGTGCTTAAAGCTCCTGTAGGTGTGTTGGAGATGGACAGCTGTTTATCTGCATCCTCCTCATGCCTGCGTTCCAGTGGGTTGTGTGTTTGTGTTTGAAAAGAAAAGAGGTGGGCTTGTGCACTGCAAAGGACCTCTGACTCGAGGCCAAGACAGGTGTGTCTCAATCAAAGCAAATATTTGTAGTTCAGACTTGAACTGCGGAGTCCTTGGTGCTCTCTGAGCCTTGTGGTTTTCCTGCAGACGTTCCGTTGCCAGGCTTGGCAACGTCTTCAGTGCAAAGAGGGAGTGGGCCTTGCTCTCAGTTTATACACCGTGGCTTGCCCTGCTTGTGCTGGTGGGGGTGTTGTTCTCTCCCTGGGGGTTCTTTGATTGGGCGTTCTTTGATTGGACAGACTCAACCATAGTTTCAACTGGGAAACTGTGAGCATCCTAAACCAAGCCAGATCCAAAAACGCCAGAGAATTCCTGGAAGCCTGGCACTCAGACAGAGCAGCCATCAGCAGACACACATAAACAACATTTACACACCATTCAAAAGAGACAATAGAAAAGCCAAAAGACCAGGACACTCCCTCGCCAGCAATTAACACCCAGATATGCAAAGATCAACACTAGGATTAACCCCAGAGGAACCATCAAACAGCACAATACACCCTAATCAAGGAACTCTTAGTCAGTCAACCAAGCAGCAAACAACAGCCCAGTCAAGGAACCCCCAAGGAGAGAACACACCCCCAGCAACACAAGCAGGGCAAGCCATGGTGTATAAACTGAGAGCAAGGCCCCCTCCCTGTTCGCACTGAAGATGTTGCCTAGTCTGGCAATGAAATGTCTGCAAGAAAACCACAAGGCTCAGAGAGCACCAAGGACGCCACAGGTGTGTCTCTCCATAGCTGGCTGAATTTGCTCAATGGTGGCTTGTTGTATAGGCTACCACTGGCTGTGTTCACACATTCCTCTGAGCTGTGCATCAAACATCCCACACATATTTTAATACCATGCATGATCCCAACCAATATGAACCTGTTCTTGCCTCCTGGTTCTCTGTGCTGATTTTTTTTTGTTCCCGAAAATGGCAACAAACCACAGCTTAGTGCAACAGTGTGCAACTTCTACTGAGGTGACAGTTGAACCAGTTTTGTGTGGCCCACTTGGTGGGGGCTCTTGCAACCCCAAAGGATGTTGGCAAGCTCCCTGTGATTCTCAGGTGCACGGTTTGCCATGGGTGAACCCGAATCAGACACTAATAAATCAAGATTATCTTAGGATCTGCAGGACAACACTCAGAGCTTCTGCCAATTGCAGACCAACTGCTGGTTTCTCCCGATGGCGATGAGTTGCGTTGGGAATGTGCAAGGGTATGTGGGAATGACCTTGGGAGACAGGAGGGAAAGCTGCAGACTGGCTAACCAGTGGGTAAAAGGTATCTTATCCTGCAGAAGGAGGGAGGGTGTGGGAAGCATCTCAGAAGGGACTCTCCCTTGTTTTCCAGAGAGTAAAAGGAAAGGAAGGGAGAAATACTTTCAGTCTTGCAAGATTCTGTTAATGCAGTTTTTCTCAACCTTGGCCACTTGAAGAGGGGTGGACTTCAACCCCCAGAATTCCCCAGCCAGCCATGCTGGCTGGGGAATTCTGGGGGTTGAAGTCCACCCCTCTTCAAGTGGCCAAGGTTGAGAAAAACTGTTAATGTAACCTTACAATAAAGATAGAGCTAGCACTCCTGGTTGTACTTCTTGCCCGGACTACCTTGTAGGGCTAACAGAATGAGATTCCCCGTTAGAATCCCGGCGTGAACTCCGTGGAAGTTGTGGGGGGTTTCTCTTTGGCTTGCCACACTGTGACGGGAGGCCGCGGATGGGAGTCTGTTCTGACAGAGCTTCTGTGTTGCAGGCGCCTGGTCGAGCGGCTGGAGAACATGCGGAAGAATGTTTTGGGCAATGGCTTGTCTCAGTGCCTGCTCTGCGGGGAAGCCCTGGGATTTTTGGGGAGCACAGCCGTGTTTTGCCAAGACTGCAAAAAGGTAAGCCCCCTTTTCCTCCGGCTTCCGCTGTGACCTAGGAAGGCTGAGCCTTCGGGTTCCGCTTTCAGTCTTTGGAAACCTCTCCGGGCCCATGCTACTTTTGAAACATTCTTCTGGAGTTTTTTGCAATCTGAGCCACCTGCTTCTCCAGCGACTGGAATGCCTCTTCTTCCCCACCCTCTAACATTTCTGTGTCCCACTCCCCATTTCTGATGTCAGCTTTGCAAGTCCGGAAAGACCTTTCGGCAGCCCCAAATATGCCAATGGGCAGTGGCTGCTTTAGAGAAACTTTGAGTGAGTGATTGATTGATTGATTATGCGCCATCAAGTTGTTTTGGACTCCTAGCAACCACATACGTAGATAGGTTTTCTCCATGGTGATCTATCCCCAACCTGGTCCTTCAGCATTTCCAAGGATGCACTTATTGCTACTTTAACTGAGTCCATCATCCTTGCCACTGGTCGCTCTGTTCTTCTCTTTCCTTCCACCTTTCCCACCTTCAGAGCCTTCTCCAGAGAGCTGGGTCTTCATGTTGGTAGACTGATTATATGCCATCAAGTCGGTGTCAGCTCTTACTGACTACATAGATAATGTTTTCTCCAGGAGGCTGGGCCCCCAACATGGCCTTTCAGGTCTTCCGATGGTGCATCCATCACCACAGTCACTGACTCCCTCCACTTTCGTCCTCTTCTTCTCTTTCCTTCCACCTTTCCCACCATTATGGACTTCCCAAGGCAGCTCTTTGCATCGCGAGTCCGAAGTAGAAAAATTTAAGCCTGGTTGTTTGTGCCTCATGGGAGAACTCCAGGTCGATTATTTGATGATCCATTGGGTGTCAGGGCAGCCTTGCTCCGAATGAGACACGGACTCACTTAAAGGGTTTAAGGATTTCCGGGTTTATTGAAGCAGAATGCATGCGGAGAAAAAGACGGGAATGCGGGTGTGGTATCAGGGTCTCCTGTTTATACCCCAGTGGCGGACCTTGTTCTCCTCCACCCCTATTGTCCCCCAAGCCAGGTCCAGATGGATGATTAGCGTTGGTATGGGTCCGACGATGGGTGATTCGGGCGATCTCCGACGTTCCCCTTTGTCTCCTTGCGTTTCCCCGGGGTAATGAGTGGGAGTTCCCCCGATCTGTTAATGGTTTCCAGATCCTGTCCGAGGTGCGTTTCTATTGTCCTGTTGATTTATTTATGGGTTTGGGTGCTTAAGGGATGATGTGTGTGTTTTAAAGGATAATGGTTATCCCTTCCTCTTTCCTGATGTGCACGTTCCCCGTTGTGATGCACTTATGCCTTGCAATGGGGAACATGACATGCTGCCCCCCTAAGAGAATTCTAAGGTGCCAGTTTGTCCGGGTATGCTTCGTGGAAGCTTTTGACCAGCCATTTTGCTGAAACGTTTTGCGCTTGGACCCACTCTGGGTGTGGAAAATGTCGCCATTTGACGAGGTACTGTAGGGTGCCCCTTAGTTTCCTGGAGTCTAGTACCTCCTTAATTTCAAAATGTTGTTGCCCATCTATCATGATGGGTGGAGGTGGGGGGGTTTCATTGTGCCATTTTGAAGGGGTGGCCGGTTTCAGTAGGGCACAGTGGAATACTGGGTGTATGCGCCGCAAATTGTGGGGTAGGTCCAGCTTGAAGGTCACTGGATTGATAATTTCTATGATTTGGAACGGTCCAATGAATTTGGGTGCCAATTTCTTTGAGGGCTGTGGGGACTTGATGAACTTAGTGGAGAGGTAGACCCTATCTCCCACTTTGTAGTTTGGTTGTGCCGCCCTGTGATTGTATGCAAACTTTTTGTATGTAGCTTGCACGTCTGTGAGAGCCAGCTGGATGACGGGCCAAACCGTGGCCAGTTGTGCTGCCCAGTCATCTGGGGAACAGGGCGGGGTGTCTGGTTGGGGCAGTTCCGGGATTGGCACGAAGTCTCTGCCATAAACCACTTTGAATGGGGTGTGACCTGTGCTCTGGTGCACTGCATTGTTATATGCTACCTCTGCAAAAGGTAGCAGGTCCACCCAATTGTCCTGTTGATAGTTAATGAATGATCGTAGGAATTGCTCCAGGGTGGAGTTAAGAATCTCTGTAGAGCCATCTGTGTGGGGGTGCCAGGCTGTGGACAGTGCCTGCTTGGTCCCAATAAGTTTTAAAAATTCTTTCCAGAACCTAGATGTAAATTGTGTGCCCCTATCAGTCACCAAACGGGAGGGGGCACCGTGGAGTTTATAGATGTGGGTAAGGAATAGGCGTGACAGCTGTTGCGCGGAGGGAATGGACGCGCAGGGTATGAAGTGTGCCTGCTTGGAAAAATAGTCTTTTACCACCCAGATGACCGTTTTTCTTTGGCTGGGTGGTAGGTCTACAATGAAGTCCATGGAAATTTCCTCCCGGGGACGGGAGGGGCTTGCTACTTGCTGCAGCAGTCCTTGGGGCTTCCCCACCTTTCGTTTTGACATGGCACATGTGGGGCAAGCAGCGACATATTCTTTAACGTCCTTTCTGAGAGTAGGCCACCAGAATTGTCGCCTGATTAAATGTAATGTTTTGACGAACCCAAAGTGCCCGGCCGTCTTGTCATCATGGGAGCGGTTTAAAACTTCCGCTCGCAATGTCTCTGGCACGTACAGGTTCTTCTGTCTCCAGGCTAGACCGTTCGTAACAGATACATGGGGTTTGTTGGCTTGCAACCATGTATCTGTCTCGAGGGCTTGAACGAGTCGTTGTTGCCAGTTCGGTGAAATTGACCTGCGGCTCCCTCCGTTCGCGGGTGTTTGTGCTGGGGTGCGTTGGGTTCTTGTTTGGCTGCGTGTGACAGCAGGGCAGCCCAGCTGTGTGTCGGTCCACACAGTACCCACAATGTCTGATGCCTGGCTGGCATCCTGAGGCCGTTGGGAAAGAGCATCTGGTAGGAAGTTCTTCCTCCCCGGTATGAACTTTAATTTAAAGTTAAACCGGCTGAAGAATTGCGCCCAGCGTACTTGCTTTGGGCTGAGGCGTTTTGGAGTGCTGAGAGCCTCTAGGTTTTTGTGGTCTGTCAGACCTCGAAGGGGCAGGAGGCCCCTTCCAGGAGGTGCCTCCATGTCTCTAGGGCTGCCTTGACTGCGAACGCCTCCTTTTCCCACACGTGCCATCTCCGTTCTGTTTCGGAGAACTTGCAGGAAAGGTACGCGCAGGGCTTCAGCTGATTGTCAAAATCCCGCTGAAGCAGGAGTGCTCCGATGGAGAAGTCGGATGCATCAACTTGCACGACGAAGGGCCTGGTGGGGTTGGGGTGTTGCAGTACTGGCTCTGCTGTAAAGAGGCTTTTGAGGCGTTCGAAAGCCCTTTGACAATCAGCTGTCCAGTTCAGGAGCGCCCCCGGGTTCCTTGATTTACGTGTGTCTCCCAGGCCCTTTGTCCAGAGTAGGTCAGTTAGAGGCAGCACAATTTCTGCCAGCCCCTGGATAAAACCCCTGTAGAAAATTGTGAAACC
The DNA here is from genome assembly GCF_035149785.1 of Candoia aspera. Taxonomy (NCBI): domain Eukaryota; kingdom Metazoa; phylum Chordata; class Lepidosauria; order Squamata; family Candoiidae; genus Candoia; species Candoia aspera. Next base: position 3,644,781 of record NC_086153.1, read on the forward strand.
GAGGAAACTTTGGAGTTGTCTCCTTGTGCATGGGTGCTCCCACGCCAGTATGGCTTGGACCTTGCTTGGGTCCATCTCAATCCCCCTTGCCAAGATTCTATAGCCCAGGTAGTCAATTTGGTCCTTGTGAAACTCACACTTGGAGAGCTTGGCGTATAGCTCTGCCTTGCGGAGTTTCCTGAGCACTTGCTTTACTAAGCGTTCGTGCTCTTCCTCGGTTTAATATATTAAAACATTGTCGAGATAGACAAGCACCCCCTTAAATAAGTGGTCGTGCAGGACCTCATTAATTAACTGCATAAACACTCCTGGTGCCCCCGCCAACCCAAATGGTATAACTTTATATTGAAAAGACCCCAGCGGGCAGTTGAAAGCCATCTTCCATTCGTCTCCCTCCTGTATTTGTATTCGGAAGTAGGCTTCCCTCAGGTCCAGTTTTGAGAATATCTTGCCCTTTGCCAGGTGGGCAAGAATGTCCTTTATTATGGGCAGGGGGTATTTATTTGAGATGGACGCGGCGTTCAATCCGCGGTAGTTGGTACAGAGCCTCAGTGACCTGTCCTTCTTTTCCCGAAAGAGGACGGGGGCTCCAACTGGTGAGTTTGCGGGCTCAATAAAACCCCGCGCTAAATTTTTATCGACGAACTCCCTTAATGCTGCCAGCTCCTTCTGGGTCATCGCACAGATTTTGGGCTTTGGTAGGGGTGCGCCAGGGACCAGTTCAATGGTGCAGTCTGTTTTTCTATGGGGTGGGAGTTTGTCAGCCTCCTTTTCGCCAAACACATCGGCAAACTCTGCATATCTGGCTGGCAGACCCTCCAGGTTCACTGCCTCCAGATGCATCGAGGTAGTCGCCGCCCTCCCCATTGCAGCACGGGGAACCCGATCCCCTGTGGGTGCTTGATAGCGCCCATCCGAAAACGTGATTTCCCTGGTTGACCAGTTTACTCGTGGGTTGTGTTGCACTAGCCACGGGATCCCTAGGATGATTAGGGGTTGGCTCACTGGTGCCACGATGAAGGGCAGGCTTTCCTTGTGGCTGCCAAGCTGCAGTGCAACTTTGTCCGTGTATTGGGTGACCGCCCCCCCCCCGCCGCTGATCCATCCAACTGTGTAAAAACAATATGGTTCTGAAGTGGATAGTAGCGGAGGTTTAGCGCGGCCGCCAGGTCTGGGTGCATAAGGCACTTCAAGCAGCCAGAGTCAATTAGTGCCCAAACTTTTTCCGTCTTTCCACCGTGGGTTAGGGTGACTTTCACATATTGTTGTTTATTCGTTTAGTCGCTTCCGACTCTTCGTGACTTCATGGACCAGCCCACGCCAGAGCTTCCTGTCGGTCGTCAACACCCCCAGCTCCCCCAGGGACGAGTCCGTCACCTCTAGAATATCATCCATCCATCTTGCCCTTGGTCGGCCCCTCTTCCTTTTGCCTTCCACTCTCCCTAGCATCAGCATCTTCTCCAGGGTGTCCTGTCTTCTCATTATGTGGCCAAAGTATTTCAGTTTTGCCTTTAATATCATTCCCTCAAGTGAGCAGTCTGGCTTTATTTCCTGGAGGATGGACTGGTTGGATCTTCTGGCAGTCCAAGGCACTCTCAGAATTTTCCTCCAACACCACAGTTCAAAAGCATCGATCTTCCTTCGCTCAGCCTTCCTTATGGTCCAGCTCTCGCAGCCATGTGTTATTACGGGGAACACCATTGCTTTAACCATGCGGACCTTTGTTGTCAGTGTGATGTCTCTGCTCTTAACTATTTTATCGAGATTTGTCATTGCTCTTCTTCCAAGGATTAAGCGTCTTCTGATTTCCTGACTGCAGTCAGCATCTGCAGTAATCTTTTGTCATGCGCTGCCTACCTCTGAATAACGTTCAGACACTGGTTTGCGAATCAGGCTCTGGTTTATTGCAGGGCAGGTACAGCGTTGGTAGAAAAAAGCTGAGAGTGACAGGAGCGCGCCGGTGCGGGGTTTAAATACCCCGCGCCGGTCAGCGCCCCCTCGCTCACGGTCACGTCACCCCCCTTTGTCCCATGCGTTGCCCTGCCGGTGGGTGAGGGTTTCCGGGATCGCCCATCATCAGGTTTCCATTCCTCTGCTGATTGCTTTCAGCTGGGCGATCCCCGTTGTATTGCCGCTGATGGCTTGGGTGGCTCCGTGATCCGTTTGGCTATTGTTTGTTGGCCGTTAGTCGTTGTGGGTTGATGGCTACTTAACTTGTACCCCTTCACCTATTTCCTTGTCATTGTCATGTGTGCCATTGCGCTGATGACTTTAGCTCAACGGCACTCATGACATACTGCCCCCTTTTCGAATAGTGTTCTCCCCCGGTTTTCTGGGTTTTCCCCGTGGAGCTGTCAAAACGCCACATTTTTTTTTTTTTTTCAAAGTTCCCGCCGGAGTAGTTGTCGCCCCTCCCTTCGCTCCTCCCTCTACCACATGCCTTCCCAGGGTGTGTCCATGGTGCGCATGCTCGGGTCCTGACCTGGCGTGCGCATGCTCCAGCCACACCCTGTTTGTTTGGCTCAGTTCGGCGAGGCGAGAGGCGTGGCTGGTCGGGTGCTTCTCAGCTCCAGGTAGGGCCCTTCTTTTCTTATTTAGAGTGCGTCGCCTTTGTTGTGTCTCCTGGGCGTTGCCCCCAGGTTGCCCTGTTGACTTGCTTGCCACTCCCCCGCGGCCGGGGGGCGGGGGGAGGGTGCTGGCGATCGTTTGTCACCACCCCGTGGGCCCGGGGCGGGGGGAGTGAGTCCCGGGGGGGGGAAGGTCCACCCAAGTCGCGGGCTTGGGGGGGGCCCTTTCCCTTGGGGCACGGGAGGCGGGGGGGGGCCTGCGGGGGGGGTTTTAGTTTTGCTGACCTTGGTTGCGGTTTGTCGGGGTATGCCCGGTGAAATTCTCTGGTCAGGTCAGGCGCGTTAACGTTGTGCGCCGCCACCCATTCCGGGTGGGGGAAGTGTTTCCACCTGACCAGATAGTGTAGAGTTCCTCGTTGCTTGCGGGAGTCGAGAATGTCCCTTATCTCGAAGTGGTGTTGCCCGTCGATCATTAGCGGTGCGGGCTGTGGCGTGCTTGGGTGCCATCGGGAGGTGGTTGCCGGTTTTAGGAGGCTGGTGTGGAACACCGGGTGGAGTCTCCGGAGGTTGTGTGGCAGGTCCAGGCGTATTGCTACCGGGTTCACTATTTGCGTGACTCGGAACGGCCCGATGTACTTAGGCCCCAGTTTTTTCGAGGGTTGGGTTGACTTTAGGAACTTGGTGGATAGATAGGCCATATCCCCCGCCTGGAACGTCGGTTGTTGGCGCCGGTGCTTGTCGGCCTGCTCTTTGTAGGCAGCCTGTGCCTCCTTCAGCGCCGCCGTGATTACTGGCCATGCTTCCGCGATCTTCCGTCTCCAGTCGCTAGCGTCCACCTGGGGTTCCGGGGGTTGAGGTAGCTCCGGTATGGGGACGAAGTCGCGCCCCGAGACTACTTCGAACGGAGTTTTCCCCGTGCTCGTGTGGACGGCGTTGTTGTATGCGACTTCGGCGAACGGGAGCAGTTCAGCCCAGTCGTCTTGGTGGTAGTTGGTATATGATCGTATAAATTGCTCTAAGGTGGCATTAAGAACCTCAGTGGCTCCGTCCGTCTGAGGGTGCCAAGCCGTAGATAGGGCCTGTTGGGTCCCCGTCAGCTTCAGGAAGGCCCGCCAGAATTTGGAGGTGAACTGTGTGCCCCTGTCGGTCACCACACGTGCGGGACATCCGTGTAGCCTGTACACGTGGATGAGGAAGAGTTTGGCTAGCTGTTGTGAGGATGGGACCGACGTGCAGGGGATGAAGTGGGCCTGCTTTGAGAAGTAGTCCTTCACCACCCAAATGGCCGTTTTCTTCTGGCTGGGTGGGAGGTCCACTATAAAATCCATAGAGATTTCCTCCCATGGGCGGGAGGGTTCTGCCACCCGTTGCAATAGCCCCGCGGGTTTGCCTGGTGCCCGTTTGGCCCTAGCGCACGTTGGGCAGGACGCCACGTAGGTTTTTACGTCTCGCCTGAGCGCGGGCCACCAGAATTGACGCCGTGTTAGGTGTAGGGTCTTGAGGAACCCAAAGTGTCCCGCTTGCTTGGCGTCGTGTGACCTATGCAAGATCGCCTGGCGTTGCGAGTCCGGGACGTAGATTCTGCCTTCCCCCCATGCCAGGTCTTGCGCCATTGTTACCTTGTTGGGGTTTGCCAGGAACCAGGGGTCGGTTTTGAGGGCGGCAGCGAGGTCCGTGCGCATTCCCCCTGGTAGTTGCGGTTGGCTTCTTTCCGTCGCCGGTTGTCCCGCCGTCGGCTGCGCCGTAGAGTCGAGCTGCCTCCGTGCGCCGCTTCGGGTGGTCACGGCCATCCCCAGTTGCGAGGCGGATAGGACCGTCCCAATGGTGTCTGGGGCGGGCTCTTCGTCTTGGGGCAGTCGGGAGAGGGCGTCGGCCAGGAAGTTCTTCTTGCCCGGCATGAACTTCAGCTGGAAATCAAAGCGGCTGAAGAATTGGGCCCATCGGACCTGTTTTGGGCTAAGGCGTCTAGGCGTTCGTAGGGCCTCGAGGTTCCGGTGGTCCGTCCAGACCTCGAATGGTTGGGTGGCTCCCTCGAGTAGGTGTCGCCAAGTCTCTAGTGCCGATTTCACCGCGAAGGCTTCTTTCTCCCAGACGTGCCATCGCCTCTCTGTCTCGGAGAACTTCCTTGACAGGTAGGCGCATGGTTTCAGGAGTCCCGTGGGGTCTTTCTGTAGCAGGATGGCTCCCAGGGAGAAGTCTGAGGCGTCGGCTTGGACCACGAACGGCCGTTCTGGGTCCGGGTGCGCGAGGATTGGCTCCGTAGTGAACAGCGCTTTCAGCTTGTCGAATGCGGTCTGGCACGCGGGAGTCCAATTCAGCACTGTGCCTGGGTTCTTGGCGCGTCGGGTGTCCCCCACCCCTTTGGTTTTGAGGAGGTCCGTTAAGGGGAGGGCTATCTCAGCGAACCCCCGGGCGAATGACCTGTAGAAATTCGCGAATCCCAGGAAGCTCTGTAGTTGCCGTCTGTTGCGGGGCCGCTCCCAGTTTAGCACCGCTTCGACTTTTGCGGGGTCCATTTCGATGCCGTCCCCGGAGATTCGATACCCCAGATAGTCTAGGCGCTCTTTGTGAAACTCGCACTTTGTAGGCTTTGCATAGAGCTGCGCCCTTCTGAGCTTGTCGAGGACTTGCCTGACTAGGGTTACATGTTCCTCGTGCGTTTTTGTGTAAATAAGGACGTCGTCGATGTAGACCAGGACCCCTTTAAACAGATGTTCATGCAGTACCTCATTGATGAGCTGCATGAACACCCCAGGGGCCCCCGCGAGTCCGAAGGGCAGTACCTTGTACTGGAAAGCGCCTAGGGGGCAGTTAAACGCCGTCTTCCATTCGTCCCCCTCCCTGATTCGGATGCGATAGTACGCCTCGCGAAGGTCCAATTTGGAAAAGACTTTGCCCGTGGACAGGTGGGCGAGCATGTCCTTCACCAGGGGTAAGGGGTATTTGTTGGACAGGGAAGCCGCGTTTAGGCCCCGGTAGTCGGTGCAGAGCCGTAGGGTCCCGTCTTTCTTCTCCCGGAATAAGACGGGGGCTCCGACCGGTGAGCATGCTGGCTCTATGAATCCCCTGTCTAGGTTTTTATCGATGAACTCCCGGAGGGTTGCCATCTCCTTCGGGGTCATCGAATAGATCTTTGGTCTAGGTAAGGGGACGTCGGGCAGTAGGTCGATCCGGCAATCCGTCTTGCGGTGGGGGGGTAGTCGGTCAGCCTCTGCCTCTCCGAAGACCTCGGAGAAGTCGGCGTATTGTTCTGGTAGGTCTGCTGTGGTAGCGGCGTTGTCTTGTGTGGTCGCCTCCGCTCGTCCTACCGTGGGGTTGCTTCTGCCAGCTGGGACTGGTGCTCGATACTCGCCGTCGCCGAATGTGAAGGTGCGGGTCGCCCAGTTGATCCGCGGGTTGTTTGTCGCGAGCCATGGCATCCCCAGGACTGCAATGGGCCGTCCGATGTGCGTGACTACGAACGATGTGCGCTCGGTGTGAGTGCCCATTTGCAGGGTGACCGGCTCGGTTTGTAGCGTGGCTGGTTTCCCTCCCGCTGTAGAGCCGTCCAGCTGGTGGAATGCCAGCGGCGTGGGGAGGGGGAAGCAGCGGAGGTCGAGTTTGGCGACTAGGTCGGGGTGGATGAGGTTTTTTGAGCACCCCGAGTCCACTAGCGCCGCGGCCGTGGTGGCTCCGTTGCCGGCAGAGAGTTGAATTGCTGCCAATATTACGGAGCTTTTGTCGTTTCGTTGAGGTGGTCCGCGTTGCTGTCCCACCGCCTGCCTCGCCACGCGTCTCAGAGCAGGCGGGGAGCATTTCCCGCCGGCTGGTCGGGGTCGGTATTGTCCTCTTCCCCCCAGTAAGCGTCCCAGCCCTCTTCCGGTGTCGCTGTGGCCACGGTCATTCGGCGGTGAGGAGGCGGCCCCGGGTTGGGTGGTTTGGGGCTAATTTTCGGGGCGGGCTTGGGCGCGCTGGTCGGCGGTCGGTTGGCGAAGCAATCCGCCGTCTTGTGCCCTAATTTGCCACACCTCCCGCAGGGCTCCCGGTTGAACTTCTTTTTTGGGTATATGGGGCCGGCCATCCCCCCGTGTGGTGCGGGTACCTTTTTCCCGGCATGGTTTGTGTCTTCCGTGGTTGTCATGAGGAAGGTGCGGTGCGCGTGTTCGGCTTTCCCCGCGAGGTGGATCCACCCGTGTAACGTTTCTGGGTCGTCGCGGTAGAGGGCCCATTGGAGAACGTCGCGGTTGAGCCCCCTTTTGAAGATTTCCAGCAGGGTGGTCTCGGACCAGTCGCTGACCTTCCCCGCGAGGGCTTTGAACTCCAGGGCGTAGTCAGGGACCGTGCGTGTGCCCTGTTTAAGTCTTTGGAGTGTGCTTTTCGCCCGTACTTTGGCTAGGGGGTCTTCGAAGTAGTTTTTCATCTCTTTGATGAAAGCAGGGAAGGTGGCGAGGGCGGGGGAGCTGGACTCGTACAGTTGGACGTACCAGTCCGCCGCCCTGTCTTAGAGTTTGATCGCCACGGCGGCGATCTTGTCGGCCTCGGAGTCATAGGAGTGTCCGTGCCTCCCCATGAACTCCCTAGCGTTGGTCATGAAAAACGAGAGTTTTGAGGGGGTCCCATCGAAGAAGATGGGGAAGTCCTTTGGGGCCCGGGCGTTTTGTGCGGCCCCGCCTCTCGCTTCCCGGGGTGTGGTGTCGGCCGCCTGTGCCGTCTGCTGGCCCTCCGCTGGCCCGTGTGGGTTCGGTGCTTCGCTCGGGGTGTGGGCTTGTGCGGGGACGTCGTTGGGTGGCGCGGGGGGCATAAGCGCCTGGAGCATGGTCCGGAGTTCCGTCAGTTGAGCCCGCATGGCCGCGAGTTCAGCTCGTGCCTCCTCGTCCACAGCCCGCGCCGCCGCTGGGGCCGGTTCCGTTGGCGCGTCCTCGGGGGTGGGTTGCCGGCGGGGTTCATCGTCCCTCTGCCGCGGGTCCGCTTCCTCCGCCGTCTGATGGGTGTCTCCGTCATCCTCCTCCGTGTTGAGCGCCGTGGGGCTGTCGCTCCACGCCCGTTGCTGGGGTGCGATGTGGAGCGCGGGGTCCTCCGCTGGTTTCGGAAGTCTTGCTGCTCCCTCCCGCGGTCGGGTTGCCTCCGTCGCCATCTCCCCTTGGGGTTGGAGCTGAGGCTCGGGTCGGGTGGGGTGGGCGTCCATGGCTCCGGGAGTCCGCGGCGCCTCTGGCCTTGGTCGGTCCTCCTCTGTCTCTTGCCGCGCGGCTCGCCCTCCTTGCCCGCGCCGTTCCGGCCTCATCTTGCTGGTCTTCTCGCCGTCTACTCCTCCCGCGGCTCGTTGTCGTCCGGTGGGGCTCGGCGAGGCTGAGTTTATGACTCTCAGCTTTATGTCATGCGCTGCCTACCTCTGAATAACGTTCAGACACTGGTTTGCGAATCAGGCTCTGGTTTATTGCAGGGCAGGTACAGCGTTGGTAGAAAAAAGCTGAGAGTGACAGGAGCGCGCCGGTGCGCGGTTTAAATACCCCGCGCCGGTCAGCGCCCCCTCGCTCACGGTCACGTCACCCCCCTTTGTCCCATGCATTGCCCTGCCGGTGGGTGAGGGTTTCCGGGATCGCCCATCATCAGGTTTCCATTCCTCTGCTGATTGCTTTCAGCTGGGCGATCCCCGTTGTATTGCCGCTGATGGCTTGGGTGGCTCCGTGATCCGTTTGGCTATTGTTTGTTGGCCGTTAGTCGTTGTGGGTTGATGGCTACTTAACTTGTACCCCTTCACCTATTTCCTTGTCATTGTCATGTGTGCCATTGCGCTGATGACTTTAGCTCAACGGCACTCATGACATCTTTGCACCTAGGAATACAAAGTCTTTCACTGCTTCTACATTTTCTCCCTCTATTTGCCAGTTATCAATCAAGCTGGTTGCCATAATCTTGGTTTTTTTGAGGTTTAGCTGCAAACCAGCTTTTGCACTTTCTTCTTTCACCTTCATCATAAGGCTCCTCAGTTCCTCTTCACTTTCAGCCATCAAAGTGGTATCATCTGCATATCTGAGATTGTTAATGTTTCTTCCAGAGATTTTAACTCCAGCCTTGGATTCCTCAAGACCAGCTTGTCGCATGATGTGTTCTGCATACAAGTTGAATAGGTAGGGTGAGAGTATACAGCCCTGCCGTACTCCTTTCCCAATCTTAAACCAGTCTGTTGTTCCGTGGTCTGTTCTTACTGTTGCTACTTGGTCGTTATACAGATTCTTCAGGAGGCAGACAAGATGACTTGGTATCCCCATACCACTAAGAACTTGCCACAATTTGTTATGGTCCACACAGTCAAAGGCTTTAGAATAGTCAATAAAACAGAAATAGATGTTTTTCTGAAACTCCCTGGCTTTTTCCATTATCCAGCGGATATTGGCAATTTGGTCTCTAGTTCCTCTGCCTTTTCTAAACCCAGCTTGTACGTCTGGCAATTCTCGCTCCATGAATTGCTGAAGTCTCCCTTGCAGGATCTTGAGCATTACCTTACTGGCATGTGAAATGAGTGCCATTGTTCGATAGTTTGAACATTCTTTAGTGTTTCCCTTTTTTGGTATGGGGATATAAGTTGATTTTTTCCAGTCTGATGGCCATTCTTGTGTTTTCCAAATTTGCTGGCATATAGCATGCATTACCTTGACAGCATCATCTTGCAAGATTTTGAACAGTTCAGCTGGGATGCCGTCGTCTCCTGTTGCCTTGTTATTAGCAATGCTTCTTAAGGCCCACTCAACCTCACTCTTCAGGATGTCTGGCTCTAGCTCACCGACCACACTGTCAAAGCTATCCCCGATATTGTTATCCTTCCTATACAGGTCTTCTGTATATTCTTGCCACCTGTTCTTGATCTCTTCTTCTTCTGTTAGGTCCTTGCCATCTTTGTTTTTGATCATACCCATTTTTGCCTGGAGACTTTCACATATAGGGTGGGACAATTTTCACTCACCCCGAAGTCATCGCGCCTCTTGTTTTCTTCCACAAGTCCTCTGGCGCTCCTTAGGGCAGGTGGCTGGCGTTTTCCGCCGGCTCGTCGTTGTCGCTTTCCTCATCTTCGGTGCAGTAGGGGAAGTCTTTTGCCGCAGTTTCACCCGTCGCGACTGGCATTTTCCTGGGTGCTGGGGTTGGCTTGGTTGGTGCCTTCCCCGAGCTGTCCCTCGCCTTCGCTTTCGGGCAAGCCGCCACCTTGTGATCCTCCTTCCTGCACCTGAGGCACTGACCCTTGGCGAACTGTTGGTCTCTTTCCTCCTTCCAAGGTTGGGGTCTCGACTTCGCCGGTCCTGCAGCTGTGCAGGGTCCTCTCGCCACCTCTGCATGCTGCGCTTCCCTTTTTGCTTGGAGGAAAGTGTCCTGGGCGTCCTCTGCCTCTCCTGCCAGCCGGATCCACTCCACCAGAGTGTCGGGGTTATTTCTGCACAGTGCCCACCTGAGCACGTTCAGGTTGAGACCCTCCTTGAACCGCTCAATGAGGGTGGACTGGGACCATACTTCGACCTTACCGGCCAGGGCTTGGAACTCCATGGGATAATCTGCCATGGAGCGCTGTCCTTGTTTGAGGGTTTTCAGGGCTCTTTTCGCCCTTTCCCTTTCCAGGGGGTCCCTGAAGTGCAGTTCCACTGCCCAGAGGAATTCATTGCAGTCCTCGAGTTCCGGGGCGCCTGCCTGGCATAACTGGACATACCAGTCGGCGGCCCGTCCTTTTAATTTAATTGCTAAGGCATTTACCTTGCCTTTCTCTGTTCGGAAGTAGGGGCCCCATTCCTCCATATAGTTCCTCACGTTGGTGAGGAAAAAGAGTTTTGTGGGGTCCCCATCGAACTTAACGCCGAAGTCCTTGATCGCCGCTCTCGGTGGGCTCCAAGCCGCATCTGGGCGTCTAGGTGTGCTTCGGGCAGTCGGGGCTCCGTGGTCTTGATGTGGGGATTCCCTCCATTGGGCGTTGGGTGGTGTTGGTGCCATCTCTTGCTGGCTCCCGCTTCGTTCCGGTCGTCTCACCATCGGGGTGGGAGGGTGGGGTGCAGCCCATCTGGTGGGTTCCTGGAAGCGGACTCTGCCTGGCGCTGCATCATCCTCTGGACCTCTCCTCCGTCTCTCCGGCTGGTGCGTCTCCGAGGGGGGGGTAAGGGGTGTCGGGCATTTGGTGCCTGGTCCTTCCGCGCCCCGGCTGTGGGATTCGTATGCCTCTGCTAACCTCTGGAGCAGCTGCTGCATCGCCTCCAGCTTTTCCTCGACCACGCTCAGCCTTGCCGCCGTTCGCGAGCCCTTCTTGGTGCGGTCGCCCCTCCGCTCTCCTTCGGTTCCTGATGCCGTGGATGATGGGACGTCCCGCGGTTCCTCCAGGGTTCCGGGCGATCCGGGTGAGGATCCCCCTGTCTCGTTGATGGTGGCCCACGTGCCATGGGACCCACGGGTGGCGTTCGTCGTTGCTTCCCCCTCTGAACTCGATCCCGAGCTCACCTGGTCCTCGCGCCGTCAGGGCCTCGGGCACCTTCCGTTCGTGGGGATGGGCGTTCCGTTGCCGGCCGCCGGGTAGCCGCCTCGCCGTGAGATGCAATCTTCCATCACTAGCTTGGTTCCCTCACAGATTGGATCTGGACTGGTGCTAGTGGAAAAATTTTTTTTTCGATTCCCGTCTTTATGTCAGGGCAGCCTTGCTCTGAATAAGACACGGACTCACTTAAAGGGTTTAAGGATTTCCGGGTTTATTGAAGCAGAATGCATGTGGAGAAAAAGACGGGAATGCGGGTGTGGTATCAGGGTCTCCCATTTATACCCCGGTGGTGGACCTTGTTCTCCTCCACCCCCTATTGTCCCCCAAGCCAGGTCCGGATGGGTGATTAGCGTTGGTATGGGTCCGACGATGGGTGATTCGGGCGATCTCCGACGTTCCCCTTTGTCTCCTTGCCTTTGTCTGATGCAGGTGCGTTTCCCCGGGGTAATGGGTGGGAGTTCCCCTGATCTGTTAATGGTTTCCAGATCCTGTCCGAGGTGCGTTTCTATTGTCCTGTTGATTTATTTATGGGTTTGGGTGCTTAAGGGATGATGTGTGTGATGCACTTATGCCTTGCAACAGGGAACATGACATTGGGTGATTTTCTTGGCTGTCCACGGTCTTCTCAAGAGTCTTCTCCAACACCACGGTTCAAAGCTTTTCCTATCCTGCTTCTTTAAAGTCCAACTTCCGCTTCCATAAATTGTCGCAGGGAAAACCATGGCTTGCATGATTTGGATCTTTGTACCGGTAGTCCTTGCTTAACAGTGGTAACTGGGGCTGGAATTTCCATCACTAAGCAATGCGGTTGTAAAGCGCAGTGTTGCATGACTGCATCGTGAGTGTGCGTGTGAATAATTGGGGCGGGTGCACGAGTGGCCGGTGGGTTGTGAGTGCAGAGGGGCTGGGGGAGGGTGTACAGGTGGGGAAAATGTACCTGAGCGACTTGCGACCTTCCCTGCCGGCTTCCCCATTGACTCTGCTTATGGGAAGCCGACAGGGAAGGTTGCAAATGGTGATCACGTGACTGTGGGATGCTGCGACTGTCGTTAGTGCGAGCCACTTGCCGAGTGCCCAGATTGCGATCACATGACTGCAAGGACGGCTGGAACGTCAAGGACCGGTCATAAGTACCGCTCTTTCAGTGCTGTCATAAATTTGAGCGGTCGCTGAACAAGCAGCAGCTAACCGAGGACTACTGTAGGTATAGACACATCAGGACATTGGAATATCTTTTCCCAGGCCTTCATGGCTGCCCCACCAAGTGCTTGTCTGCGGTGTATTCCTTGACCTGAAAAACTTTACCAGCTCAAAAATGGCCCTATGCAAAATGTTCTGAATTTCAGGGGTTCCCAGCGTGAAAACTATTGTTCTGACCTGGCTAGAAATATTCAGATGCCGTTAGTGCAAGTCTGCATGTGTTTTGTGCTTCGCAACAGCTCTGTCCTGGGTTGAGGGAGATGGTTTTTGCAAAAGGCAGGGCCGTTCCAATGCTCAGAACACCATCTGAACCTTTTTAGTAAAGTCAAATCAGCATGGCCAATCACCCCAAGCTGTTTTAGATCAGTGTTGCTGGCTGGGGAATTCTGGGAATTGAAGTCCACCCATCTTAAAGTTGCCGAGTTGGAGAAACACTGTTTTAGACTGAATATAATTAGCAGGACAGAGAAAGGTTTTTGACTGTCGCCTTCTGCCTACCATGTTTCTGCTTTGAGGCTCAGCAGGGATAGGCTCGGTTAAGTACTTGGTCTGAGGTTATGGCTGGATTGAAAAGCTGAAAATCATCCTGAAAGAACACCCTGGCAAGTCACTTCTACAGTATTGCCAAGGCTGTGTCTGTGAGGTCATCCAAGCTCAGCCCGAGGGCATCTTAAGACTGACCCCAAGGCAGCAGCTAGCCAAAGCTTGCCTTGTTTTCTTGGCATAACTTAGCTGACTTTGAAAGAAGCTAAGCAGAATCAACCCTGGTTAATACATGGATGGGAGATCACTGGGAGATCCCAGCATATTGTAGACTGGCTTGGGAAGCTGAAAAGACCTTCAAGAAGGAGGCAAGAGGCAAACGGTGGATGCCCCATGAAATTACGAACTTGACTGGAGGGCGTCTCAAAGCAGTGCTTCCCGAACCTGGCTAGATTACCCCGAATTGGGTAAAAGTGGTTTTCCTTTGGGTGCTGAAACACTGGAACCCATTATCCAATCCCAACAGGGACATTTAAATTGACGTAAAGTGTTTGACCTGCATTGGGTAAAAAGGAGTTTTTGATAGGCAGTTTTGGGTAATGAAGGAAAAAGGTTGGGAAGCCCTGTCTTAGAGAGATGTGAACAGCAGCAAGGAGAGAAAGCCGTATTTTGGATCAGTAGGTATCAAAGTTTCTGCCTGCAGGGAATCCTGCTTCAATGGATTTGTCTCCTTTGGAATTCAGAGTCTTGCAAACAGCATTGCAGGGGTGGGTGGCCGTGGTGGGTCTGCAGGGCCGTCCCCTGGAGCCTTGGAGTAATAAAAGTGTTCTCTATTCTCAATTGAGGGTTTTTCTTCTCTGGGAGATGCATCACCTTTCTAAAACAAATCCTGCTTTCTCTAATTTGTCTGTTACATTTATTCGTGTCAGAAGCATCACAATTAAAATAAGGCATACTGTAAAACATAGAATTTGAAATATAAAATGTAAAAGTTAAAATATATAAAAGTTAAACAGATCTGGCCCAGAAACGGGCAACATTAATTGCATTCTGTTGCGCTGTCAGGAGGTCCTCAAATGTGCACGGGTCAGGGCACAAAGGACAGGTGTACATGTGTGTTGTTGTCTGCATGACTCTGTCTTGTCTGTTAATGGCAAAGAATGGAAATGGAATAAAGTTTTACTGGTTTTGAAGAAAAAAATCTTGCTTTTACTCCACGTAGCTGCTGATTGAATACGCTGATGGTTCAGGCTTTGCTCGTCTGGCTTCGCGTAGTTGCGCATTTTTAAAAATCTCACATTTTCTCTGCCAACCCTCCCTGTTCATTTAGTTCAGTAACAGCAAAACTCCTTCGTGCTGAATGGCCCTGGGGAAATGTTTTACAGGGGCGCTTTCAAATTATCAAGAGAATTGCCAACCCAGATGGACAGCTCCCTATGGTTTTTCTGAAAAACTTTGCAGCTTCCTTTCAACAGAGAAGGAATTAAAAAGAGAGAGACAGAGATACAGTTTTTAATTTCTGGGATTCAAAGGCAGGAGACAAAAATTAGCTAACTGATCACATTGATGTGGCCCATTCTCTTATTTTAATTTGCTGCCTTAACATGCATAACCATAGGAAATGAAAATGTGTAGGGGAATAGGAAAGAGAATAAGGGAGAAAGTTATCATACTGGCAACGTTCACATAACATTCTTAATCAAAATTTATTCATTCATGTATTTAAAAGATTTATATGGTGGCCCCTCTTGTGACACACAACTTTGGACGGCTAACAACGGTAATAAAAACACAAGAAAGAGAATACAAGAAAAATCAAGAATCTTAAAGCATGCTGGCTGGGCAATTCTGGGAGTGGAAGGCCACCCATCTTAAAGCATGCTGGCTGGGCAATTCTGGGAGTGGAAGGCCACCCATCCTAAAGCATGCTGGCTGGGCAATTCTGGGAGTGGAAGGCCACCCATCTTAAAGCATGCCGGCTGGGCAATTCTGGGAGTGGAAGGCCACCCATCTTAAAGCATGCCGGCTGGGGAATTCTGGGAGTGGAAGGCCACCCATCTTAAAGCATGCCGGCTGGGGAATTCTGGGAGTGGAAGGCCACCCATCTTAAAGCATGCCGGCTGGGGAATTCTGGGAGTGGAAGGCCACCCATCTTAAAGCATGCCGGCTGGGGAATTCTGGGAGTGGAAGGCCACCCATCTTAAAGCATGCCGGCTGGGGAATTCTGGGAGTGGAAGGCCACCCATCTTAAAGCATGCCGGCTGGGGAATTCTGGGAGTGGAAGGCCACCCATCTTAAAGTTGCCAAGTTTGAAAAACACTGATCTAAACCCAGCAATTCTGGCTTGTAAAGTGGTTTCTGGCTTAGCATGTTCCCAAGCCCAAACGATTCTGAATGTTATTGATATACTGCTTTCGGTCTTGAACAAACCTGGACAAAAGCGAGGAAGAAGAATTAGGAAAACCAACAGAAGTAGAACATTTAGCTGCGGATGTATAGCCATTCCTATGCATCACGCTATTCCTCTCTGGCGGGAGCAGCCTTACGTGGGGCCCAGAGGGGACTAAGATATCGGAAGCGAAATGAATTAAAGCCACAAGATAAGAAACCGTAAAGGAAATTTATCTTTATTTATCATTCAAATTTAATTACCGCCCATCTCCCCCAAAAGAGGGAGTGCCGTTTAAACTAGTTTACACCAGAATCCTTCAGTATCCTGCTCCATAGGTTTCTATCCTTGCAATCCATCCTCATTTCCACCCCATCCCTCCATGTTTCATACGACGCTTCCTGTTTCTGAAATGTCTCCCCTCTCTTTTTTCCACAATCTCATCCACTCCATCCAGCTGCAACTTCTTCTGTCTTCCGGCCCGTTCGCTCTTCCTTCGTATCCTTGTTTCCTTTTGTACCGGTTCCTCGGTTTTGCATTTGGTTCACATTCATTCATTGTGCAGCCATATTTAACTGTCCTGGTCACAACCCCTTCTGAAATACCCTGTTCTCCCCATGCATTCAATATGGAGGTTCTCCTGATGTAGCCAACTCTCACTTCCGTATAACAAAATGGGCAGATGTGCCATGCATCTCCAGCATGCAGCTGGAGCTCCAGCAGGAAAATCCACAAATACCTTGTGGAACCCTGCTGAATTTTTGGAGCGACATTCGGGGGGTGGGGGGCAATCCAGGCCAGAGTCAAAAAGTCAAAAAGATTTAGAGGGGGGACATTATAAGGAGTAAAGGGTGAGGGAAGGGGGACCCAGCTTCTGCAACCCAAAATTTGCCATTCAGGTTTTTGAAAGATTGTTATGGGTCCTGTATGTAGCCCCCTGCAGTTTTTGGGTGATGGGATTTGTAGTCCAACCATGCTCTCAGTCGTGGTGATTGCTGCTGCTTTGCGCCATCGTTCAGTCCTTGCAGAAGGTCGCATACTGTTAGCCCTTTGAGATAGTCAAGACGAGAAGAACACCCACTCTGTCTATTGAAAGTTTATAGTAACAGAATCTTGCAAGTCTGAAAGTACATCTCCGCCCCCCCCCCCGACCTTTACGGTCCAACAAACTAGGGAGGGTCCCTTCTGAGACATTTGCCTCACCCCCATTCCTTCTGCAGGCTCAGCGGCCAGGTTGTCCAGTCTGCGACTCTCCCTCCTGTCTCCCAAGGTCATTCCCACGTACCATTACACACACGCACACCACCTTTCTAACGGCCCATGCATTTTCCTCTGTCCGTTTTTCCATCTTCAGTAAGCGTTCATCCACTTGCTGCAGTTTGTTGTCATTTGTGTATAACTTGCAATAATTCAGGCCGTTTTCCCTGACAAGGGCAACCATCTTGATCTTGGGTGAATTCATTTCCAGAGCTGTTCTCCTCGTTGCATCATACAATCTCTCCAACATTTGCTGCAAATCATGTGGGTCTCAAAAAATAACGTGGTATCCTTGGCAGACATCCCTAACCAATACACCCCTAAAATGACTGCAAATGCTCCTATATTTATCCCTCAATGTGTTCGACAACCCAAGGGACTCACACAACCTTGTCTTGTTACCTGCTCAGCTTTGGACCAATCTCTAAACCTTCCATGTTTTTCCTCCAGCTGCATGACAATTAAAAACCTCTTGATCAACCTTAAATACACATATTAAATCATGCCATCTTCATTTGCTCCATCGCATTTGGGCACCTGGGGCTGTATCTTGCAAACGTCTCACTGAACAAACATGCCAGTTGTGGTTTATTTAATAGCCTTAGTTAAACAAACCATGACTTTAAATGACGTGTGAGATGGCCACAGCTTCAGGGCGGCTATTTGCCAAATCAACTGCAAAGAAAATCCCACTGTCCCCTCGATTGCCTTCTGGTAAAGACTGAGAACAACTTCAGACTGCACAGCCATCTGTGCAATGCACCAACGTGGCTGGTGATTCCGAAGTCAAGGTGGGACAGTAAAAAGCTGAAGTTACCCCTGAATTGTGCTTGACTTTGTTGGCAGCAATACAGATGCAGTTCATTATTACCCTTTCCCGAAATTTCTTTGTTTTTCTTTTTTACTTTGGGGTCCTCCCTGGATCTTTGGGATTTCCTTGTGGTCTCCCATCCCCAGACTGACTGCTTCGCTGATCAAGATCAGCCAAGGTTGGCTGGGTGCTGCTACCCAACCGAGCCATTTTGAAGCATGCAGCTCCAGAGGAAAATCCACAAATACCTTGTGGAACCCTGTTGAATTTTTGGAGCGACATTCAGGGGGGGCAATCCAGGCCAGAGTCAAAAAGTAGGAAAGCAGTGATCCAGGGGGAAGAAGGCAAAAGTGGGGTCCGATCCTCATTCCCCCAATCCTAGTCGTCTGGGCACAAGAGATTTAGAGGGGGGACATTATAAGGAGTAAAGGGTGAGGGAAGGGGGACCCAGCTTCTGCAACCTAAAATTTGCCATTCAGGTTTTTGAAAGATTGTTATGGGTCCTGTATGTAGCCCCCTGCAGTTTTTGAGTGATGGTATTTGTAGTCCTACCGGTGGGGGTAGTCTGGCCATTCTCATGGGTCTCTTCCTGTTCCATGCCTCCCACTCCCAGATGGCTGATATCAATCAAAGCAGAAATGCTGCAGTTAATTAGGCTGCAGATCAACGTGCTCCCAATCATTCTCGGTCCTCCCTTTGAACTGTAAAAATTAACATTTTGGAAGATGCCTGAGGCTTTTTTTTAAAAAAAACACCTGGTGCTTTAATTAACTGTAAATAATCTCTGCAAATGTTTCTTTTTTTTAAAAAAAACATTATTTATTCCCTCTGCCTGGCCTCCCTGAACTGAAGGAAAATCTGTTTCCTGGGTGATATTGCAGTTTGCTATAGTGTGGGTTGTTGTTTTTTTAATTACAAAGGAAATGTACATTAATGGTTTTGCAAATTTTACCAGCCTCCACAAGAGGGAACACTTGATACCCAAATGCAATTTAGCATTAGCATATTTTGCAAAGATTAGTCCAGTCTGCTCCAACCAGATTCAGGAAGGAACGGAAAACTGGAATTGGGTTCAGGATAATGTTAGAATTTTTTATTTCCTTACCAAGTTCGTTTCTGAGCCGGGACCAAAGAAACAAAATATATTTGTGTGTAGGTTCAATATATGTCAGATCTTCTACCGATAAGAGGACAAAATTACCCTGGAACAGTGACTGAGCTTTTAGCATATTCCAGCAGCATCCCCTATAATTTTGGCAGATCTTTTCTGAAGATCCGGTTTTTTGTAAAAGGTAAAAACGCTGGCTGCTGTTTTAACCGAAGTGTAGGCATGCCAGCATGGGATTTGTTTTTCAGTTTCTGCATAAACCAGGCCACTGTGACATATTAAACAAAACATAGTTAAACATCCTGGCTTAAATTAAACTGCTAATGGGGCCTGCCTGGGTCCAAAAAAGAAAAATGTCTGGGCAGCTTACATTTTAAAAGAATACATAATTTGGAAAAAACACATTTTTATGTCTGCAGAATAGGTGGCACTACAGAGTTGGGTTTTTTTTAAAAAATGAATTGGGCACTTTTAAAGGTGAAAAAGTGCCTTACTCCATACAGTTCAGTGTTTCTCAATCTGAGCAACTTTAAGCTGTGTGGACTTCAATTCCCAGAATTCCCCAGCGAGCATGCTGGGGAATGCCAGTGCTGGCTGTGGAATTCTGGGAGTTGAAGTCCACACATCTCCAAGTTGCTGAGGTTGAGAAATACTGGTCTACGGTTACAAAAAAACCCTCTCCTTTTAAATTATCTAATGTTTTCCATTCTCTTGACTTTTTGGACCACACCCGGTAGACACCCCATGCCTGTAGCCCACCACAGTTCCTGCTCCCCCTTTTGGCTCCAGGAATCCCCTTTCTCATTTGCAGTTGAGTCTCCCCCACATAAAATATATTTGGGGGCATGAAAATGATCATTGCCTTGGGACACGCCTGTCTCCCTTTCCATCTTCCTGCCAGGGGAACCCAGCAAGAGAGGAAGGCCTACAGGTAGTCCTCACTTAACAACCATTTGTTTAGCGACAGTTCAGACTTATGACTGTTCCTTGCATTTATGACCATCGCAACATTCCCACAGTCATGTGATTGTGATTCAGGTGCTTGGCAACCAGTTTGCATTACAACCATCGCAGTGTCCCCCAGTCACGTGACCACCATTTTTGTTCTTCCCAGCTGGCTTTCAGCAAGCAAAATCAATGGGGAACTGCATGATTTGCTTAGTGATCACTTGGTTCGCTTAACAGCCATGGGATTTGCTTAACAACTGGCGCAAAAAAGGTCGTAAAATCAGGTTGGATTCGTTTAACGACCACATCGCTTGTGACTAAAATTCCAGTCCCAACTGTGGTTGTTAAGTGAGGAGTACCTGCACTGGAGAACATTGAAGGGCCCCCTGAATGTGGCCCCTGGCCTCAGAGAAGCCTTGGGAGCAGGAAGTCTTGGAAAGCATGTTGTCCAGCTTGGATCAACGCACAAGAAACAAACATGGCCAGGGGAGGCACTCATTCTGGAGAAGGTGGCCCTGCCGCTGGTGCAGCCCCTGTTTTTTGGGGCAGTGGGCAAGCTTTGTGGCTGAGGCCCCCCCAGGCCGGCTGTTTGCAGCCTCCCGCGGCTGATCAGCATCGTATGGGCACCATCTGTGCCTGCTGTGGTTTCGGCCAGCGGCCTTAATTTACGGCCACCGTGCAGGAAGGCTGCTATTCTGCCTTGATGAGGATTGATTTTTATTGAGTGCTCTGCTTTGCTTTATTCCTTCCCTTTGGCCTTGCAGCTCTTTTGAAATCTTTCTGAACTTTTTTGCCCAGCGGGCTCATTCCCGTTTTCCCTGTGGCTGGAAAAACACAGGCTGGCTCTTCTTTTGTTGGCTGGCACTGAAATCAGAGGCAGGGGGCAGACCTGTAAAGGGTACCATCGACTTTGTGGTTCCTTCTGGGCATAACCAGGACCCAGGTTATGGGTAATCCTGCGGTGCTTAGCCAAGTCCAGGTTTAAATAGCCCGTGCCACTATTTAAGCCTCCCACACTGCCTGGGAGTGAGGGTACCTCAGGTGCATTGTGGGAAAAAGTTTTGGGGTTGAAATTCCAGTGTTTAGAAGGGAGATCCAGATGCAGTGTTTAGAAGGAAGTGTGGGTGGACATGGCCCTTCCTGAGTTTCTTGAGCCCCCAACATTTGAGGGCTGGTGGGCACCTTTGGAGACTCGAGTGTGAAGTTTTGGGCACCCACACAAAACCTTGCGGAGGGCAAAGTTAGCCACGAACCCACTGATTTACAGGGTGACATGTTTTCTACCCACCCCAGGTGGTCTTTGTTATCTCTGGGGCCTGTGTTTGCGGAAAAAAAAAGATGCGTGCTATTTCCCATTTATTTGTTTTTAATAAAATAAGTCAAGTAAAATTGGTGGCATGGAGCCTGGAGGTAGACATAGAGCAGGGTTCCTCAACCTTGGCAACCCTAAGCTGTGCGGACTTCAACTCCCAGAATTCCCCAGCCAGCTTTGCTTAGGGTTGCCAAGGTTGAGGAACCCTGACATAGAGGAGCCCACAATTGCATAGATGGGCACCATGTTGGGGATCCAAACTCTGCATTTTATGTTCGATTGGAGGGCTCTGCAGATCCTTTCAAACCCTGGGTGATGAGGAGAGAATTAGAAAAATTGGGGGAAATCTGTTCTTGGAGTTACTTTTTCTAGCTGTGCCCTTTTCCTTTTCAGGACACAAGGTGTGCTCCCCAACTTAGAGTTTGATGCTTCCCTCCCCCAACTCCCCAGCTTTGTAAATGGTTTCTTTTCTCTCTGTCTCCCCAGAAAGTTTGCACCAAGTGTGGCATAGAAACGCCGGGTCCCCACAAACGGCCTGTTTGGTTCTGCAAGATCTGCAGTGAGCAGAGGGAGGTGAGTTGTGATGGGACCACAATTCTGGTGCTAATATTTGTTGTCGTTGATATCTGCGTTTGCCATTTGTCAGCGGGGATTATTTATATGCAGGGTGTTTTTTACACTCCTTCCCAGTTGATTTTCCTTCGAGGAAGTTTTGGGGGATAACAGTCAATGACCAAACGGTATCAATAATACTGATTAGAATTCACAGGCAACCCTTCAATATGACAGTTATCCAAGTTTATGCTACAATCCAGCCTTTCTCAACCTTTTGTCCCTGGAGGAACCCTTGAAATATCTTCCAGGCCTGGGGGAATCCCTGCACATTCAGGCTCATATAGAGGCCAGAAATTGCAAAATTATTATATTCGTTTCACGGGCAGGCCTGTATCGATGCACTAACAGTATTCTTAAATTAAAAATAAGGAATGAAACTCTCCTCTTTAAGGTGAAGTTGCCCGAATTTGAAATAATTTTTTAAATAAACTGTGATCTCCCAGGGAACCCCTAGTGACCTCTCGTGGAACCCGAGGGTGCCACGGAACCCTGGTTGAAAAACCCTGCTCCAACCATTGATGCAGAAGAAGCTGATGAGTTTTAGGGTCAAGTTCAATCTGAGGTTGGCAGGTCATGCAAGCAAGATGCGCTGCTTGCAGTTAGAGGCAGGAAAGCTAAAGTTAGAAATAGTAAGGAGGGAAATGTAGGATTATATGACTTAGGAAACCGAAATGAAGCAAGAGAACAACTTATCCATTTCTGCCACTCCAATGATTTCTTCATTGCTAACTGCTGTCTTCAAACAACCAGAACGACGCCCACAGACATGGCCATCACCAAGTGGAGTACACAGAAATCAAATTAACTATATAATAGGTAGAAAGTGGTGGAAGAGCTCAGCTGTAACAGCAAAGATGTGCCCAGGGGCTGATGGTGGAATAGATAACTAACTGCTGATGTACACTTCAAATTAAGCTAAAGCAGAAGAAGAGATGCAACCTGTTGCCACAATACGATTTTGAACATACAGGCAGTCCTCACTTAACAACCATTCGTTTAGTGACAGTTTGGACTTAAAACGGTCTTGAAAAAAACAACTTACGACCGGTTCTCACACTTATGACAGTTGCAGCGTCCCCACGGTCACGTGATTGTGATTTGGGCGCTTGGCAACCGGTTCGCATTTATGACTGTCGCAGCATCCCATGGTCATGTGATTGCCATTTTCGACCTTCCCGGCCGGCTTCTGGCAAGCAAAATCAATGGGGAAGTGCATGATTCGCTTAATGGCCATGTGGCTGGCTTAGTGCCTGCAGTGATTGATTGATTATACTTTATTGATTAGTCTATTTGACCATATCAAAACATCAACTGCAGTAAAATACAGTAAGACAAAATGAGATAAGATACAATATAATGGGATAAAATAGGCTAGAATGAGATAAAAGAGATAAAATGTAGTAAGATGGGGTAAAATAGTAATAAAAGATAAGGTGAAAGGAATAGGGAGATATATAGTGAGGTGAATATTAGACTCTAAGACAGTACTGGTTTAGGTGAATTGTATGCAGCCCCAGTGAGTTCCATAAAATGTATTCTCTGTGTGCGATGTCAAAGAATGGCAACGTTGACCTGATACCTGCCTAGAAGTAATATCACAGACTCCGAGTTCGGGGCAGATGCTAACAATCCGCTCTGCGGTCAGAACACGACTGTTTCTCTGCTCACCCGGGTGGCAGAACGACACTCCGCAAAGAAGGCACCGTGGCTTCGCCAGTCCCTGTGGGCAGCCTGGACCCGATGGTACTAAGACTCCTGCTGCCCCTGTCAGCCCCAGCTCAAAAGCCACATCTATTCTCACCTACTTCCAGGCACAGCATAGCATCAGGGTACCAAATAAACAATATGTGAAGTGATACATCCTACATGTTACAAAGGGTGGGGACAGGTGGGTGGGAGTCATTATAACAAACAGCTTGGGACATTGATAATTCGCAGAGGGGCAGAACACAGGTCAAGCAAAGAAGCCAAGGCCATTTGCCTCAGTGAGGGCATCGATTTAGGTACTGCTCTTGGGGAGGTGGGGATGAGGAGGCCCGGTCCACATGAACCTGTGCAACTACAAGGATTTTTGATTTTGAGGCTTCTAATACATTCAGGGGGCTACTAGGACATGAATTAAAACCAGAGAGACCCACCAAATCAGAGGCTGCCTTAGAATTTTGTAGCCCTTGATTTTTTATAGCAGCTCTGGGGGTGCCGAGAGATTGCTCTTTTTCAGGATTACCTTCACGTTGTTGCTTAAAATCAGGCTTATCGTCCTGAATATTTCGTAGGGCAAAATTTATTAATGGCTTGGCTGCTTGGCAAGTTGTCATTAAGGCTTCTCTCAGAACATCTAATCTCCAAAGTACATCGGCCTGCCTTGAGTCTGGCAGAGCACCGAAGGAGTTGATCAGGCTTTCTCCAAGTGAATCGTTCGCCAGCTGTGTGGTTGTAGGGTGGGCCAGTGGTTTGCTTGAAGGCTTCTTTGGCAGAGGCTCTGCGGCTGAAAAGTCCTTGAAATTGTCTGGGAGAGTTTTACTATCGTATTTTAAAGTGCCGGTACCCTCTTGGCTGCACTGAGCCACAAGTGATCTAACTTCTTCAAAGTGAAAAACACGAACTGCAAAGATTGAAAATGTACTCAAAAGAGGTTTCGTTTTGAAGAGCACGCTGGGTACCACAGACTGTCCAAATGTCAGCAGGACTCGACTATAATTGCCTCTGGATGGAAGCCATTCTACCTTTTGTAAGTCCATAGATTTCCTTTCACAGCGTAAAAGCTGACTTAAGGACTGAATAATGGCTTTTTTTGACCCCCATCTGCCTGTTTGTTCTGTTGTTTAAGATTTGCAAAGTTATCTTATTAGTTTGTAGAAGACATTTTCTCAATGAATACTTTTCATCCTTCACTCCTTTCTCTGTGGAGCTGCTTATCTTTTCCTTCCCCCCACTGGCACTCCCTCTCAAAGGTATGGATTTGGAGGTAAATTCTTCCTTTCCTCCGTTGGCTGCATGTAAAGCACAGTCATTTAATTTGGTAGGGTAAATAATATGATTAGGCTGACCCTCAGTAAATTTCATGAAGGATTCTTTTAGGGAGTCAACTTCATCCTTAATCGTAGTCAGCAAGTCAAAAATTGAAAGAACAGTCTGTGCGGTTAATAGGCTGTGCCTAGTTATAAAGTCCAGTGCATTTTGTTCCTTCGGGGATTTAGGGTTAGAATCCATGTCTCCCTCCTGTATAAATCGTTCAGTGGCTGAGCTAACAGCAACTGCCCGTGGAGAGGAAGCGTCCTCTATCAGTGACGAGGAAAGGTCTGAAAGTTGCTGGCTTTCGATCTCAGCCTGCAAATCCCACTCAAGCGGGTCATACCTGTCTGTTAGATAAAGCGGGGAAACGGTACAAGGGGAGACTTGCTTGCTTGTAATAAATCTATCAACCTTCTGCTGTTTTAATGGCTTGGCTGGCAGTTGTGTTGCAGACGGTGTTCTCTGTCGCTTCTTTCGTTTTCCCATGTTGACCATGATAATAGTTATGATTTAAAAGGTATGAATGGAAGAGCCCATTACGGAGGCTACGGCTTCGTCGCCATCTTGGGGGCGGAGGCCCAGTACTCTAGTGCCTGCAGTGATTTGCTTAATGGCTGCCACAAAAAAGGTTGTAAAATTGGGTCAGATTTACTTAATGACCGCTTTGCTTAGCAACTGAAATTCTGGTCTCAGTTGTGGTCATTAAGCGAGGACTACCTGTATACCCACCTTTTTCAAGGAGAACATCAGGAATTGCTTTGAAGTCCTAAGCCTGATGGACAGGGAAACCGAGGAACTGTGGAATGAACTTAAATAAGTTATTAAGGATGAATGTGAAAAAAGACTGCCAAAAATGAAGAAGCAGAAGAAAGCAAACCGGACGTCAGAACAAACCATGGAAATTGCGGAGAAGAGAAGAGAGGCCAAAGCCAAGAAAGACAAAAATCTCAGAAAGGAACCTAAGGAAGAATTTCAGAGAGCTGTTGACAGAGACAAGAAGCAGTATTACAACAACATCTGTAAAGACGCTGAAGATGGAAACTGACATGGAAAAACAAGGAAAGTCTTTCAAAAGATCTCTGAACTCAGAAGGAGGTTCCAGTTTTGAACTGGTATGCTAAAGGACGCCAGTGGACAGATAGTAACCGACTCAAAGGAGATCAAACAAAGATCAAAGGAGTATACTGAAACACTGTACAGTAGAGATGCCAACATCCAAGATACCTTAGACCAGGGTTTCTCAAGCAGGGTTCCGTGGCACCCTCGGGTTCCACGAGAGGTCACGAGGGGTTCCCTGGGAGATCATGATTTATTTTGGCGATTGGACTACGGCAAAGAGCTTTAGCTGGGAATGTCCCTGCAGGTCACCTGCAAACTTCTGCTGGTCCAGAATGCCATGAGCTGTTTCTTAGCTGGCAGCTGTAATGGTTGCCTATCCTAAAACACACTCAGACTCACAAGCGGGAGCTTGAATCAAATCTGGTTTATTTAAGAATAGTGTGCAAGTACAAAGAAGGCTGAGAATGAGCAGAAGCGCGCCAAATACAAACTAAAACTAAAAACCCTTGGTGCGAATGTGATCCCTCCCCCCGTACAACCGTTTCAAATTCCCCATCCCAGGTGCCCCTAACGAGTTCTGCTAATCAACGGGCAAAAAGGACCTTGAACACCAACAATAACCCAAACACATTCCATCCCCGTGAAAACAGATAGACAGCCTGGTACAAGGTCCCCCAGCAGCTCCCTCCCAACCGGAACGCGCGTCGGCACCATGGCATGTGAAACGTTACGATGTACATTAAGCATTGCAACGACGAACATGACGTACCGCCCCCCCCCAAAAAAACAAAGCAAAGCAAAATTAAGAACGGTGAAAAGTACAGTCAAGCTGCAGGCTTGAAAGGATAAGCGAGGTGAAAGCGGCAAACTAAAGCAGGAGCATTGACGTGTCGAGCAGGCACCCACCCAGGGTGGGGGACGTGCTTCCAGCAAACTAGGTACTGCAGGGAGTTGCGAAGCTTGCGGGAGTCGGCGACCTCTTGAATCTCAAAATGGTGCTGGCCATCAATCATGATCGGTGGAGGCGGAGGAGGCTGGGGATGCCAGCGAGCGGAGGGGTGAGCCGGTTTGAACAAGCTGCAATGGAAAACAGGGTGCAAACGCTGTAAGTTGTGAGGCAAGTCCAGTTTGACAGTAACAGGATTGATCAGAGCCACAATGGGGAAGGGTCCGATGAATTTAGGGGCCAGCTTCTTTGAAGGTTGAGGGGACCTGATGAACTTTGTGGAGAGGTAAACCATGCATATATAGAACCCCATTGCTCTGAACCAGCCTTTCTCAACCTTTTGACCCTGGAGGCACCCTTGAAGTATTGTTCAGGCCTCGGGGAGCCCCTGCACATCCAGGCTCAAACAGAGGCCGGACGTTACAAAATTATTTTGTTCGTTTCACGGGTAGGCCTGTCTATACTGTGTGCACTAACTGTCTTCTCAAACTCAGAATGAAGAATGAAACATACCTCTTTAATGAGAAGTTGCCCACATTTGAAACAAGGTTTTAAATAAATCGTGATCTCCCAGGGAACCCCGAGTGGCCTCTCGCAGAACTCAAGGGTGCCACGGACCCCTGGTGGGGAAACCCTGATGAGGATTGTGCTCCAGCAGAAAACAACTATCACCAGCTTAGGTCTATTCATGTGAATTTAGGCCAAGATCAAAAAACCTCTGGAAATTATTTCATTATTGTTTCTCCTCCTCCTTCCCCTTCCCCTTCTCCATCATCACCATCATCATCATCATCATCATCATCATCATCAAATTTAAAAATGCCCAACACTTGAATGAGATCCAACCAGGAAATCCCAGGACGGTAGCCTATTTCTGTATTATTGCCAAGAAGACTACAGAGACACGTCACTAAAGTCACTTGGTGCCAAACAGAACTCAAAGGAGATGTTAGTGTTTTAAACACTAAATGCAGGCTAAAGAGGGGAGACAAAAGCATCGTCCCTGTTTTAACAGTACCGAATATTTCATCTAATGCTGTGAAATAAGAAGGGAAAAAAAAGCTAAGTCCTTGTTGATTTCCAGGGATAATTGGAGACTAAGATAAAGATGTCTGAAACAGGATTTTGGATATGGGACCTGACTCAAATGAGGGGAGAGCTCACAAACCAGCCCAAAGCGCAGTGGGTTATTTTGCCGGTCAGGGTTAGAAGAAGGCTTGTGGATTATCTCTGCTCTTCATGTATGCAGGGCGAGCATCTTTTTGTATTATTATCAGCTTCCTCCTCTGGCATGCATGAAAGAGGGATCAGTCCATTGAGTTTTATTTCGGCACCTTCTCATTACTTAACAAGATGGAAAAGGGATGCTTGTTTAATTCTCCTCCCCGTCATCTCGTTTATTCTGCAGTTGCCCAGCGCTTGGAACAGTGCAACAGTGCTTGAGTGTGTGGGCACAATTCCTTCCAACATTGTTAATCATACGGCGTGTTGCTGGGCCTGCTAACAAAAAAAGGAAGCCGTTTTTTCCTCCTGTAAGCGCAGGACAGGATGGAGGTTCACACGAAGTCTGTACTTGGGGAATAATTCTGAGAATTGTTTCAAGGTGCAAAGCCTCTTTCAGATGGAATAAAGCAATGCAAAACAACAAAATGCTTTTTTTCTTTTGAACTTGCTGTGCATCAGGCCCGGCTGATGAAAGGAAGACCTTGGGGCTTCCCCGAAGTAGTGGTGGGTGATAAAATGTTTGCAGGTGTGATGTTGGTACAGAAATGGCTTGTACTCTCACATCCATGAACAGCGAGGTAACCTTTTTTGCTGATGTTAGAGAGAGCCTCGGTCACTCAGCCCCCACCATTTAAAGTTGGTATGAAAATCTAGTTCAGTGTTTCTCAACCTTGGTAAATTTAAGACGGGTGGACTTCAACTCCCAGAATTCCCCAGCCAACATACCGGCTGGGGAATTCTGGGAGTTGAAGTCCACCCGTCTTAAATGTACCAAGGTTGAGAAACACTGATCTAGTTTCTAGCTCTCAGGAACGCTCCTGAAAGTTTCCAAGGTCAACTTTGCAGCTGCGTTGGATTGAAAGGAAAGATGGTTTCACACTGCCAGGGCCTGCATTTGTGTGACATCCTCAACCGCATCAAGAACAGCCCGCCAGCTTTCCATGAACTGCATGCTGACCTTGGTTTTAATCTGGGCTTGTCTGGGATTTTTGTCTCTGTGGTTTAGCAAATTGCAAAACTTCTTGGATTAGTTTATGATTCAGAGTATGGCGCAAAGGGAGTCCATTCAAGGGGATAAATGCATTGCAGTCAACAGAAAAATCACTGCTTGAATGAAGGTGGAAAAGGGGGGGAAGTTCAGCATGTGACTTTTGGGGGTATCTGCCAAATAATAATGTCCCCGCAGCCTTCAAAAACCAAAGGAATGGTCAGATAAGAGGGGGCATAGCCCACAGCTGGATAGTGGGTGGGGCAAGAGGCTCAGGAGGGACCCTCCCTAGTTTCTTGGGCTGTAAAGGAGACGGGGCGGGCGGGGGGAGAGAATTGTACCTTGGAGACTTGCAAGATTTTGTCAATGTGGCCTTAAAATAAGCTCATCTGGTAGTGATTCCTGTCCGGTTTGCCCCGCGAGGCTGACAATTTCTCAACACCTCCTTAGCTATCGTCTTTCACTCGACCATCTTCTGCCCAGCTCTGCCACTCAAAAGATGCCCTGTTTCCTGACATTACTCAGCCCTTGAGGTCCCGTAAGCCTGGAACAGCCCCCCGAGAGAGAGCCAAAGGGATTTGGGAAGCGGGTCCTGCAGCAAGGGGGATGTGACCCCAGGGAGAGGACGCCCAGTGGAAACAAGGCGGGAGTAAATTGCAGAAGATTTGCTAATGCAAGAGGTTGTTCCGCTTTGCCTCGTGCAATATTTCCTCAAATTTGCTCACCTGGTCGTGATTCCTATCTGGTTTACCGGACGGGACCGACAGATGTACGTAGCCAGATCTTACTGCCTGGGGCTCAAACCCCCTACTAGGAATTGAGCTCACGGACCTTTGCACTTTAGACGATCAGAAATGAAACGAGCGTGTGACATACACTGGCTTGCTTTGAGGACTGGGCAAAAAAAGAGTACCCGTCTCTGATAGCTGTTTCCTAGCACGATACCGGCGACATGCTCATTCCTCATTGTTCCCATTTTGTCTGGTTTTAAAGAATAAATGTCTTGAGGCAGGAACTCGGTCTGTTCTAACCTGTTGAGCTCCAGGATGGAAAAACAGTTTCTAGCAGGGGAAATGTCTTATTCTTATCCCAGCGCTGTTTCAATAAGTCTAAGGCACCCTTTGTATGTGTGCAACGTGCATCTCTGTGTGTGTGTGTGTGGTTAAAGTGTGCCCTCGCCTCCGTCACTCGGAGTGTCTCATTGAGCTCTTGATTAGCTTTTGCCGGCAGGCAGAAACAAAATTGAGTTTGGGGATCCGGCTTCATTTCCGCTACAATCGCTCTTCCCCAGGGCCGCGTCCTTCCCTTTTGTGTGAAGCTGTATATATTAAATAGGTTTTAATAAGCTCCCTTCCTCCCCAATCTCTATATTAAAATCTAAATTGGAAGGCGAGTTGCGCTCTGGCAGAAGTTGCCGCTGTTAGGTTAGGGGCCGGCCGATGGATCCCCTTATCAGTCGTGAGGCTTGACCCTCTTTTTAACTGAAATTATTTTTCTCTCGCCCTGAGCGTGTCTGAAGCTGAATTTCCAAACGGGTTCTCCTTGGCGGCTTAGAATGCATTTATATGGGCCGTGCTCAACATTGAAAAATGTGTCAGCCTGCTCTTTTTCAATATATCCCTTGAGGGTGTGGAATGCACAACTGTTTGTGCCCTTGCACAAGCGTGCATGAGCTGTGGGTGACTATCAGGGTCTCCTCCTGGGTTTCTGCAGCAGCCTCCCAAATTCAAGGCAACCCTTTGGACGGTGGTTGTGGTTATTTTAACACGATTATTTTAAATCGTGCCCAGCTTCTGTGTCACAGGGGGAGTGGGTGGGGGGCTGCCATCCAATTAGAGGAATCTAACGGGAGTTTTTGTGGTTAGATTTAAATCTGGACAAACTGTGAATGAAGATAAAGTAATTATTTTAAAGAGAAGAAACAGTACATACTGGGGGGGAGTTTAAGAGAACCAGTCATTTTTGTGGACAAGCAACATGAGGTGTGCCAGGTGCCTGGGGCAAGCCCTAAAACATAAATAAGAAACAAGCCATTTCATTTTTAGCAAATGGCCCACATTTGGGGGGATTTGGGGGAGGTGGGGGCACCCATCACCTGAAAAGTTTGCTGACCCCTGTCCATTGGGGAGAGGCCTCTTCCAGATTGGTGCGTGCAACTACCCTGGTATGCCTGATTTTTTAATGCCTTTATTTATTTGAAAAACAATGCCACAGGTAGAAAAATGAGCAGTCTGAACATTTAATTCCTTTTTTTTTTTTGAATGTCTTCCTTAGGTTTGGAAGCGATCGGGGGCCTGGTTCTACAAAGGCCTCCCGAAATGCATCCTGCCATTGAAAGGCAGCAGCAAAGCCAAGGAAACCCACCGCCAGCCTCATCGAGCAGAACCGCCATCTCTGGAGCTCCGGGGCAGCGGGCTGGATCAGACCTATACCTGGGCCAGGGGAAAAGGTCACCCCTCCCCTCCCCTCTGGAAGGGGGGCAGCAATGGGGATTTTGGGATCAGAGAGATGCAACCTCAGCAATTTTAAGATGGGTGGAATTCCACTCCTAGAATTCCCCAGCCAGCATGCTGGTTACAGAATTCTGGAAGATGGAGTCCACCTATCTTAAAGCATGGTGGCTGGGGAATTCTGGGAGTGGAAGTCCACCCATCTAAAAGCAGGCTGGAATTCTGGGAGTGGAAGTCCACCCATCTTAAAGTGTGCTGGCTAGGGGATTCTGGGAGTTGAAGTCCACTCATCTTAAAGCGTGCTGGCTGGGGGATTCTGGGAGTGGAAGTCCACCCATCTAAAAGCGTGCTGGCTGGGGGATTCTGGGAGTGGAAGTCCACCCATCTAAAAGCAGGCTGGCTGGGGAATTCTGGGAGTGGAAGTCCACCCATCTTAAAGCGTGCTGGCTGGGGGATTCTGGGAGTGGAAGTCCACCCATCTTAAAACATGCTGGCTGGGAAATTCTTGTTTATAGTCCATTTGTGCGATCTTCTTGCACGAGCTGCGTATATGATCTACTGTTTCTTTGGCTTCATTGCACCATCTGCATTTTGAATCATTGGATGGTTTTTCAGTTCTGGCCTCGATTGCATTACTTCGAATAGCTTCCTCTTGAGCAGCCAAAGTCAAGCCTTCTGCTTTTTTTTAATGTTCCAGTTGTAAGCCATTGCCAGGCGTTATCTTTATCCACTTTCCCTTCGATCATTTGTAGAAACTGACCATGTAAAATGTCTGCCTCCTTAAGATTTGGTGTGGGACACTGATCTGGGCGACTTGGAAGCGCAGAAAGAAAAATCACACCATCCTAATTGGTGGTGGGCACCCATGTCCAAAATCTGTCCAGGTTCGGTTAACGCTGGACCCTTGTCACACCCAGCGAAGGCCGAAGGTCAGAAATCAGTGTCATGCAACGGTTGATTAGAAAGCAGGAACCAAATCCTCTGATGTACGGTGTTTTTTCTCGAGCCCCGGGGTTAATTTTCTTAAAATTAATTTACACACTTAATATTCTTAAAATTAACGTAACTTTCTTAAAATTGCCCTTTCTCATGATAAAGAAGCAATTTCTTGCTGTAGAGTCATCTTAGAGATACAGTAAAGTTTAGAGGTTCATATGAAGCTGCATCAGATGCTTTCACAGATGCTAAGAAGCAGTTCTCCGTCTTAGACGCTCACAGCCAGAGGCCCCTTTCCAAATAAATTCCGGGGCCAGCCTGTACTCTAAATTTAACTCGGAATTAGACTATAGAGAGATGGTTACTTTGCCAAATGCCTTACTTCCCTCTCTCACCTCCCCATAATCTAATCTCCCCCATCAAACAGCTGGCAGCTAGAAATTTCCTCCCCACATGCTGTTTAAATAGCAGAAGTGGTAGCAGACTTTTCCCCCCACTGTAAAGTGGGAGCAATTTACCAGTTCAAATAGCCACCCTTAGTTTTTTGTCAGCTAAATTGAAGCTTGTACCTTTTTGGTCTCCCTTCAGTTGAGTTTGTAGAAACAGCAGAACATCGGGGGGTGGGAGAGAGGAGCCGTTCAATGAGGTTTAGCGCTAGGCATAATACACTAGCTTAGAGTTTGGGTTGCTTCCTTTTTACAAAACATCTGAATTGATTAACTGCCAGCATATGTGCCTTTGAGTCGGTCTCGGCTTCTAATAGCTACAAAGAAAAGTCTCTGCAGTTTTCTAGGTAATACAGGTAGTCCTTGACTTACGACCACGATTGGGACTGCAACTTCTGTTGCTAAGCGATCTGGTTGTTAAGTGAGTCACAATCGAGTTTACAACCTTTTTTGCTGTGGTTGTTAAGCGAATCCAGCTTTCCCCATTGACTTTGCTTGTCAAAAGCCAGCTGGGAAGGTCACAAATGGCAATCACGTGACCCCAGGATGCTGCAACCTTTGTAAATATAGGCCGGGTGCCAAGTGCCCAAATTTTGATCGTGTGACCACAGGGACGCTGCAGTGGTTGTAAGTGCGAGGACTGGTCGTAAGTTACTTTTTCAGTGCTGTTGTGACTTCAAATGGTCACTAAATGAATGGTTATAAGTTGAGGACTGCCTGTATATTTGGAAGTGGTTTGCCCTTCTCCTCCTCCTCCTTCCCCTTCCCCTATTATTGCTATTGCTATTGCTATTGCTATTGCTATTGCTATTGCTATTGCTATTGCTATTGCTATTGCTATTTAAATTTATATGCTGCCTGACTCTCAGCACTCTGCCAAAGCTTGAGAGAGAGAAATGTTATCCATGTGGCTTTCACGTCTAAGGCAGAATTTGGATTTCCCCACTGCTAGTCTAGCCCACTGGACCAAACCGACTATCATATTTTAAAATATTTGCTGTGAAATTTGGGGGTGAAACTTGCCTTATTCTTCAGCATCCCAGGAGCCCCAAAAGTGGGAAGCTTGGAGACCACGAAGTAGTTTAATACCCAGGTTCCAAATGCATGTATGTATTTTACGAGTTCCTGTTAGCAATCCACCCAAATATTTCTGCCTTGAGTTACAAACTGTTGACGAACGTCAGCCGTTGTCAAGCCCTGCGCAGCTAGGCAAGACCGGGGAAGCCAGAATGACACAGATGTCAGTCAGGGATCTGGGATAAACCCAGAATCTTGGAAGGTGGAACAGGAATCTCTCGCCCGCCTTTATAGTCAGCTGATTAAAGTGAGTCTGTCTGGAATGCTTCTTCCTAAATGTTTCCCCACCTGGGCTGAAATGCTATTTGGGAGATGCATCCTCTGCTTTTCTAGCCTCTGTACAATCTCTCACCGTAGTTGATGCTTTAAATCAGTGTTTCTCAACCTTGGGAACTTTAAGATGTGGGGACTTCAACTCCCAGAATTCCCCAGCCAGCAAGGTTGCTGGCTGGGGAATTCTGGGAGTTGAAGTCCCCACATCTTAAAGTTCCCAAGGTTGAGAAACACTGATTTAAAGCACTTTTAAAGCATAACATTTAATAGCCTGCTTTCATGTTTCAAGGAGGTTCTCTGAATCGCTTATGGTTACCAGAAAGGGTAAGGGGCTGACTTTGCAGAGTGCATGGGTCTAGACCGGGTCAAACCTGGATTGGGACGTTGAGGTGTGTTCTGAGACAACTGCTCTTACCTTAGCTTGTGGCGTGGAGCAGAGCATCGCATCAAACCATCACAAGACTGTTGGGGGCATTGCATTTTACATGAAAGTAGCTGTTGTGGTTTGTTAATTTGGGTTTAGTGTGTTGGATGAACCCAGCAAGAGAATTTTTGTGTTGGGCTGGAAAAAAAAACCCCATGTAAAAGCCTTGCTAAAGGGGGACGTTGCCCCACCACAAAAATTTTTGTTGCATGTACCATCAGTCTTAATCTTCAATATTTGGGGGCTTTAGGGGGCATTGGCAATCTTCCTTCTTCCTCTTGCTTTCTGCTATTGAATGGTGCTTCTTGGAAGTTGCAGGGAAACTTTGAAAAGTGTTTACAGGTAGTCCTCATTTAACAACAGTTTGTTTAGTGATGGTCGAGACTTATGACGACCCTGAAAAAACGGCTGGTGACTGGTCCTCACACTTATGGGGTGTTTTGGTTTAATATAGAGTAAGAGATTGATGATGGAAAATTTTTATATATCCTTGCTGTTAAAAGTCGGAAGCGGCATCTTTTTGTAAATTTGAAAAAAAAAATTCTCGTGTTTCTGCCCTTTTTTAGGTTTCTTTTCTTTCTTTGTAGTTTTTTGTTTTCCTGTAGTTTTTATTCTTCTCTTGAAACTTAATAAAATTTACTATTAAAAAAACAGTCATAAAATTGGGTCAGATTCGCTTAATGACTGCTTTGCTTAACAACCAAAATTCTGGTCCAAGTGTGGTCATTAAGTGAGGACTACCTGTAACGTGGTTCCTCCAGCACAGTGTTTCTCAACCTTGGCCACTTTAAGATGTGTGGACTTCAACTCCCAGAATTCCCCAGCCAGCCATGGCTGGCTGGGGAATTCTGGGAGTTGAAGTCCACACATCTTAAAGTGGCCAAGGTTGAGGAACACTGCTCCAGCAGTTCCATTTGGCTTTGTCTCAAATGGAGGATGGCATTCACCTCTCACCCTTTCATTCATTTTCCCACAGTTGTCTCTAGTGACAGTGAGAGTGACTCAGAGATCAGCTCCTCAAGCTTTGACGACCGGTCTTTGTCCGCGGGATCGAAGAGTTTCAAGACCAGGAAACACCCCGCAGAGTCCGGTGAGCAAGCCAGCCGCTGG
The DNA here is from genome assembly GCF_035149785.1 of Candoia aspera. Taxonomy (NCBI): domain Eukaryota; kingdom Metazoa; phylum Chordata; class Lepidosauria; order Squamata; family Candoiidae; genus Candoia; species Candoia aspera. Next base: position 3,679,901 of record NC_086153.1, read on the forward strand.
GAAATGGGCAAACACGTGCAATTGTGTTCTCACACTTATCCTGGTCGCTGAATTAACCCATTGGCTGGGTTTCCACAAGACAACGAACACTGATTGAACACAGTGGATGGGTCGGCACATCACAGATAGTCTAACCAAGGTTAACAGCATCCACACTCTCTACGTAGCGCAAATGCCGGCCTGACCTGATCCGGTTAGGTAAATATATCCAGAAGTGTGTGAGGTGGAGACATGGAACATGAACCCAGACGGGTTACTTGTGGGCGTACAAAGGAATGCAAGAAGAAGAGTTAAAAAAACGGTGTTGGCGGGGGGAGGAGATTTTTTCAGAATTTGGCTAATGAACAAAACTGCAGAACGGTTTCAGGAGAGTTTGTTAGTTCTTCTGGGGAAAAGGGGCTCATGTGTTTGCTGAACTCTAATGTACAGTTTCTTGGCTGGTTGTCCTGTGATGCATGCACCACTGTGGCTTGTTCGTTTATTAGATTTATGTCTTTCCGTTGGGTCAGGTGCTCAAGGCTTCTTACGTAGCAAATGTAGAGTTCTGCACCAGGCAGAAAAAACCCGATTCTCAGGGACAAGATAGGCAGGGCCTGACTTAACCATACTATAATAGCAGGCCAAATTGGTCCCACGCTGGCCTCCAAGTGGTGGTTTCAGACTGTTTCATGGTTTGGGAGGGTTTAAATGTAAAAATGGGAGGGATTTGCCTCCCAAAGGTCTCATGTTCTCATGCCAACCTTTAACCCCCCCAAAACACAAGAATGGGTCCCCCAAATTCACCCCCCAGTGATGTCAACAAATAGCAGAATGGTTATGTCAACAAATACTACGCGCTGCTGTTCCAAAAGATGTCTTTTTGCATTGGGGGTAGGTTTTGGTTTAATTGTTTGGCTTTTGCCCTACCGGCCTCCTGCTAAGGGGATGAGCGATCCAGGCTGATTTCCATGTCCTGGCTGACATTTCAGCATTCCCTTTTTCCTGCTTCCCCCAGTTTCCAGCGGCGAGGCTGCTCGGTCCCCAAGCGGGACCACCGGTCGGGCGTTGGGCAGCACCATATCGGGGAGCCAAAGCAGTTTGGTCAGCGAGCAAACCGGGGGATACAGTGCCCCAGAAACCTTCCCAAGTGATCGTGAAGATGCGGATCGCGATGCTGTCCGGAGCACGGCTGGTGAGCGGGGCGGCGTTTGCAAAGGGAATCCTCCTTTTCTCTGGCTAGGGATGGGGGGAAAAATGGCCCTGGTCTGGTTGGGAGGAGATTTGGTTATATTTGGCTCCTAGTGAAGACCAGCTGGAATAAAATGGATGGGATCTAGCTATCTAGCTGGCATGTGAACTTATGGGCAGTTTTACTTGTGCAATTTTACACATGCACATACCACTTAGACAGGTAAACCAGACAGCAAACAGGACAAGATGAGCTAATTCTACTTTACTGTAAGGCTACATTAACAGGATCTTGCAGGTCTGAAAGTACAAATCTCCCACCCTCCCTATTTACCACCTGAGTACTTAGAGCGGGCCCTTTCTAAGTTTCTTTCTTGGGCCATTAGTCTGTTGCAGACTTCTTTCTCTTTTATCCGATTGTTCCCTAGGCAACATCTCTTCCCCCCCACTGTCTTCCAAGCCACCCTCACATTCCATCACAACATCTGTAATGGTGTGTGGGAATGATCTTGGGAGACAGGGCGAAGAGACAAAGAGACGCAGCCACAGGAACGGTCAGATACAAGGCAGCTGAGACCACAATAGGAATGTGGGCAGGGCAAGTGGCTCAGAAGGGACCCTCCCTAGTTTCTTGGGTGTAAAGGAGATGGTAGGAGAATTGTATTTTCAGACTTGCAAGATTCGGTTAATGAAGCCTCACAATAAAGTAGAATTAGTTCATCTGGCCATGTTTCTTGTCTGGTCTAACTTGCAAGGTTAATATCAATCTTACAAGTCTGAAAATACTATACATCTCTCCCCCCGCCTCACCTTTACAGCCCCAAAACTAGGGAGGGTCCCTTCTGAGCGTCTTGCCCTGCCCACATTCCTGCTGCGGGCTCAGTTGCCTTTTATCTGACTGTTCCTGTGGCTGCCTCTCTTGGCCCTGTCTCTCAAGGTCATTCCCACACACCATTGCAAACATCACTGTGACACTGGTGGACAGTTTTCTGCAGATGATAATTCCTCTTTGCAACTCTTCCTGGAATGACTGTGTAACTAGGCAACAGGGCCTCATCGCACAGTCAGTTCAAGAAGAGCTGTGAGGACCTGCACCCTCTGCCAAGACTTTCACTCTGCTTTGAGCCTGTAGGGGAATTTTTGCCCTGAAAAGAAGGAAAAGAAGAGTTTTCAGGTACATGTTCAGAACTACACGCAAGCTCCTCCTGCTCCTGAATTGGCCACTGAATTTACACCCAAATACTTCATTAACTATCTGAACATTACTCTGCATGACTGAAGCATGCTTTGCTAAATGAGTACCAAAAGAGATTGGATTTAGACTAGTGTTTCTCACACTTGGAAACTTTAAGGTGTGTGGACTTCAACTCCCAGAATTCCCCAGCCAGCCAGTATTCTGGGAGTTGAAGTCCATACATCTTAAATTTGCCAAGTTTGAGAAACGCTGATTTAGACCAATCAGCGCAGCCCAGCTTATAGCTTTGGCAGCTGGGCTGCAAAAATAGCTGTTCTGATCCTGTGAAGTCTGAATGAAGAACTCTGAGAGCCAGGTTCTGCGAGAGGCCACCCGGGGTTCCCTGGGAGATCACGATTTATTTAAAAACTTATTTCAAATTCAGGCAGCTTCACATTAAAGAGGTAAGTTTCATTCTTTATTTTCAGTTTAAGAACACTGTTAATGCATATCTACAGGCCTACCCGTGAAATGAATATAATCATTTTGTAACTTCTGGCCTGTATTTGAGCCTGGATGTGCAGGGGTTCCCCGAGGCCTGGAAAATATTTCAAGGGTTCCTCCAGGGTCAAAAGGCTGAGAAAGGCTGGTTCAGAGCACGGGGTTCTCTATGCATGGCAGCAGCTGCCAGCTAAGAAACAGCTCATGGCATTTTGGACCAGCAGAAGTTTGCAGGTGACCTACAGGGACATAAAGCCCTTTGCAATAGTCCAGCCGCCAAACCCAGTTGTCGTTTCCCCCCCGAAGTTGTGCGCTCTGACCGGTTTCATGTTTTTCTCTTTTAAAAAAGGGAAAAGACGTCTCTTAACAAGCCCCTGGTGCTGATTGCTCTCAAAAGCCTCCTGCCTTTTCCTTACCTGCCTCCGGAGTGGAACTCAAGGTGGATCTATAGCCTAGGATTTGGGGGAAGAACCTTCACCCTTGCCAACATGGGGACCCCCGTACCCCTCGGTCACTCCTCGGCCCGTACTGTCTCTCTTTGATTGCTCTTTTCCACACCGGAGGAACGGCGGAAAAAGGAAAGCTGAAAGATTCGTGTGACTGGATTTTACAACAAGGGTAGGGTGTTGAAACAGCCTGGATTGGGACTGTACGTGCCGGGATTCCCGTGTCCTCACTGAAAAGACTTTTCTTTGGGAATGGCAGCGGGTGTGACAGGAAAGGGGAGAAATTTGGAACTCAGCTCCTTGCATAATATTGTTCCACACCTGCATACACACACACACACACACACACACACACACACACCCCACCTTGACTTTGGCCCTGGGCAAAAGGTGGATATTGTGTTGTGTTTCCCCTTCCTGAGAGCTGTGAGGGTTTAAGATGGACCCACAGCCACACATGGGGCTGCGGGGATGAAGAAGAGGCAGGTGTCCTCTCTCGCTGGTTGGCTGGCTCGAGTGCATCTGGCGGGAAGAGAGGTGCCCGGCGGGAGCGCGAGTTGGGGCCCTCTGGATTTCAGAAATGTTTCAGCAGCTGGATTAGGGTGTATTTCTGCAGAGGGAAGGCGAAGGTTGAACTTCCAAGAGGGAAAACAATTTGGGGGGGGGTCCTGTATTGTATGGGGGTCACCCCACCTATCCCATCTGTCAACTGGAAGCAGGTGCTGTCTGGGAGAAAGGAGGAGATGGACGAGCAGGGAACATGAGGCCAGATGCCGCATTAGATGCTCTGTCGCTCCCTATTTTGAGCAGCAGGAACTGAAGAGATGGATCTTTGGGACCAATTTGTGGCCCCCCCTCTGTCCTCCCTCCCCATATACACCATGCACTGATTCAGAGGGATTGGATCTCTTCTCACCCTGGGGCAGGACAGCCCTCCCAGTGTCTTCAGAAGAGATCTGGTGGGATATGCCTGTTTATAAAATAATCCCCCTTTTTCCCCGGGGAGGCAATTCCTGCACCCAGGAAGGGTGATGATGGGGTGGTGGTCCTCCCAGAGAGCAGGCGATGTCTGCTTTGTCTCCCTTCCTCGAAATACACCCCCTTGAAAAAGAGCTCCTGATTATTACATGAAGCTTCTAATCCAGTGTTTCTCAACCTTGGGCACTTGAAGATGGGTGGGCTTCAACTCCCAGGATTCCCCAGCCAGCAATGCTGGCTGGGGAATTCTGGGAGTTGAAGTCCACCCATCTTCAAGTGCCCAAGGTTGAGAAACCCTGTTCTAATAATTATGGATTCCTGAGAATTACCTTTTTGTTGCTGTTGCCGCAGTGGAGACTTCTGAGGCTCCCTTCTGTGTATCTATGATGCCTCTCGGTGGCCTATAAAGTTATTTTTATTATATGGAGGTTGCTATCGTTATTATTCTTATTTTAATGTATGAGATCTGCTATAATTGCTTGGTTTCTGAGTACCCCAGATGGGGGGGAAATGGTCGACATCCTATTACTGGCCAAGGCCACCTGCAGGAGGGGGGGCAAAAAGGTCAAGATGGCAGCCCCCATGCAACCAAAGTCTTGGCCCCTTTTTGCATGTGGGGCAGCACATTTTTTTTTTAAAAGGGGTGGGGCTTCAATTGCAAGTTGTGGTGCCATCTTAATTTTTTTTATTCCCTCCCCCTAATGCCCCTGTTGCCTGCCCCGGGTCCTGTAATGATTGCCCCAGCCCCAAATACTCAGACTCACAAGAGGATGCTAAATGAGATCTGATTTATTAGAGTACTAAAAGCAATTACAGAGAAAGCTGAGAATGAGCAAAAGCGCGCCAAATACAAACTTAAACCCTTGCTTCAAACGTATCCCGCCTCCCTCATAACAGCCCCGCCCGGCACAGGTGCTAGCAATCGTCAGAGTTGCTAGCCTGGGAAAGTAACCTTGAGCGCAGTAGATAACACAAACACATTCCAAAGCAAAGCCAAAATATCATCGTTCCCATCCTCCCTAGACAAATGCAACACGCATCCAATTAATGACATGCGAAACGTTACGATGCATCGAATACATTGAAACGGCGCACATGACATACCGCCCTCCAAAATTACCCCTAGGGACCTGGTTTCGAGGGATAAGCGGAGTGGAAACGGGCCACTAAAACCGGGGAAGCCACATCTGATGCAGCGACCCACTCAGGATGAGGGAAATGCTTCCAACGAACTAAATATTGCAAAGTATTGCGAAGGCGTCTAGAGTCCAAAATTTCTTTAACTTCAAAGTGTTGCTGACCATCAATCATGATGGGGGTGGGAGGTGGAGGTTGCCGATGCCAACGATCAGAAGGAATAGTCGGTTTGAGTAAGCTGCAATGAAAAACAGGGTGTAAGCGTTTCAGGTTATGAGGCAAATCAAGTTTAAAAGTCACAGGGTTGATCTGAGCTACAATTGGGAAAGGACCCACAAACTTAGGTGCAAGTTTCTTGGAAGGTTGTGATGACTTGATAAACTTGGTAGAAAGGTACACTGAGTCCCCAACTTGGAATGCAGGTTGGGGGGCTCGCTTCCGATCAGCATACAATTTATAATCCGCTTGAGCATCAGCCAATGCATTTTGAATCATTGGCCAAGAGTCAGCTAGTTGTGTTGACCAATCATCTGTAGTGACCGCACCTGCAGGAGGTTGTGGGAGATCAGTGATAGGAACAAAGTCTTTACCCAGAGCCACCCGAAACGGGGTCTGTCCAGTGCTTTGATGCACGGCATTGTTGTAAGCCACTTCAGCAAACGGTAGAAGGTCTACCCAATTGTCCTGCTGATAATTCACAAAAGCGCGCAGGTACTGCTCTAGAGTAGAGTTAACCGCCTCAGTGGCCCCGTCCGTTTGAGGATGCCAAGCCGTGGAGAGGGCTTGCTTCGTGCCTAACAGCTTGAGAAACGCCCGCCAAAACTGAGAGGTAAATTGTGTACCTCTGTCTGAAATCAAGCGGGAAGGACATCCGTGTAGCCTGTACACGTGTACAAGGAATAGGCGGGCCAATTGACGCGCTGACGGAATGGACACGCAGGGAATAAAGTGGGCTTGTTTGGAGAAATAATCTTTGACCACCCAAATGACCGTTTTGCGTTGGCTGGGTGGTAGCTCTACAATAAAATCCATGGAGATTTCTTCCCAAGGGGAAGAGGGGGCTGCTACCGGCTGCAACAGCCCCTGGGGCTTGCCCACCTTGCGTTTGGACATTGCACAAACAGTGCAGGAAGCAATGTAGTCTTTGACATCTTTACGTAATGTGGGCCACCAGAATTGCCTCCGAACGAGGTGCAAGGTTTTTACAAAACCGAAGTGACCCGCGAGTTTGTCATCGTGTGAACGTGTTAACACGTCTTTTCGGAGGCTTTCAGGAACGTAGAGGCGGTCGGATTTCCAAGCGAAGCCTCTGTCAAAAGTAACATTGTCTTTATTCGCCAGCAACCAAGTATCCGTTTTTAATTCTTTTAAAAACTTTTGTTGCAATTGGGAGGGAATTGACAAAGAGCTTGGCTGAGCAGCGCTTGTGGTGGGCGGTTGTTGCGCGCGCGTTTGGCTACGCGTCACAGCTTGCATGCCCAATTGGGGCGCCGACCATAGGGTGCTCACCACATCTGGCGCCGCCCCAGAGTCTTGAGGTTGCCTTGACAAGGCATCAGCCAAGAAGTTCTTTTTCCCTGGAATAAATTTGAACTGAAAATTGAATCGATTGAAAAATTGAGCCCAACGAACCTGTTTAGGGCTCAGTTTTCGAGGGGTACTAAGTGCCTCCAAGTTTTTATGATCAGTCCATACCTCAAAGGGGTGATTAGCCCCTTCCAGCAGATGCCGCCAAGCCTCTAATGCAGCTTTCACTGCAAATGCCTCCTTTTCCCAAACATGCCAACGCCTCTCAGTTTCGGAGAACTTGCGGGATAAATACGCACAGGGCTTGAGGCATCCTGCCTCGTCTTTTTGCATCAACAATGCGCCAATAGAATAATCGGAAGCATCAGCCTGTACAACAAAGGGCTTTGAAGGATCAGGGTGTTGTAAAATGGGCTCTTTGACGAAAGCTGCTTTCAGCCGCTCAAACGCCGTCTGACAAGCAGGCGTCCACCTCAACAACGCTCCGGGATTCTTGACTCGCCTAGTATCTCCCACCCCTTTCGTTCGAAGCAGGTCCGTTAAGGGCAAGGCAATCTCAGCGAACCCCCTTATGAATAATCTGTAATAGTTGCTGAACCCCAAGAAACTTTGAAGTTGCCTGCGGGTACGGGGACTCTCCCAGTCCATGATAGCCTGTACCTTGGCAGGGTCCATTTCTATACCTTTATCAGAAATCCTATACCCCAAGTAGTCAATTTGGGTCTGATGGAAGGCACATTTGGATAGCTTTGCATACAATTCAGCAGATCTGAGTTTACACAAGACTTTCTTTACCAGAGCTACATGCTCTTTCATGGTTTCCGTATAAATCAATACATCATCCAAATACACCAGTACACCTTTAAACAGATGTTCATGCAAAACTTCATTGATTAATTGCATAAATACCCCAGGGGCCCCAGCCAACCCAAACGGCAACACCTTATACTGGAAGGCTCCCAACGGGCAATTGAATGCAGTTTTCCACTCATCACCCTCCTTGATTCGTACACGATAGTAGGCTTCTCTTAAATCCAGTTTAGAGAAAATCTTGCCTTTGGCCAGATGTGACAACATGTCCTTTATCAATGGCAAGGGATATTTGTTGGAAATTGAGACGGCATTTAATCCGCGGAAATCCGTACAAAGTCTCAATGTCCCATCCTTTTTTGGGCGGAAAAGAACCGGCGCCCCCACGGGTGAATTTGCCGGCTCAATGAATCCGCGCGCCAAATTTTTGTCCACAAATTCCCTCAACAAAGTCAGTTCCTTTTGCGTCATGGAATAAATTTTTGGTTTAGGCAATTGAGTGTTGGGCAGCAGTTCTATGGCACAGTCCGTCTTTCGATGGGGGGGCAACTGGTCAGCTTCCTTTTCACCGAATACATCAGCAAACATCCTGTACTCGGCCGGCAAGCCCTCCAGAGGAGAGGCCGGGTAAGGCGGAGTCGCAGCTGCCGCAACCCCCACCATCTCCTCTGGGGCACCCTTCCCCTCTGCCGCTTGATAAAACCCATCCCTAAATGTGATGGTCCGGTAGACCCAGTTTATTTGGGGGTTTTGCTGCACCAACCATGGTACCCCCAACACCACCAATGGGCCCCCTACGGGAGCCACGACAAAAGACAACCCTTCCTGGTGACTGCCCAGTTGCAAGGCTACCCGCCCTGTAAAGTGGGTGACCGGTTTGCCCCCTGCCATGGACCCATCCAATTGAGTAAATGCGATGGGTCTTTGTAGGGGAAAAGTGGGGAGCTCCAAAGCCGCCACCACGTCGGGGTGCATCAGACACCGGGAACACCCCGAATCAATCATGGCCCATACTTCCACCGTCTTGACTTGTGAACCCAATTTCAATTTCACCATGAGTATGCGGTAAGTGCCACTCACCGCTGGAGGCTCGCGCCCGTCTTCTACCACCTGCCCAGCGGCGCCCTTTAGAGCAGGTGGCTGGCGTTTCCCGCCGGTTGCGGGATTTCGGTCTCCCCTTCAATTTCGTAGAACATCACATCGTCTCCCTCGGTCTCAGCCACCGCAGCTTTCTGTTTCCTCGGCAACGCAGGGGACTTCGCCGGCGGTTTTCCGGGCCGTTCCTCCACCTTTGCCTTCGGGCATGCTGCCACTCTATGCCCCTCCTTACCGCATCTCAGGCACAATCCTTTGGCATACCGCTTCTCACGCTCCTCGTCCCAGGGTCGCTGTCCCGGTTTTCCCCCGGTGGTCGATGTGCGGCTGGGCTTCATCTCCCGCCCCGACTTGACGGTCTTCCGCTGGGCAAAGACCTCTTGGGCATGTTCAGCCCTTCCTGCTAGCAGGATCCACTCATACAGCGTGTATGGGTCGTCCCTCCCCAGGGACCAGCGCAGCACCTCGGTATTCAAGCCATCTTTGAAGAGCTCGATAATGGTTGCTTGGGACCAGTCATCCACCTTCCCAGCTAGCGCTTTAAACTCCAAAGCATAATCGGCCACTGATCGGAACCCCTGCTTGAGTTCTTTCAGGGCTCGCTTTGCTCTCTCCTTTGCTAAGGGGTCCTCGAAGTGTTGCTTCAACGCCCAGAGGAACTCCTCGAGATTTTCCAGTTCAGGCGCTTCCGACTGGCACATCTGGACATACCAGTCTGCCGCCCTCCCCTTCAGTTTGGTGGCAATGGTGATGATTCTTGCCTTCTCCGATTGGAAAACCCCCCCCCATTCTTCCATATAAGCTTTCGCATTAGTCAGGAAGAACGAGAGTTTGGTCGGGTCCCCATCAAACTTGACAGGGAAGTCTCGCATACCGCCTCCCGCCGGGCTGCGCCCCACCACCGGGGCTGCAGCGGCTGGTGCTTCCCTGACTCGGAGCGGCACGGGGCCCCGGGGCGATCGCCCGGGCGCTGCTGCGATTTCCATCTGGACCGACTGGTCCCCTTCGCGCCTCCGCACCACCCGTCGCCGTTCCGGGGTCAGCCCCTGGGAGGAAGGGGTTGAATGCCTCTGGCTGGATTCTTCCCGGAGCTCTCGCATCGAGGTTACATCCAAGCTCAGCTGTTTCAGAATAGCCTCCAACGAATCCATTTTCGACTCCAGCACTCTGATTCGATCCGGAGTGGGTGAGCCCTCCGTTGGCTGCACCTGCACCACGTTGGGGGATAAAGGGTATCTCTGCCTCCAGGATGGGCCCCCCGCTGCTGTGGCATCTCCTCGGGTCTCATCCCAGGTGAGCAGCTCACCCGGAGAATTCACGGTGGTCTCCGGGGCCGTTTTCAGCCCCCCGGCTTCGCTCTCCGACCCGGAGCTCGCCTCCTCTCTGATGGCGGACAGCTCCCCTCCTTGGGACGGTCGGCCGGACGGCCTCACGGTCGAGTCCGGTTCCCCTTCCTCCATCATCACGATTTCGGGCTCGGTCCTCGCGGGCTCTCTCCCTCACAAGTTAGACGCTTGTCTTCCTTGGACAGGGGCCAGCGGAGTTAGGAACTGAGATTCTCAGCTTTATGTAATGATTGCCCCAGCCCCAAATACTCAGACTCACAAGAGGATGCTAAATGAGATCTGATTTATTAGAGTACTAAAAGCAATTACAGAGAAAGCTGAGAATGAGCAAAAGCGCGCCAAATACAAACTTAAACCCTTGCTTCAAACGTATCCCGCCTCCCTCATAACAGCCCCGCCCGGCACAGGTGCTAGCAATCGTCAGAGTTGCTAGCCTGGGAAAGTAACCTTGAGCGCAGTAGATAACACAAACACATTCCAAAGCAAAGCCAAAATATCATCGTTCCCATCCTCCCTAGACAAATGCAACACGCATCCAATTAATGACATGCGAAACGTTACGATGCATCGAATACATTGAAACGGCGCACATGACAGGTCCTGTTTTTCCATCTCTTACTTGTCCTCAAGTATCCATTGAGAACAAAGATTCAGCCTTGAGTGGAATCAGTTGGATGGCCTTCCCCATTCACAACCTGAGACAGAAAGTGTACAGTTGAGGCTGACAACCCAAAAGGACCATCCGCCCCAAGATGGTGGGGAAATGGCTGGTAGGAAAATCCGTAAATACGACAGAAGAGTGAAGATCTGGTTCAAATATCGGATCCTGCGGCCTTTGACAACGTGGTCTTCTGCAGATATGTTGGCTCTTAACTCCCCAGATTGGAAGCCCAGTGAAAAGTTATTGAAGTTGTATTGAAACATGACTTGGAAGTACATGTAGTCCTCACTTAACAACCACAATTGAGACCAGAATTCTGGTTGCTAAGCGAAATAGTCATTAAGCAAACCCGACTCGATTTTATGACCTTTTTTGCGGTGGCCGTTAAGTGAATCACTGCAGGCATTAAGTGAACCATATGGTCATTAAGGGAATCACACATTCCCCATTGATTTTGCTTGCCAGAAGCTGTCTGGGAATATAAAAAATGATTATCATGTGACCATGGGACACTGCAATGGTCATAAATGTGAACGGGTTGCCAAGTGCCCAAATCATGATCACATGATTGTGGGGACACTGCAATGGTCATAAGTGTGAGGACTGGTCGTAAGTTGGGTTTTTTGGCACTGTCATAAGTCCGAACTGTCACCAAATGAATGGTTGTTAAGCGAGGACCACCTGTAGCAGGTTATGGAAAACTAGTCCAGTAGAATCACGATTTCTTGCTGTGTTTCTCAACCTTGGCAACTTTAAGGTGGGTGGACTTTAACTCCAGAATTCCCCCACCAGAATGCTTTAAGATGGGTGGATGTCAACTCCCAGAATTCCCCTGCCAGCTGGGGAATTCTGGGAATTGAAGTCCACCTGTCTTAAAGTTACCAGAGTTGAGAAATATGATTTAATGGACCATTCTGGGCAGTAACTATTTAATCTAGGATTACTTCATTGATGGTCACAGGAGAAGGTTGTCCAATCATGTGATTATGCAGAAGATGCAAATGGAATCAATCATGTACATTTATATCATCTGCATAATAAGATCATTATGCAGATGACTTACTTGGCATCATTTGTGTCAATTTACATTGTTCGTCCATTATTTCGGAAGCATGTCCTGGCAGAAATTTTGCCTGTCACATCCAAAGTTGTTAAACGGAGGCCTGTTAGGGTTAAACTGAGATCTTGCCACTTCTGTTAGCAATATTTGGGTTTTCCTGCAGAGCCAAATGAAACCCTTCCAGTCTCTCTGGGCTGGATTAAAAGATGCTGCAGTATTATCAGTTGTCCTGAAGACATGTCACAATAAGTCACGGTTTATTTAATGGGCCACGTTGGTTGAGTTCACATGATGCCAGCCTTCCCAGGTGGACCAGACAGGAAGCACGACCAGATGAGCTAATTCTACTTGATTGTAAGGCTACATTGACAGAATCTGGCAAGTCTGGAAGTACAATTCTCCCCCTACCTCCTTTATATCCAGAGAATATATACCTCTTCTGAACCGCTTGCCCCACCCACTATCCAGCTGACTTCTGTGCCCTCTCTTTTCAACTGCTCCCTAGGCAGCGCCCCTTGGCCCTGTCTCCCAAGGTCATTCCCACATCCATTACACATGAGGAGTGAACAGTGTTTAATTTTAATTTAATTTAATTTAATTTAATTTAATTTAATTTAATTTAATTTAATTTAATTTAATTATTTAATTTATTCAGTTTAGGTGCCAGCCAACTCCAGAATGACTCTGGGTGGAGGTTTTGAAGGGCCAGGAGTTGCAACTTTCTGGAGGGTTTGATGACAAATTTGGTGCTACATCAGCTGTTTTTTGCTCCTGGAGCAAAGGTGGGGAATGACTCTAGCAAATACATACGGTCAAATTTTATCTCCCCAGATGGCTGAATTTTGGCAACCCGTTTTGGGGCTATTTTTCAGGATTTTGGGAATGGGAACGGAAGCCGTGTCCCATCGTTACTTTTGCCAGAGAAGAAGAAAAAATGTGATGCTGAATCAGTCCCTCTGTGGTGGAATTTTGAGGGCATTAGCTTGGGGTCAGCAGATGGTCCCGTTTGCGGGATCGAGTTACGCTTGCTTATTTATTTATTTATCGATTGATCAATTTTATATGGCTGCCCATCTCACAGGGAGTGACTCTGGGTGGCATGCAACAATTAAATAAGACAATATATAAAAACAATCGTTACAAAAATATTTTTTAAAAATTATTACTGGTAGTCCTCATTTAATGACCACAATTGGGACCGGAATTTTGGTTGCTAAGCAAAGTGGTCATTAAGCGAATCTGACCCGATTTTACAACCTTTTTGTGGCAGTTGTTAAGTGAATCATGCGGTTCCCCATTGATTTTTGCTTGCCAGAAGCTGGCCAGGAAGGTTGAAAATGGTGATCACGTGAGCACGGGCACTGTGATGGTCATAAATGCGAATCGGTTGCCAAGTGCCCAAATCATGATCATGTGACTCTGGGGACCCTGTGACGGCTGTAAGTGTGAGGACCGGTTGTAAGTTGGTTTTTCTAGCACTGTTGTAAGTCCGAACCATCACTAAACGAATGGCTGTTAAATGAGGACTACCTGTATTAAAAATTAAAATATAAAAATTAAAAATATATGCTTATGCACTCCAGCCTCTTGCCTGCTGAGTCCTAAGACTTTGGCCATACCCCTGTCTGGACAGAGTGCAGGTTCCAGCCTGTGCCTTTTGCAGAGCCTCCTAAGGGGAGCTCTGTGCTTGTTTTGGAACAGGGCAAAATGCACAACTGCCATGCGCAAACCAGTTGTGACAGTTGTGACCAGAAGCCAATGTCAAGCTCGGGCCTTCAGGAACACATGCAGAGCGCAGGCCCTTTAAAGCCACCTGGTTCTGTCTTGAACCTGGAACCAAACCAGGATGTTTTGTTTGGCACTCTGGAAGGGGGAAAAATGTTCTGTTCTGAGCCCAGAGTTCTTGCGACAGCCGTTCTGAGCTGGGAACATTTTGTGCCTCTGCGTTCCAGGGCATTTGCTGCCTTCCCACCCAATTTTGTTCCAGCTGAGCCATTTGCACAACGGAGGACAAGGACAGGGCCTCCCAGGAGGAGCCTGGAGGGGCTGCGGAGAAGTACATTGGTGGCGGATTTCAAGGTCTCTCCCCACCTTCTCTCTATCTTCTCTTGTTCCACTGTAATGCCACGAACAGCAAATTTCTCATCCTCCCTCCGCTTCTCTGTCAATGCTGCTTTTGTTATTATTCCCTCCCCCCCCTCCGCCTTCGGTAGAAGACCATCCAGGATAATGCAGTACTTAATCATCGCTGCAAGTTGTCTTTCGTGGCCTCCAGCTTGTCACTGATGTTGTCTGGTATGTGAGAGGCTTTGCCATTCTGCCAGCTAAGAAAATCACTGCATTGTTCGCCCAAATCATCATGCGAGCTTCCTCTATGTATATCTGCACCTTTTGATCTGCATTCAGTCTCAAGGTTTTTAAATACCTGCCCCCCGCCCTTGCCGCAACCGCACATACCTTTTAAAAGCTCTGCGCAAAATTACATTTGCAATTTGTTTTAGCCTGACAATGGAACAATTTTGTTGGAAACAACTTCCTTCCTTTCTCCTAGCCTTCTGCTTGTAATTCTTCGTTCTCAGACGTTTAAGGGGGAAAAGAGAGGCGCCGGGCTTGCCTTGGCTCAGCTCCGCAACTTGGGTCTGCGTATGATGCTAAACCACCATTTGCTGAACCATTGTTTGCGGAATATACCACCGTGAGTTGGGCTTGGGGATTAGGCCAAGGCAGAAGCCAGGAAGCTGAAATGATTTGAAAAGGTAGAGCAAACTTTTTCTCGTCAAGAGCCAGGTGTGTTCCAATTCATGGTGATTTATGAAAGAAACAATGGTTAAGCAAAGCATGGTTTGTTCCAGCTGGAGGAGTTGCATCTTAGTGGGGGGAAATCAGAGCAAAAAGCCCCTGAGGTGACTTCTGTTTCCTTTCATTGAGCCCATCTCTCTCTTGCTGATTATCTTACTGATAATCCCTCTGCCACTCCTTCTCCCCTCTTTCATATATTCCCACGAGGATGGCACCCTCCTCCTGCCTCATTTCTGTTATAGCAGAACTTTAGAAAAAAAAAAAGGTTTGCCAGTGAGATTTTTTACTATATCCAGTTCATCGCTTATTTTTCTTTCTTGCTTTTCAGAAGCTTATTTTTTTCCCTTCTCTTTGATGCCTCCTCTTCTGTCTGACATGCCAATTTCTTTCTTTCTCCCCCCAACACCTCCTCTCCAACTCCCTCTGCTTCTCACACGCAAAGACACCTCTCCTTCTCTCTGCCTCTCGCCAGCTGCAGACACACTAAAGGGAAAAACCTTTCAAGCACTTTTTCCGTTTACACCCCCACCCCACCCCAGAATATGAGTCCTGTTCTGGGTTGAAGTTTTGGGCTTCTCAGATGCTGGGTGAAACCTAAGTTGCCACCCTGTCGGGCAGAAGCTAAAACCCAAGAAATGCCATTGGGGTGAGGGGAAAGCAGAGTCCTGCACAAATATTGCAGTTTGAGGGCCGAGCTTCCCCATCACTGCTTTGGTGGGCAAAATGGTTCTTCTCATTTCCTTAATGCACCATTTCTCAACCTTGGCAACTCTAACATTTGCAGAGTTAAGGAAAGAAATTTCACCTCTCCCCTCCTGACAAATCTAACAAGGAGTGGGCATGTTTAATCAATCTTTTCTTAGTAAAAATTGTGAGAAAAGAAAGGGAGGAAAAGGGAGCTGAATTGGATGGGTTGGACTACAATCAGTGTTGGTCAAACTTGGCAACTTTAAGATGGGTGGCCTTCCACTCCCAGAATTCCCCAGCCAGCATGCTTTTTGTTGCCAAGTTTGAAAAACTTTGGACTACATTATACTGCAACCAGCATAATTTTGGGAGAGGCCTGGAACAGCAGCCACCCCTTCTTAAGGGTGCCAGCTTGGAGGAGCCCCATAAAATTGGGAAAGGTCTCCAGAAGAGGTGAGGATATATTGTGACATTTTGTGGCACTGCTTGCTTGCCTTTCGGAGTCCCTGCAGCCGAGCCCCATGAGCCAGCCAGACGGGTAGGGCTTTCCTGCCGGTGCCAGGAGGGAAGAAAGGTGGCCTCCCATGGCTGGTTCCAACCCCCCCTCCCCGCTCTCCTGCCAGCCGCCCTGTGCTTTCACACCCACCCATCCTCTCTACGAAAGGGGGAGGCAAGTTTGTCTAAAGTTAATTGCTGTGGCGAGGAGACTTGTCAGATCTGGCAGGTTTCCCCCCATCTGCACCTGCTTCTGGTGGAGTTGCTCCGGTGATTCAATTGCCCCAGCGTTGTTTGTAAAACAGGCGCCCCAAATCCGATCAGTGACCTCTGTTCTTTGCACATTCCCAGGCAGGAGCCTGGAGGGACTTTTTGCTTGCCTTGTCGGGTGAACAGTTGGCAGGTGCCTCCTTCAGGGGCGGTGTGCGTGTGTGCCCGCTGAAGGAGGGACTCGGGTGGAGAGAGGGGAGTGGGGAAAACAGCCCGGCTTCCTATGGGATTTGAGCAGCAATTATGGGGCAGCTGTGCCACATTCAATGGAGGTCTACGACTGGGGGCTTATCCCTCCAGGATGAGATCATGAGAAGAGTCCTGCTGGATCAGGCTGGTCCTCAGGGGTATCTGCAGGGTGTGGGGAAAAAGTCACAATGGTGGCCACGATGGTGTGATCCCAGCTCTGCCTGCTGTTCATGTGTGGTGCAGTATGTGTGATGAAAACAACAATACACTCCAAAAATAGATATATTTTTTAATCAATTCAATTGGGTCTGATTCTCTGAGGCTGCCTGGACAGTTTTCTTGGCAAGATTTTTGAGAAGTGGCTTGCCATTGCCTGCTTCCTAGGGCTGAGAGAGACTGACTGGCCCAGGGTCACCCAACTGGCTTCGTGCCCAAGGCGGGATTAGAACTCACAGATTCCTGGCTTCTGGCCTGGTGCCTTCACCGCAACACCAAACTGGCTTTCCCCAAAATATTAGAAACATTTGTTCATCCCTTTATAAAACCATCCAGCTGAGAGACCATCCTACACCTTGTGGCAAGGAATCCCACAGGTTATGGATAGATTGTGCTTCTACTAAAGCTTTCACCTGTCAGCTTACTTGGATGGAATTTGGGGAAGGACAGAATAAATTCCCCTTGTCCATTTTTTCAAGGACAGGAGTGAAAAATCTGCTCCCAAATTTTTAACATGTCTTTCTAGCTCAGTGTTCCTCAACCTTGGCCACTTTTAAGACGTGTGGACTTCAATTCCCAGAATTCCCCAGCCAGCATTGCTGGCTGGGGAATTCTGGGAGTTGAAGTCCACACGTCTTAAAGTGGCCAAGGTTGAGGAACACTGTTCTAGCCGAACAGCTTCATGCTGTTCCTGCTGATGCCCACCCAAAAGGTTGTGCATTGTCTCCATAACCTTTTTCTTGATATCCACCTCTTTAAACTTTAAATATTTTCTTGTGACACCACCTCTACTCACCCCAAACCACCTTAGTTTTCCTAAAAAGTTCTCCCTCTGCTGTGATTTGTAAAATACTTTCCTTGCTCTATTTGCTGGTCTGATTTCCCTGCTGTAGTTGCTGGTTTGTGACCAAATAAAAATGGGTTTGATATGATTTGTAAAATATTTTGCACAGTGGCATTGTCTACATCATACAGTCTTACAACTCCAGAGCCCGTGTGGCAAGGCGACTGTAGAGAAACCTGGCCAGCTTGAAAACATCTGGAGCTTTTACTGAACGGATGGCATGGGTAATATTTGATGAAAAATGGAGAAAGATTTCCCCCCTCCCCACGGATTCTGTGGCCAGCAATTAGAAGACCACATGGAACATCTGGATTTCGTCTGAGCTGCACATGTATCAGGCCTTGAAAGGAAGAAAAGGGATTTTTAAAAGATCGGAGTGAGAGATCAGGTGACCCACTGTTTTTTACATAGTGCAAACATTAGCAAGCCTAAGATTTCCAAAATGTTAAGTACCTCAATCACACCTGGGACACGTCATTCCATCCGGAATGATCAGCAAGGGAGTCAAGAAGTCAAGAGGGTGACTTTGGTCGCATGGCGCCATCTTGACTTTTTTGACCACCTCCCCTGTGTATGCCCCATGCATCCTTTAACATCATGTGCCTTTGAACAGCCCCATTCCATTGGCACCTTTAAGTTCTTTGTGTTGTCCAAAAGGCAAAGTAGAAATATATTTAAATAAATGTAACCCATCTCCTCTCTATGAAGTGTGTGTGTGTGTGTGTTTGTAGAGAACAGAACGCTCTCAATAATCTCTCGAAGTGACAGTTTATTGCTGAGTGATGCATTACAATTAGGTGGAATTAAGCTAACGAGGGCTGATGAAATCCAGGGCTCCCCCCACATCATGTTTCCCTGTACTTGATCAAGCTTTGCAACACAGCTGGGAAAAATAAAGCTACAGGCTCAGTCCAAAAACTGTAATTTCCCACATTACAGGTAGTCCTCGCTTAATGACCATTCATTTAGCGATGGTTTCGACATACAACAGCGCTGAAAAAACCAACTTACGACCAGTCCTCACACTTATGACCATCGCAGCATCCCTGCAGTCACATGATCACAGTTCAGATGCTTGGCAACCAGTTCAGGTTTATGACTTGCAGCATCCTGCCATTTTCGACCTTCCTAGCCAACATCCGGCAAGCAAAATCAATGGGGAACTGCATGATTCACTTAACGACTGCTTCACTTAGCAACCAAAATCCCGGTACCTGTACCGAAGGATTAATTTGAACCGGAAGCAAGAAAGAAGACACAGAGGCAGGAATGTTTCCAAAACATATGCCCCATAGGAATGGGACAGAAATTCTACTTTGCATTTGAATGCAGAGTTAGCCCAAATTCCACCTTTTCAAACCAGCACATAAATAGAACTGAATTATCATTAAACATTCACAGCTCTCTCACTTTTGCAACACAACCTGCCAGTGCTGACAATAGAAGTGTGACTTGGGGGAAAGTCTATACAAAAACTCATAAATTCGTGAAAATAACATGCCAATAACCAAAGTATTCTGGGAAACTGTTGTTTTAAAAAATGTATACACATTGCAACTTCAGCAAAGGATCGTTACCTTGTCGTGGTGCTGGAGCTTGAGCACCTCAATGATGCCATGAGCTAAACCGTGAAGGGCCACCCAAGACGGGAAGGTCATGACAGAGAGGTCAGACTAAATGCGATCCCTGGGGAAGGTAATGGCAACCCACCCCAGTATTCTTGCTGTGAAAACTAAATGGATCAGTACAACCAGAGATATGTCGGTATACCATCGGAAGATGAGACCCCCAGGTCGGAAGATGGTCAAAATGCTACTGGGGAGGAACAGAGGATGAGCTCAACTAGCCCCAGACGTGATGACGCAGCTAGCTCAAAGCCGAAAGGACGGCTAGCGGCCGACGGTGCTGGTGGTGAACGGCGAATCCGATGTTCTAAGGATCAACACACCATCGGAACCTGGAATGTAAGATCTATGAGCCAGGGCAAATTGGATGTGGTTATTGGTGAGATGTCAAGATTAAAGATAGACATTCTGGGCGTCAGTGAACTGAAATGGACTGGAATGGGCCACTTCACATCAAATGACCACCAGATCTACTACTGCGGACAAGAGGACCACAGAAGAAATGGAGTAGCCTTCATAATTAATAGTAAAGTGGCTAAAGCAGTGCTTGGATACAACCCAAAAAATGATAGAATGATCTCAATTCGAATTCAGGGCAAGCCATCTAACATCACAGTGATCCAAATATACGCCCCAACCACAAATGCTGAAGAAGCTGAAGTAGAGCAGTTCTATGAGGATCTGCAGCACCTACTGGACAACACGCCTAAAAGAGATGTTATTTTCATCACGGGAGACTGGAATGCTAAGGTGGGCAGTCAAATGACACCTCGAATTACAGGTAAGTATGGCCTGGGAGAACAAAACGAAGCAGGACACAGGCTGATAGAATTTTGCCAAGACAATTCACTCTGCATAACAAACACTCTCTTCCAACAACCTAAGAGACGGCTTTATACATGGACTTCACCAGATGGACAACACCGAAATCAGATTGATTACATCCTTTGCAGCCAAAGGTGGCGGACATCTGTACAGTCGGTAAAAACAAGGCCTGGAGCTGACTGTAGTTCAGATCACGAACTTCTTCTTGCACAATTTAGGATCAGACTAAAGAGATTAGGGAAGACCCACAGATCAGCTAGATATGAGCTCACTAATATTCCTAAGGAATATGCAGTGGAGGTGAAGAATAGATTTAAGGGACTGGACTTAGTAGATAGGGTCCCAGAAGAACTATGGACAGAAGTTGGCAGCATTGTTCAGGAGGCGGCAACAAAATACATCCCAAAGAAAGAGAAAACCAAGAAGGCAAAATGGCTGTCTGCTGAGACACTAGAAGTAGCCCAAGAAAGAAGGAAAGCAAAAGGCAACAGTGATAGGGGGAGATATGCCCAATTAAATGCAAAATTCCAGAGGTTAGCCAGAAGAGATAAGGAATTATTTTTAAACAAGCAATGCGCGGAAGTGGAAGAAGACAATAGAATAGGAAGGACAAGAGACCTCTTCCAGAAAATTAGAAACATTGGAGGTAAATTCCAGGCAAAAATGGGTATGATCAAAAACAAAGATGGCAAGGACCTAACAGAAGAAGAAGAGATCAAGAAAAGGTGGCAAGAATATACAGAAGACCTGTATAGGAAGGATAACAATATCGGGGATAGCTTTGACAGTGTGGTCGGTGAGCTAGAGCCAGACATCCTGAAGAGTGAGGTTGAGTGGGCCTTAAGAAGCATTGCTAATAACAAGGCAACAGGAGACGACGGCATCCCAGCTGAACTGTTCAAAATCTTGCAAGATGATGCTGTCAAGGTAATGCATGCTATATGCCAGCAAATTTGGAAAACACCAGAATGGCCATCAGACTGGAAAAAATCAACTTATATCCCCATACCAAAAAAGGGAAACACTAAAGAATGTTCAAACTATCGAACAGTGGCACTCATTTCACATGCCAGTAAGGTAATGCTCAAGATCCTGCAAGGTAGACTTCAGCAGTTCATGGAGCGAGAATTGCCAGATGTACAAGCTGGGTTTATAAAAGGCAGAGGAACTAGAGACCAAATTGCCAATATCCGCTGGATAATGGAAAAAGCCAGGGAGTTTCAGAAAAACATCTATTTCTGTTTTATTGACTATTCTAAAGCCTTTGACTGTGTGGACCATAACAAATTGTGGCAAGTTCTTAGTGGTATGGGGATACCAAGTCATCTTGTATGCCTCCTGAAGAATCTGTATAACGACCAAGTAGCAACAGTAAGAACAGACCACGGAACAACAGACTGGTTTAAGATTGGGAAAGGAGTACGGCAGGGCTGTATACTCTCACCCTACCTATTCAACTTGTATGCAGAACACATCATGCGACAAGCTGGCCTTGAGGAATCCAAGGCTGGAGTTAAAATCTCTGGAAGAAACATTAACAATCTCAGATATGCAGATGATACCACTTTGATGGCTGAAAGTGAAGAGGAACTGAGGAGCCTTATGATGAAGGTGAAAGAAGAAAGTGCAAAAGCTGGCTTGCAGCTAAACCTCAAAAAAACCAAGATTATGGCAACCAGCTTGATTGATAACTGGCAAATAGAGGGAGAAAATGTAGAAGCAGTGAAAGACTTTGTATTCCTAGGCGCAAAGATTACTGCAGATGCTGACTGCAGTCAGGAAATCAGAAGACGCTTAATCCTTGGAAGAAGAGCAATGACAAATCTCGATAAAATAGTTAAGAGCAGAGACATCACACTGACAACAAAGGCCCGCATAGTTAAAGCAATGGTGTTCCCTGTAGTAACATATGGCTGCGAGAGCTGGACCATAAGGAAGGCTGAGCGAAGGAAGATCGATGCTTTTGAACTGTGGTGTTGGAGGAAAATTCTGAGAGTGCCTCGGACTGCAAGAAGATCCAGCCAGTCCATCCTCCAGGAAATAAAGCCAGACTGCTCACTTGAGGGAATGATATTAAAGGCCAAACTGAAATACTTTGGCCACATAATGAGAAGACAGGACACCCTGGAGAAGATGCTGATGCTAGGGAGAGTGGAAGGCAAAAGGAAGAGGGGCCGACCAAGGGCAAGATGGATGGATGATATTCTAGAGGTGACGGACTCGTCCCTGGGGGAGCTGGGGGTGTTGACGACCGACAGGAAGCTCTGGCGTGGGCTGGTCCATGAAGTCACGAAGAGTCGGAAGCGACTAAACGAATAAACAACAATACACATTGCAAACTAAAATCTGTAGGTTTGCAAAAATGGACATGAAAATGCACACAAATGCAAGTGCAAACTTAAAAAAAAATAAAAATCCCTCCAGTTCAGCAAACGAAACTTGACAGATCTGCAGAAATGAGAACCTGAGAAAAAAACCAGAACTGACACTTTCCCAAAGATGAGAAGCTGACAGAAACCGAAATTGACAGCTTTCCCCGTCCTTCACGCCAAATACTTTCTCCAGGCCTCTGGAACTCAGCACTGGAACCGTGGTGTAATATTGGCAGCTAAAGGCCTTCTTGGCCTCCTTTGCGTGTGACTTTTTCGTGAGGAGATCACGGCTACCAGGTGCAAAGCTGGCTCCACACTAGGCAGAGAGAGTCGATCTGCTCCATAAACCATCGGATACTGGGTGCCCTCCGGATGTATGGATGTCTTCAGTTCCCAGAATTCCCCAGCAGCAATGGCCATGCTGCTGGGGAATTCTGGGAGTGTAAATCTACATGGGTAGGCATCAGCCCTACCAGGTGGACAAGACCAGAAAATCCACTCCACAGGAAGACTAAAACTACACTTTATGGAGATTGGCTATGATAACAGAGTCTTGCAAGTCTGCTTATAGCCCAGTGAGGACTGATCCACTTCCAAATATTATCCTGCCTCCCAGGACTTTCAATCCCCTTTGCTTGGGTAATGATCCTTGCATTTTTCCATCAAGGTCATCTCCCTTACTTTTTACAGTTGGGGGAGGCCGCTACAGTTTTCTTGAGAACTGCCGGTAAAACTCCTTGCCTGCCATCTGGCAATCCAGTGGTTGATGGACATCCGTCTGGGATGCTCCAATCTGCAGCTGTGAGCAAAGTTTTTTGTTACTGGTTTTTGTTGTTTAATTGTTCAGTCGCTTCCGACTCTTCGTGACTTTGTGGACCAGCCCACGCCAGAGCTTCCTGTCGGTCGTCAACACCCCCAGCTCCCCCAGGGACGAGTCCATCACCTCTAGAATAACATCCATCCACCTTGCCCTTGGTCGGCCCCTCTTCCTTTTGCCTTCCACTCTCCCCAGCATCAGCACCTTCTCCAGAGTGTCCTGACTTCTCATGATGTGGCCAGAGTATTTCAGTTTTGCCTTTAATATCATTCCCTCCAGTGAGCAGTCTGGCTTTATTTCCTGGAGGATGGACTGGTTGGATCTTCTTGCAGTCCAAGGCACTCTCAGAATTTTCCTCCAACACCACAGTTCAAAAGCATCGATCTTCCTTCGCTCAGCCTTCCTTATGGTCCAGCTCTCGCAGCCATATGTTACTACGGGGAACACCATTGCTTTAACTATGCGGGCCTTTGTTGTCAGTGTGATGTCTCTGCTCTTGACTATTTGATCGAGATTGGTCATTGCTCTTCTCCCAAGGGTTAAACGTCTTCTGATTT
This sequence comes from Candoia aspera, assembly GCF_035149785.1. NCBI lineage: Eukaryota > Metazoa > Chordata > Lepidosauria > Squamata > Candoiidae > Candoia > Candoia aspera. The sequence continues at coordinate 3,703,499 of NC_086153.1, forward strand.
CCTGACTGCAGTCAGCATCTGCAGTAATCTTCGCACCTAGAAATACAAAGTCTTTCACTGCTTCTACATTTTCTCCCTCTATTTGCCAGTTATCCATCAAGCTGGTTGCCATAATCTTGGTTTTTTTGAGGTTTAGCTGCAAGCCAGCTTTTGCACTTTCTTCTTTCACCTTCATCATAAGGCTCCTCAGTTCCTCTTCACTTTCAGCCATCATTTGTTACTGGATGGATGAAGATTTTATTAGGAATGGCAGATTTGGACTGCAAGATACTACTGGCCACTAGATGGCAGTAAAGAAATATGGGAAACTAGTTGGTTTTTTTAGCTGCTATTTACAGCTAGTCCTCACTTAACTACCACAATTGCGATCGGGATTTTGGTTGCCAAGCGAAGTGGCCATTAAGCAAATCAAACCCTTTTTACAATCTTTTTGTGGTGGTCATTAAGTGAATCACCATAGTCATTAAGTGAACCACATGGTCATTAAGCAAATCACGTTCCCCATTGATTTTGTTTGCCAGAAGCTGTTTGGGAAGGTCAAAAATGGCGATTGCATGACCACGGGATGCTGCTATGGTCATAAATGCGAACTGGTTGCCAAGCACCCAAATCATGATTATATGACTGCATGGACACTGCAACAGTCATAAGTGTGAGCACTGGTTGTAAGTCATTTTTTTCAGCACTGTCGTAAGTCTGAACTGTCACTAAACAAATGGTCATTAAGTGAGGACTACCTGTACTGGCTGTGGGGTTTTGAGTCCAATTCTGGTAGCCCTAGTTTCTAGCTTTCACCGCTCAATACATCAATACTACTGATTAGGTTCTCGCAACACCCTTAACCTGGTTAGTTAAAGACTGAGAAGCTACAAGTGTTGAACACACTATGCTTGGTTAGACTTAATGTCTGTTTTGTGAGGAGTGCCTTAATGTCCTGTGTGAACCCAACCCATTTGTCCAATTTAGGATTCAATCTGTTGGGGAAACCCAGAAAAATTAGCTAATGCAATAACTAGGTTCAGCATTTAGGCTGGGTTTGGCACAATGCAGGGTTGGAGGCCCTGCGTTTCAGCGTCTGCAGGAACCTCACCATCTTGGCAAGCCATAATAAGGTGCATTTGGGTACTGCACATGCTACTCAGAGATGACAAAGTTTGGAGCAGTTTGCAAATTTGGGTGTCATCCCCCAGACCTTGGAGGTGAGAACGCTGCAATCTTGGGAGATGTGATTGATTGATTATGTGACATCAAGTCATTGTCAACTCTTAGTGACCACATAGATAGGTTTTCTCTGGGACGATCTGCCCCATAACGATGCCCCCACCTCTGCGGCAGCTGAGTCCATCCCCCTTGCTGCTGGTTGTCTTTTTCTCTTGCCTTCTACCCTTCCCACCGTTGTGGACTTCTCCATAATATGTCCAAAGTAGGAAAATTTGCGCCTGGTCCTTGGTGCCTCACGTGAGAATTCTGTGTGCACCAGTTTGCTTATCTTTGGTTTGTTTTCTTGGCTGTCCACGGTCTTCTCAATCGTCTTCTCCAGCACCAACCTTCAAAAGCATCAATGCTCTTCCTGTCCTGCTTCTTCAGTGTCCAACTTCTGCTTCCATAGAGGGTCACAAGGAAACCTTGGCTTGCACGATGCTGATCTTTGTAGGTAGAGGCACATCCCGGCATCTGAATATCTCCTCAAGGCCTTCATGGCTGCTCCAGTGAGTGCTCGTCTGCGGCGTGTTTGACTGCTGGTTCTTTTACTGTTGATGGTTGATCCTAAAAGGCAGAAGCTCTCCACCACTTTGTGGAGAATTCAGATGGTTTCGGGGTGGGAGGCACACCCAGAGCTGAAAGGATGGGCTCACTCTGGCTTAATGTCAGATGGGAACCTAAGCACAGATAAAGAGATACTCTGGTTAAAAGGACGTTTGACAAATCCTTCCTAGTTATTATTGTAATTTCAAATACAAGAAGCAAATCTGTGAAGAGATGCTTGCCTTGGTTGTGGTAGTGGTGGGGGAAAACTTTCTCTGGCCTTCCCAAAAACCTTGGGTCACCATGACTGGAGGGAACCCAGGCAGCCTTAATCATCCCTGGGAGGCAAAACGTGACGAGGCAGGAAATATGTCTTTTCTTTTTTATCATTGTGGTTTCACGTATTATGAAACCAGTTGGAATAACGTGGAGGTACTTTATGGGGTGGGGGATCATGGCAGGCGCAGAACAATATTCTTTATCTATTTGTTGGGTTCCCAAGCAGCCGCTCTCAATTTTGTGAAGACAAGCAATGCACTTTCTCGAAAATGTGTGATGCTTCTGTGGGGTGGAGGGGTGGGGTGAGAGTGGGCCAACCGGCAGTTTTTAAAAAGTGCTGAGTGGGGAACAGGATCTGCAATATTGCAGGACTATGCTCCGTTGAAGGAAAGAGCCAGCCCTGGTTTCGTGTCCTTCCCTCCTCCCTTTTTTCCCCACAACAACCACCTTGTGAGGTCGGTGGGGCCAAGAGGGGAGCCTTCAAGGCTGAGGGGGAGCCAGAACCTGGGCCTCCCTAGTCCAAATCCAACAACAATCCTGTGAGGTAGGCAGGGCTGAGAGAGAGGGACTGGCTCAAAGTCCCGCCAGGGAGCTTCTGTTATGAATCCTTACTATTATTATTATTATTATTATTATTAATTTTTATTGAAGAAATTTTTTACCAAATAAAAACAATACGAATTTAGAAAGGAAAAAGAGAAGTGATAAGTAAAGAAAAGAGAAAGAAAGAAAGATATAAAGATGCAACTTCCAGACTTCTGTATAGCAGTTATAAAGGCATTTATATTTTGTCTCAAAGTTACATCGTGGCTCCCTTCTTTCCATATTCTACCCTTTCTGTTCGTCAAAGCCATAAACCCCAAGTCCATTTTCTTCCGGTTTCAGCAAAAAGTCCATAAAGGGTTTCCAGTCGGGCCAATGCAGCTGTCTTTTCTCTGATCAAACAAGTCAATTCTGCCATCTTCACCAGCCATTCCTCCACTGGGGGTGTTTCAGAGTCTTTCCATCTCTGTGCATATAATAATCTTGCTGCAGTTACCACGTACAAAAACAATCTTCTGTAAGTCTTTCCTAGTTGTCTGTCCATTGGTCCCAGGAAGGAAAGTTCTGGCTGTGAGGCTTGAAACCTGATCCCCCGGCCCGGCCCGGCCCGGCCCAGCCCAGCCCCTTCACACCCGCCTGGCTGATCCGCATTCTCTGCCTGCTGCGTGCCACCTTGGACTTCAGGTTACATCTAGTTGCCTCCCGCTGCCCATTACACTCTGCCCTTCTGCAATCTTCAGGCCACCCAGACGTGGAGAAGCTAGTGCCTGGCATCAATCCCACCTGCCACAGGGCGCTCGGATGTGCCCCTTTGGGTCCAAACCAGCCGTTGCTCATCTCCTTTTTCCAGCAGATGCTGCCGGTGTTTCACTTGCCTTTGGAACAGTCATGGATTTGGGGAAAGCCTGCAAGCACCTCCCCGCTTCCGGATGCACTTTGGGTCTTGATACTGCATTGCAAAACACCAGATTATGACTAGATTATCACCATGAGACACAACACTCCAACTCAGTGTTTCTCAACCTTGGCAACTTTAAGATGGGTGGACTTCCACTCCCAGAATTCCCCAGCCAGCATGTTGAGTGGGCAGTTCTGGGAGTGGAAGTCCACCCATCTTCAGGCATGCTGGCTGGGGAAGCACTGGGCTAGATCTTTGCAACCCACAGGCATAATTCATTGGTCCCTCCAGTTAGTATTAGGCTCCAGGGCCCACAACTGAAGGGCCCTCGGTGGGGGAAGGCTGATCTAGGCAGGGCAGGGAAACCCTACCTGCACTCATTGGTGTGTGCGGATGTGCGAGTGTGGCTGGGTTGAGTCAGCCTGTGTTAGAAGCAACAGTTCTGAGTCACAACAGGATCCTGCCCATCTTGTCTCCAAAATACCGTAATGGCATCTCGCTGGGAAGGGGACAGGAAGAGGCACGCCCCAAACAGAAAGAGAGACAGCCAGGCCAAGGGGGCTTCCGCAGGAGGCCCGCGGCTGTCTTTTTATACTGGCCAATGAACAGCAATGCCGCACAGCATGCGCCTCGGTGTGTGTGGGCCTCTGTGTGAGTGGACTCAGGTGTGGCTTTATCAATAGCAACAATGCCTGGAAATGGGGAGAAGGAGGAGGGGGCTTGCTCATTGCCCCCCACCTTTATCCAGGGCGCCTCCAGAATTTAGATCGCTTCCAACCCCCACCGCAGCAGAAGATGGATAGATAGTTCCTGTCCACTCTTTACACCAGGCCTCCCCACGCCAAGGCACTCCGTGCTCCGGGAAAGGATGCACAGCCTCCCCACACGCCCCTTTCTGCCGGCGAGCGGCATCGAGCCTCCAGCTGCAGGAGCAGGGTACCCGCGAGGCCCAGGGGCTACCGGTGGAGGATTTAGGACGCCGGCTTGCCGTTAGGACGCCGCGGGGCTTCCCCGAGGCTGGGCAGGCAGGCCGATCCCCCTCCCCTCCCCTGGCCCGTATTCCGCGAGGGGGCCGAGAGGGGCCGGCGAGGCGAGGGCGGGCGGGGAACGGGCCGGCCGCCGCCCTGCCCGCGCCCCGCCGCCCTCGGCCGCCCCCTGCCCGGCCCTTCCGCGGCTCGGCTGGGCTCGGCTCGGCGGCGAGCTGGTGACATCACCCGCAATGCCCACCCCCTGCCTCTGCCTCTGCCCAGCCGCCGCCGCTCCCGCGCTGCCACCCACTCCGCCCGCCAGCAGCCAGCAGCGTGCCGGAGCTCCGGCGGGCACTCGGAGGCGCGCGGCGGGGCTGGCGACCGCCTCTCCGCGCTCTCTCGGCCGCCCGGCCATCCTCGGGCAGCGGCAGCGGCAGCGGCGGCGGCGGCGGCGGCGAAAGCGGGGCGCCCCTCCGGGAGCCGCCTGCATGACCCTGCGGAAAGGCGAGAAGCCCCCCATCAGCATCCAGGAGCACATGGCCATCGACGTCTGCCCGGGCCCCATCCGCCCCATCAAGCAGATCTCCGACTACTTTCCGCGCTTCCCGCGCGGCCTCCCCGCCGCCGTCAGCCGCAGCCACAGCCGCCGCGCCTCCGCCTCCGCCTCCGCCTCCGCCGGCCCGGCCAGCCCCAGCCCCTCGGAGACCCCCCCGCCGCGGGACGACGATGAGGACCTCGACCAGCTCTTCGGCGCCTACGGGACCGGGGCCGCCCCGCCGCCGGCCGCGGGGCGCGCCGCCCAGCAGCAGCCCCCCCCGCCGCCCGCCCCGCAGCCGCGCGAGGAGGAGGCGGGCGACGCCGACGGCTACGAGTCGGACGACTGCAGTAAGTTGCGAAGTCGCCGGCGGAGTTGGGCGCGCGGGCCGGCGCGGGGCAGCGGCGCCCGCGGGCGGCGCTCCCGGCCCGCCCCGGCTGGGGGCGGACGGGGCGGGCGCGGGGCAGGCGGAGGAGGTCGCGCGCCCCGCCCGGGAAGGACCCCCGCCGCCGGGATGCGGGTCCCTGGCGGGGTGGGGGGGCGGGGCTGCGCGCGTGCCAGACGGGGTGGGGGGGTTGGGGTGGGGCGGCCGGGCGTGCGGCGGGCCCGCGAGTGTGAGCGTGCGAGTGCGAGTGTGTCAGGGCGAGAGAGGGGAGCTGGCGAAGCGCCCTTCCGCCTCGTGGCTGGTGCGCCCTTCGTGGGTGCGGGGACGGGCCGCCTTTCGCAACTCTCAAGCTGCTGGGAAACTTGAACACGCCGAGGCACCCTCCGCCTAACACCTTCACCACCACCCCCACCACCCCCCTGGATCTCTGCTGAGTGACCATTCGCCGCTTCTTCTTCCCACTCTCCCGGGCTCCTGCGGTCTCATGCGCCCCCAAGTGTGTTTTACCTCTTAGGAACGGCCCCTTCCCCGCAACAGCACCCTGGGTTTCCAAATGTCTTTCCTGGGTCCCCTCCTGGAGTTTGCCCCCCCCCCCAGCAGTTCCACCCATTTCTAATTCCCAGAGGCCTCCTCCCTTTGCCCTCCAGCCCCCCGCCGCCCTCCCCTCGGCGTCCTTGCATCTCTGAAGACCACCTTGGGCGGGACGGACGGGTGAACACTGCGGCAGTCGCTAGCCCACTGCCGCTGCAGCAGGAAAGCCTTTCAGCCTTCTTCCTCCCCGCTGGACCAGCGGCAGCCCAGAAGGGAATCTCCCTCCCCACTTCCCTGCCTCCCCCCCCCCTCCTCAACCCCCTTGTCTAGTGCCAGGGTATTGCTGAAAACCACCAGTTGCATCTCTTTGCGAGATCAACACTGAATGGTGCGGCGACGACCGGGTGCACACGGGGCTGGGTGGGACCGAAAGGCGAGGCAGGGGGGCTTCTTGCAAAAGCGATGCGGGTAGCAAACGAAGCAGGAATTCTGCGCCTTTCGGGAGCAGAATTCCCTCGCCCGTATTCCTAGAATTCCCTCGCTGTATTCCAGTCGGCAGTGAGCAGAAGAGAGCTGTTGGCAGGGAAAATGCGGGCGGTCCGAAAACAAGGTCTCACTCACCGTCCAAGATGTTGGGGACAGGAGACAGACAGTCCCATGCAGAGATTCAGGGAAAGCAGGAGAACAACCAGGCTTAAATTCTTGGAGGACAGTGCTGGGCACAGTCAGATGCCAAGGGTGGGCTTGAGAAAAAAAAAATTCTAAAGTTTGGGTTTCTTTCTGTTTTGGTCCCACCCATGAAAACATTGGCAACCCCAGATACAAAGGAAGCCAAACAAACAAACCTGGATTGGGGGAGAGGGAAGAGGAGGAGGAGCTGGAGTTTGAGAAAAGGGCCGGTTCAGGCTTGGAGAGAAAGTGACCCCTGCCTTTTAAGAGAGGCAGTGTGGCATAGTGGTTAGTGTTTGGCTAGACCCAGGAAGATCCAGGTTCAAGTCCACTTTCCCTCTGGAAACTCATTGGGTGTGCCCTGGGGCTGGTCATTCTCCCTCAGCTCAACCTACCTCACAAGGCTGTTGTTGTGGGCATAAAAGGCAGGAGGATCATCCCAATGAGCAGGAGTGAGTTTGGGAGGAAATGTAAAAAATGGAACTAATGCAAAGAAACGTATACATTTTATCTCTTTCTGCCCCACCTTTTCTCCTACAAAGCAGCCTAGTTTTTCCCCCTCAACAACAACCTTGTAGAGTAGGAAGGGGAAAATTGCTGGTTTGAATTGCTGGTTTTAAGTGCTGCATTGAATGTTCAGTTGGACCATAGATGCTGTCTACCACCTTTAGTCATAAAATAGGTGTGGGCAGCATGGAAGTGGTTTCCTTTCCTGCTGTGATTAATTTTAATTGTTCTTTGAATAAGGGTTGCCCCTCCTCAGTTTTAAACCCTTCTTGCCTCTGTCTTGAAGGCAGAAATTCAACTGGAATGAGTTTTACTCACCACAGAGTTGCACCGTTATTAGAGAGGCTCACCTGTTGAATTTCTGTTCTCATTAAAAGCACAAAATCTTTTTCTCTCACTGTGCCAAGGACAGCCCTGGAGGTGAGCCCTCCAAGGGGCCCCTCCTGTCCCTGCTTTTCAGATTTTTCATGCCACTGGCAAAGGAGCTTGGAAAATTTGAATTCCAGTCAGTTTTGAATACTGAGGGTGGCTAAACCACCCAAACTTAATTTTACCTGTTTGTAAAAGTTCCTACTTTGCAGACAAGCAAGTTCGTGTAGAACAGCAGCACCCTCAATGAAAGGATTGCCAGGAGAAAACTCTGCTTTGACCCTGGAGGGATGCTCAGGCTTCAAAGGTGCTTTGGGGCTGCATATTCAAGACAGCAGCTAGCTCTCAACAGTGCTTTAAAATGCTGGGTCTGTGATTAGTACGAACCAGGAATTGCTGCAGAGATGCAAGATACTAAGTCTTTTTCTCTCCTCAAGAGGACTAGCAGCTTAGCTTTTCTGTTTTAGCAAGATATGGGGTTCCTGGGATCCCAGGCTTGCTGCCTGCTTTTATCAGCCATGTGTGGCTTACCACTTCTTGCGCTGAGCATCGGTCCCCTCCCCTTGATAACTTTGCTTTGGGGTTGTCGTTTCACTCCCAAATGGGAACAATTTCTGAATTAAGAAGGAGGAAACATTCTTCCTCTGCATTTACTGCTCTGTGCCTTGGCAGTTCCCTAAAACGCCTGCCATCTGCAGAAGATCCTCAGCCGGAGTGCCAGGGGTGGAGTGCCCACGCGCCCGAGACATGGCAGTTGTTCCAAATACACCAGAATGCAGAGGCTGTGTGGCTGCACGCTAGCAGGATTCAGCAGTGCCCCCTGCAATTCAGTGCTGCTGGTCTGTCTCTTCTGGTGCCACCAACATAATGTTCCTCAAAGGAGTGGATGGCTGTGTTCGGCTGCCAGCCGAGAAGGCTGGAATAATCCGGAGATGCGCTCGAGTGTCAGCGCCAGCCCTCAATTATGCTTTCACGGTGTTTATTCCCTATCTTGCCAGCCAGCCCAAGCAGGGCAAGCTGTAGCACGAGCGAAGACCTCAAGCTACGGTTTTACCCGGCGCACGCTTTTCGGGAGCCGTTGGGAATATTCCTGTGTTTGGATTTTAAGGCAGAAATGAGATGCAGCCTGAAAAAGCTCAGATGAGGGGGACGTGTAGCCTTTGAAAACGATTCTTCAGTTCAGGAATGTCCCCAGAGGGATCAAAATCTGCAAGATTTCCCATGGATCCCCCTGGTTTTGTGCTTCTCCCTCTTTCAGGTCCAGTTTTTTGGGGGTGGTCCTATCCAATCAGGGAGCAGGGCACGAAAGGGTTTTTGTTGCTGTTTGGTTTTTGGACAGCTTGCTCCCACTGTTCACATCGCAGCCCCTCCCTGTCAGGGTATGGCCAGGGAACAAAGATGCCACCAAGGTCTTGGCAGAAGTGGGGAGGGGGGACGGGGGAGAAAGGGTGAAAGATTGTGAGGCTTTTGAGCACAGCACTCACTTTTTCAAGGCTCCCACCCAGGTAGGGAGAGCATGCGGCTTGGAGGTCACATGCGGTACGTTTTGACAATGCCAGGAGCATCTTTTTGAGCATCGACCAGACAGCCTTGCGTACAGAACTTTATTTATTTATTTTCTTAAAGAAGGGGGCTACAGGGCTGGGGGAAAATGAAAGGCTGTAGATTGAATTGAAAACATGTTTCTGAGAATAAAACTAGCGTGGCATTTGCTGGGGATGAAGAAGCATTTAGTAAACTTCCCCCCCCCCAGTATAACCAGTTGCTTTGGTGGGGCTGTTCTGTCTGGTGTTTCTCTGGGCCCTCGTGTAAATCTTTCACCATGATGCTGCCTGGAATTGCAAGCAAGCGCGCGCACGGTGTCTTCCCACCGCCTGCTGCACCCTGGAGACATGGAGGACAGCAAGGCAGTTTGCGAGGGAAGCTGTCTTAGAAAGCTTTGGGGGAAAGGGAAGGGTAGGCTCCCAAAATATCAAGGAAAGCAAGCTCGCGTACTGATAGTCCTCAACTTACGACTACAGTTGGGACTGGAATTTCGGTTGCTAAGCGAAGTGGTCATTAAGGGAATCATGCCCGGTTTTACGACTGTTTGGCCATGGTCATACGAATCACTTGATCGTTAAGCGAATCCAGTTTTCCCCATTGACTTTGCTTGTTGGAAGCCGACTGTGAAGGTCGCAAATGGTGATCACATGTCCCCCGGGATGCTGCAACCGTCGTAAATGTGAATCGGTTGCCAAGAGCCTGAATCTTGATCACATGACCGCAAGGATGCTGTGATGGTCATAAGTGCGAGGACCAGTCGCAAGTAATGTTTTCCAGCACCATCATAACTTTGGATGGTTACTAAATGAATGGTCGTAAGTCGAGGACTACCTGTACTTCTATCAGTCTCCCTGGCTCCTGCTTTTCTCTGAGATGGTCAGAGATTCTTCCTGCTGACCCTGCCCCTCTGCCTTGATCAGCTGCCAACTGATTTGCGAAAGTAGGGGTGGGTTTCCTCTCCTGTTGGAAATTTAAAAAATGGGAATATGGAGGAGTTTTTAGAAGCCAAAGGAAGGAGCAATAACTTCAGCCTCCAGAGATTTACAGTCTCATTTTAAGAGCAGCTCAATTAGGTAGAAGCCACTGTATGATCACAGGGACTCTGAAAAACTAAGTGTGGTCAGAGTGGGTTAGCACGGGATGGGAGACCACCAGGAAAGCACCTTAGTTGTCTCTTTTTTAGTTTGTTTGTAATTTTATTTCTTTTTTTTTAAACACATGGTACTGTACAGTAAGCTAACCAGGAAGTTCAAAAAACATCCAGAGAGAGGTCCATGGCATCACTGGGACTGCAGCCCAACTCAAGGGAGTCTCTACCTGTTAAATAAGTGGGTGTGCAGTTTGGTGCAGTCTGTGGCGACCATCTCAGGAGGTGGCAGCACCTTGGCAATCTTGGAAGCTGAGCCGTCTGGACCAATTTCATACTGGGATGGGAGACCGCCACCAATGAAATCTCATTATTGAAGGCAATGCAAAGTACTACTCTGCTGTTGCCAGGAACACACCACGGTTTTGCCCATGGAATTATTAGCAGCTGAGCTGATTTAAGGGGAATTTTAACTTAACCTTAAGGCAGTGTTTTTCAAACTTGGCAACTTTAAGATGGGTGGACTTCAGCTCCCAGAATTCCCCAGCCAGCATGCTTTTAGATGGGTGGACTTAAACTCCCAGACCTAATGTATAAAGAGAGAAAAAAAGAAGCAAATAAGAGAAGGACAAAGCTAAAAGGGCAGGAAAAAAAAAGAAATATAAAGAAGTAAAAAACTGACCTCCAGATCTTTTCTGTAGCCGCCCAATATCACGATCCTGGCCCTGCTTACCTTTGATGCTGCCCAACCCTTCAGATCACGTCAACTTCCTTGGTGCTGAAAATATCTCATGGGCCGACTTCCACCAATGCTTTTCAGAGGTGCTGACTACAATTCCCATCCTCCTTGGCCAGAATGACCCCCTATTCCCCCCCGCCCACCCAGGCTGGGGAAAGCCCCGTGCTAAAGTGAGGCACGAGTCCAGCCATTTAGCTAGCGTGACCAGTCCAGATGGAGGGCAGCCTTTCCTGATGGAGTGAGAAAAATTGGCTTCTTGCTTGACAGCCGACAGGACAGCAGGGCGCCTGCTTTGCAGGATCAGCTCCCCGGAGGCTCTCTGACAACTTGTTTTTTCCTAGCTAGCAGCTCACCCATTCATCCTCTTTGGAATTGTACCGGCAGTTCTCCAGAGGGAAAAGTACAGCTTAAGAATAAGAGTCTCAGCACATGGAGGGGTTTTTCAGGGCTGGAAATGCGAACACCCCTGTGCCTGTTGCCCCTTTCCCTGGGGCAGCCTCGTAGGCACCGTCACGTCCTCCAATATCCTCATTTTGCAGACAAAATCTCCCCACCCTCCTCATCTGAGCTGGTTTGGGGCATCTCATTTGCTCCTTCCCCAGCCTGGCCCAGCTGCAGCATCTTTTCATCTTGAGAATTTTTTCAAACCATGTTCTTTTTCTCCTCTTGAATCCTCCTCCGTTCTGAGAATCGGTTGCAATTAAACATTTTAAAAAGACTGACAGAACTTTGCCAAGGCCATCTTTAAACTGGCAATGCATGCAGACTAATTATTGGCAACATCAGGGGACTCTTTAGCTTGGTGAAATATAATTCTGCCCGTGTGCTGTTCAACATCAAGAAATGTTTTAGAGAGCTGTTTTCCGATAAAATCATCAGCTATCCAAAGCAGAGGTGAAAACCAGGGACGGGGGCGGTTAAACTCCCAAATCTCTTGTGATCAAAGGTGAACCCACTTGGGGCAATTTAATTCCAGGCTAAAAAACAGGGGATCCTAATTGTGGGTTTGTAAGATGATGCAGGCTCTGGCCAAAAAGGTTGAAAAAAGAATTTTTCCCTCTTTCCTTTTTCACGAAGACAAGGCCCTAGCGGTCACCCGATGGGACTTGTGGCAGAAGACTTTGAGCGGAGATTTCAAAAAACGACTTTGTCTGTTGCACCAATAATGTATCCCATGGATAGGAGCAAGGAACAGGGTGGCCCTTTGCTCGGATGGCCTTCCAAGATAAAACCTACACAGGCTTGAAGTTCTTGATGGCAGCCTGTTTGAAAATGGGTAGTAATAGAAGCATTGCTGAGGATGCATGGAATCAGAATCATAGAATCACAGGGTTGGAAGGGACCTTGGAGGTCCTCTAGTCCAACCCTCTGCCCATGGCAGGAGTCCTCATACCATCTCAGACAAACAGGTGTCCCATCTTTTCTTGAAAACCTCCAGCGATGGAGCACCCACCACTCCGGGAGGTGAGCTGTCCCACTGCTCAATAGTTCTCACTGTCAGGAAATTCCTCCTCGTTCCCAGGTTGGATCTCCCTCTGAGGAGCATCCGCCCATGGCTTCTTGTCCTACCCTCAGGTGCCATGGAGAATAAATTGACGCCCTCTTCCCTGTGGCAGCCCTTCAAGAATGGGAAGTCTGCTGTCGTGTCTCCGCTCTTCGTGAAGCTAAACATACCCAGTTCCCTCAGCCGTTCTTCGTAGGATTTGGCCTCCAGACCCCTTATCATCTTTGCTGCTCTTCTCTGCCCTCTTTCCAGGGCCTCGGGATCGTTTTACTATTGTGGGGGCCAGAACTGGGCGCAGGATTCCAAGGGTGGCCTCACCAGGGCGGTATAGAGCGGCACCATCCCTTCCCGTGATCTTGACACCACCCCTTTGTCAATGCAGCCCAGGACCGCGTTGGCCTTTTTGGTGGCCGCAGTACCCTGCGGGCTCATTCTTAAGCAGTGGCCCACCAGGTCACCCAGATGCCTCTCGTAGGCACTACTGTTGAGCCAGGAACTGCTTGTGCATCTGGTTTTTCCTGCCTAAGGGCAGCGCCCTGCATTTCTCACCAATGCGGGTGGAAAGAGAGTTGCAATGCTCCTCAAATTCTGCTTGTTGCCTTTCAGAGGCTTCTGGGTGGCCGCGATGGGGCCGGGGCCGGCAGACGAGGCGAGCTGCAGCTTTGATCCAAGGAAAATCCTCTTATGTGTTTCTAATTCAGACCACAGCCACACGCTCAGTTCCCAGACTGTCTTTGCTGTTTCTTTTTTCTGAAAAGCCATATCCCTCCGCTCTGCAGATGATGTCAGGTGGCGTGCACGGGATGAAAAAAATCACCTGTGGATTTTTTTTAAAAAAAATAAGCTTTTCAAACAATATTTTAAAAGGTGGCAAGAAAAAAAAATCCTTACAAGCATATTAAGGATGCGGGCCTGCCAATCTTTGCTAGAAGAAGCTAAATCTTTGCCAGCGGTGTAAAAGGAAGAGATGGCATATTTCTGTTTAATTGTTTTTAATGTTTTAATGATTTGTTTGTTTGTACGCTGCCCAGAGTCACGTTTGTGAGATGGGTGGCTATATAAATTCGATGGAGATAGATAGATGATAGATAGATAGATAGATTAGATAGATACTGTAGATGACATAGATTAGATAGGTAGAGAGAGAGAAAGAGAGAGAGAGAAATGATAGATTGATGGATGATAGATGATAGATAGATAATAACGATGATATAGGAAGATAGATTAGATGAGTTAGAGATGATAGATAGGTAGGTAGGTAGGTAGATAAGATAGATATAAAGATAGATATTAGATAGAGATGATAGATAAGGATAGATAGAGAAGATAGATGGAAATGATAAAGATGATAGACAGACAGGCAGGCAGATGGACCCACCAAAGTCAGATGCCATTCCTTGGAAAATCCGTTTTCTAGTGAGCCTCCTGCTCCAGTTTTTGATGGCGGGTGTGGAGGAATGAAGCCCGGCCTTGCGGCTGGGGAAGGAAGGAGTGAACGTGAAGAAAAGACAGAGGAAAAATTACTCAGCCCTGAGAATGAGGAAACGACGAGAAAGGAACACAGAGTAACCCTGCCTTGATTTTGTTTGATGTGAGATAGGGCAGAGAAGAGCATGCCTGGAATCCCCACTCTTTGCGTTTCCTAACCTGGCTGACCTCGAAGGGCTGGCAGCAGGGAATGAAAACCTGGATTCTGACACTGAACAGGATCTTTTAATTGCCCTAAGGACAGTCCAAAGGAGGGCCATTTGGGGTCCAAAAAGTCAAGATGGCAGCTGGGACCACTCAATTGAATCTCTGCCCCCTTTTTTAAATATACAGTATGTTGCAATGATGAAGTGGCGGAGCTTTGATTGTTAATTCCCAGTCATCTGCACCAACCAAGGGATGGGCTGTGGCATTTTGTAAAATGTATTTCATGCATTTTGTAGTTCAGTGTTTTTCAGACTTGGCAACCTTAAGATGTGTGGACTTCAACTCCCAGAATTCATCCTGGCTGGGGAATTCTGGGAGTTGAAATCCACACATCTTGTAGTTGAAGGCAGCGTGACTAAGGATGATGGCATCCTCAAGTGATGCTACTACAGTGTAGGAATACAGATAGTCCTCACTTAACAACCATTCATTTAGTGACAGTTCAGACTTACAGTGGTGTTGAAAAAAACAACTTATGACCAGTTCTCATACTTATGACCGTCGCAGCATCCCCATGGTCACATGATCACAATTTGGGTGCTTGGCAGCCGGTTTACATTTATGACCATCACGGTGTCCCATGGTCATGTGTGATTGCCATTTTCCACCTTCCCAGGCTGGCTTCTGGCAAGCAAAATCAACCATGTGATTCACTTAATGACTGTGTGGTTCGCTTAACAACCGCTGTAAAAAACATCATAAAATCAGGTTGGATTTGTGTAATGACCACTTCGCTTAGCAACTGAAATTCGGGTCCCAATTGTGGTTGTTAAGTGAGGACTAGCTGTAAATCTTTACTGCAGTAAATTACTGCAGATGCTGACTGCAGTCAGGAAATCAGAAGACGCTTAATCCTTGGAAGAAGAGCAATGACAAATCTCGATAAAATAGTTAAGAGCAGAGACATCACACTGACAACAAAGGCCCGCATAGTTAAAGCAATGGTGTTCCCTGTAGTAACATATGGCTGCGAGAGCTGGACCATAAGGAAGGCTGAGCGAAGGAAGATCGATGCTTTTGAACTGTGGTGTTGGAGGAAAATCCTGAGAGTGCCTTGGACTGCAAGAAGATCCAACCAGTCCATCCTCCAGGAAATAAAGCCAGACTGCTCACTTGAGGGAATGATATTAAAGGCAAAACTGAAATACTTTGGCCACATAATGAGAAGACAGGACACCCTGGAGAAGATGCTGATGCTAGGGAGAGTGGAAGGCAAAAGGAAGAGGGGCCGACCAAGGGCAAGATGGATGGATGATATTCTAGAGGTGACAGACTCGTCCCTGGGGGAGCTGGGGGTGTTGACGACCGACAGGAAGCTCTGGCGTGGGCTGGTCCATGAAGTCACGAAGAGTCGGAAGCGACTAAACGAATAAACAACAAAAGCTGTAAATCGAACAAGGCAAGATTGCTGGCATGTAGTTGCCTGTTGCCTCTCCGCATGATGCTTGACTCTGCTCTATTTTTGTCTTCTCCTTTCTTTGGGGACCCTTTCAAATGCTGGTAAATCTCCAGTTTTGCAGTATGTACAATTGAGTCCCCTTAGCTTTTCTGGATGCAGAAAATTCCTACTGATCAAGGTTACTTGTCAACCTGGGTTTGCATACAGGTAGTCCTCACTTAATGACCACAATTGGGACTGGAATTTTGGTTGCTAAGCAAAGCAGTCATTAAGTGAATCTGACCCAATTTTACGACCATTTTGTGGCAGTTGTTAAGTGCATCCTGCGGTTCCCCATCAATTTTGCTTGCCAGAAGCCGGCTGGGAAGGTTGAAAATGGTGATCACATGCCCACGGGATGCTGCGATGATCATAAATGCGAACCAGTTGCCAAGTGCCCAAATCGTGACCACGTGACCACAGGGACGCTGCGATGGTAGTAAGTGCAAGGACAGGTCGCAAGTTAGCACCGTCGTAAGTCCGAATCATCACTAAACAAATGGTAGTTAAACGAGGACTAGCTGTAGTGCTTTATGCCACAAAAAGCCAGCGAAGATTGAAACGGAGTTTTGCACTATCACAGGTGATAGTTTTTCACTGACCTGCTTAGTGAGGACCCTACTATAGTGTCTTGGGATGAATTGGAGCATTCGGATTATGTCTTTCCAGCCAGCAGATGGGCACCCCGAACGGTGACTCACACAGATCCGTGACAGGTACACTCCTCTTGGCCCAGAGCATCCTTGCTTTCCTTGTTCATGATCTCCGTTTGGCCTCCACTTCAGATCGTCTCTTGCACATCCCGAAGCTCGGATGACTTTCAGAACTCCCTTTCCCACTCCGGAGCTTGTGACATTGTCGGACTACAATTCCCATCATTCACGTCGGCCTAGCAAAAGCGAGCGATGGGCAGTGTTGTCCAAATGCTCTGTTAAGCTGTTCTTCAATTTAACCAAAGCCAGATGAAAGTCCTCGGGGCTGGGGGGCTGCTTTTTCTAACGTGCTTCTCTTTTGATTCCTGTCCTTTCGTTCTGTGTTATCAACTATCGCACCCCCTGCTTATCAGTCAGAAAAAAAAAAAACCTTTCCAACCAGGCTGCCAGAAAAAGAAATAACGAACATTAATAAATAAGCCGGAAAGCTTAAAAATAGATTGGATACAAAAGATTTTTTTAAAGAGGAAAACCATGGCATGCATGGCAAGTGAAAACAGGAATAATAGTTTGGGAAGCAGCTGAGAGCAATTATAAATGGCTTTTTATGATTATGCAAACCAAAATGTGGGGGGGGGGGGTAGACACAAGAAAAGGGAGGGTTGGCAAAATGGGGGGGGTGTCTGGGGTGGGGGGCCATTGCCCAGCGTACCCTGTGCCTGGTCCACACAAACTGGGAGAATATACTGGCTTCACCCCATAATCTAGTTGATGGCAGGAGATTTTTTGCAGCAAGAAGAGAGATTAATTTTATTGGGCATTGGTGCCCCGGAAGAAGGTTTGAGGAGGAACAGAGAATGTGCCGCTGCATAGGATACATTGGGGCATCCACATGGGGTGGGTGGGTCAAAAAAGTCAAGATGGTGGCTGCCACCATGTGGTCAAAGCCCCACCATTTCTTTACATGCATCTTGACCTTTTAAACGGCTCTGGGACACATCACTAAATCTACTGATTCTTCACTTAGAGCCCCCAAAAGGTTTTGGGGAAAAATTTAAAGCAGCTAAAAAGGAAAGAGATGGGAGAGCATCTTTGGGGTGGGCTGTTGTTAAGGTATCTGCAGTGGGGGGAATGGGGTCAGACCGATGAAAGCAGCATTTTAGTGTTAGGCCACACTGCTGTTCATTTTGCACCATCCTGCATGTGCTGCTGCACATGTGCCATTGCAGCAAATGGAAGCACAGGTCGTCCTCGTTTAGCAACTGCCTTGTTTAATGACCATTTGCAGTTACGACGGTGCTGAAAAAGTAACTTTGTGACCAATCCTCGCATTGACGACCTTCGTAGGTCTGTAATGGACATAAGATTGTAAGCACAGTTGCGGTTTCACTTAGTGACTGCTTCACTTAACAGCCCATTGTGGTCGCTAAATGAGGACAACCTGTAACATTGTACAGCCCAGATTTTTTGGGCAAAGAAAGCTAAAGGAACAGGTTGGTCAGATTTGGGACATGCTGTATCACCCACATGGAACCCTATTGCTGGGAGGATTCCTTGAGGCCATCCAATCCAACCCCCATTCAGGACAGGAATTCAAATCAAACCTCCTTGACTGATGGCTGCCCACCTTCCACGTGAACAGATCCAGCAAGGCAGCCCACCCTCCCTCTGCATCATCGGCTCCACCATTAAGCAGCTGTTACAGGAGCTGGAAGATTTTTCTAGCATTCAGTTGGAATCTGCCTTTCTGAACTTAAATCCATTATCCTCTGTTCTTTGCTCTGGGAAGAAGTTGTAAGTCCTTCCTTTCTTTCCTGGGGCAATCAAAGGGTTACTGTGCCCCCTCCCAAGTCGTCTTTCCTTAAGGCTAGAGAGGTCCTTCCATTTTTCCTTGTAGGATTTATTTTCCAGCCCCCTGTTCATCCTTGCTGTCCTTCTGTGGACTTCTTCCAATTTCCCTGAATTTTTCTTAAAGCCTGGCGCCCTGAATTGGCCTCAGGTCTCAAAGTGGGGCCTGACTCCAAAGCCGAATAAAGTGGGGCCACAATTTCCTGTGATTTGGAAACTGGATTTCTGTGGAG
This sequence comes from Candoia aspera, assembly GCF_035149785.1. Lineage (NCBI taxonomy): Eukaryota > Metazoa > Chordata > Lepidosauria > Squamata > Candoiidae > Candoia > Candoia aspera. Next base: position 3,721,671 of record NC_086153.1, read on the forward strand.
GCTCCTGGAAATGGCATTCGGTTTTTTTTAACCGCCACTTCCTAATGCTGACTCATGTTCAGGTTGCAGCCAACTACGGTTCCAATTATAATAAATCCTCTTTAACAAAGCTAATTGTCAGCTTGGACTTGGCTTGGAAATCTAGAGGGATCCATTTATTCTGTGTCCTTCCTGGCAGGTGGATTCTCCGATTAAGTTTGGTTTTATCTGCTGGGTGGTTACAGACTGATAGCTGTTTTACAGTTTTAGGCAAGCCGGTTTGAGAAATCTCGGTCTGATAAACACTACGCAAAACACCTTTCTTACAACCTCTCTCTCTAGCCTGAGAGCTATTGAATTAGCAACTTTCAAAGGCAGTGGAATTACTGGAAAATGGCATTCCAAGCTTCTAGTCCCCATGACTGTTTATCGCAGGTCAACCACACAGTCGATACCCCTCCATTACTTTTTAATTTTCAAACGTAGCAGCGATCATAGGTGATGGTTAAATCCCTTGAGGATGTGGCTAGGATGTGCAAGATCTGCAGCTGCGGCTGCTTGACATCTTGTGAGATTTGGCACAATTTGGTGCGATTAAAAAAATCATTGGAGCTGTTGGGCAAAGCTTTATGAGGCTGTCTGGCTCCCCCCTCCCCCAGAAAGGTGGGTACACCTGATCTAAATCCCCAACAGGAAACATATGGATTTCCTCCACCCAATTTGGAAATATCGGGGTGATTTGGGTTAATGTTATGAGGTTTGCCCTTTAATCTTCACATCTGCCCCCCCCACAAAAGGGTGGAAAAAATTGGTACTGTAGCATCTAATTTGATGGTGGGGAGGGGATTATGCAGAGAGCCAGTTTGGCATTGTGGTTAAGGCATCAGGTTAGAAACTGGAAGGCCGTGAGTTCTAGTCCCGCCTTGGGCACAAAGCCAGCTGGGTGACCTTGGGCCAGTCATTCCCTCTCAGCCCCAGGAAGCAGGCAATGGCAAACCACTTCTGAAAATCCTGCCAAGAAACCTACAGGGACTTACCCAGGCAGTCTCTGAGAATTGGACACGATGGAATGGATTAAAAAAGAAGGTGGTGGTGGGGGTTAATGCAGCAAATCACCTTGCAAAATTTTTAAGATCCATCCATATTCCTAAAATACAGAATTGATCTTTTATGCAGAGCTTGGCAAAGAAGGTAAATTTTCAGAAGTGAAAAAAAAATTGTCCTGAGGTATAGATTAAAGATACTTGTTCGTTATCAGTTTGGGAACTGTCCGTATATTCTAAACATCAGCGGACGGAGCGCTGCGTTTTGATTTCATGAGCCATTCAAGGATTGAATCGATTTTAGATTGACACTCTATAGACCTTACGTACTTCAGAAGTAACCCCAATTTCAGCCCCCCCCCCAACCTATGGAACAACTTTTCCATTTACAACTTACGCAGGGAGAGCATCCTTGTCTCCTTTTCACGACGGTCATAATTTACTCCACTTACAAGGCTGCCTAATCAAACTGATTCCAGGCGGCAATCCGTGGGTTAAAAATAATAAAACTATATGGGAACCAAGACAGTAACAGCAATGCGCTAGGGAGTGCGCAGACATCAATCAAATGGTTTTAAACTTTTTCTGGAAAGTCGGCTGGGTTAGGGCCAACATGATTTGGGAGGGGGCTGTTTTTCCGGAGGGCAGGAACTGGGGCAGAGAAGACATTCCTCCAGGGTCCTAGAAGGTGATATCGTTGGGGTGATGCAGCCTGAATGTGTCTCTGCAAATATGGGACCGGGACACATCAAGATCTATGCCCTGGTCCTCTCCTATATATTGCTGCTGCTCTGTGCCAGGAGAAGAGTCTGGATCCAGCCAGTGCTTCCAATTTGCTGAGAAAATCTCTGGAAAATCAGAAACATGGCTGGGTGAAAGAAATGGTTTCCCTAAGAAGCTCTCGGAGCAGAGATGGGGTTTTCTGTTTTTCCTTTTTATTATGTTGTTATAAATCTTAATACGTTGTGTTGTTTCAATGCACTGATGGTTGTGTAATACATTTGAAAATTATTAATTTAGTTGGCTTAGAATATGGAGAATAGAAGGAGAAAGAAGAAATATTCTATCAACGTTAATTACAATTTAGGGTGTCAGAGTCACGAGCAAAGCATGATTTGGCTTTTTCATCCGAAGTCGAGTCTAATGTGGAAAAAAGCCACTGCAACTCACATCAAAATAATTGTTATATGCCAGAAGTTTTGATCTTAAGCTGATTACTTATTAAAGTTTTCCTTGTACTGTTTCTTCGTCTGTGTGTGTGCATATTAATAAAAGGAAAAAATAGAGCAATTATAAGGATTAATTACCCTAAATAATAATAATAATAATAAACTATAGTGTTTCTGACTCCCTCCTTTTTATACATCTGATCATTTGCAATATTTGTAGATATTCTGGGTCCCTTAGAAGCCAGACTGCTGCATGATGTGTTCTATATAGATGGGAACCATTCTTGCTTAAATTTAGTTAAACTTCTATTATGCAAATATACTGTTAGCTTTGCCATTTCTCTGTATTCTCCAAGTTCAAGTTCCCAATCAGATATTCTCAGAACTGTGTCTTTCTTCCAACATGAAGCAAAATTTGTTCTTGCTGCTATAAGCATATATCTCACTAAATTACGATGTTTCTTGTTGATTTTTTCTGAGATTTGTATCTAGTAGAAAAAGGCATGGATTCATTTCAAATTTAAATCGCAAGATTTCTGCATTATGCTATGAATGTCTTTCTAGAATAGGGTTATCCCTCCCTCAGCTGTTCTGTTTTTGGGGGGCTAAATGGTGTTAGAGGGTCCTCTTCTACAGGGCCGAGTGGGAAGAAAAAAGGCCCAGCGCCACTCTGGAGGTTACTGAACCGTGTTTACTTTCTGTAGGACACAGTTCCCCTGCCAGCTTTCTCCCTGTTCTGGTGAAGGTTCTGCCTGGAACAAAGAAAAGCAGATTATCTGGGGAGAGACTTGGAGGCAAGCTATTTAAGGGGTCACCCCAAATAGGAGAGTGAAGAGCACATTGCCAGGGGGTTGCTTATTGGTAGAGCTGCGTTCTTGGACTCGGTTCCTCTAAGTCAGTGTTTCCCAACCTCAGCAACTTTAAGATGGGTGGACTTCAACTCCCAGAATCCCCCAGCCAGCATGCTTTACGGTGGGTGGGCTTCAACTCCTAAATTTCCCCAGCCAGCATGCTTTAAGGTGGGTGGACTTCAACTCCCAGAATTCCCCAGCCGCATGCTTTAAGATGGGTGGACTTCAACTCCCAGAATCCCCCAGCCAGCATGCTTTACGGTGGGTGGGCTTCAACTCCTAAATTTCCCCAGCCAGCATGCTTTAAGGTGGGTGGACTTCAACTCCCAGAATTCCCCAGCCGCATGCTTTAAGATGGGTGGACTTCAACTCCCAGAATTCCCCAGCCAACACTCTTTAAGGTGGGTGGACTTCAACTCCCAGAATTCCCCAGCCAACACTCTTTAAGGTGGGTGGGTCTTTAAGATGGGTTGGTGTTCCCCGCCAACACAGGCACAGCAAGCCACTGTATACAAACAGGGAGCAAAGCCCACCCTCACCAGCACTGATGATGTTGCCTAGTTGGGTCATGAAACGTCTGCCAGCCAACAGCCAAGCTCAGAGGGCACCAGGGACTCCACAGGTCAACCCTGAGCTGCAGACATTCTCTTCTATTGGTGTCTTCCTCTGGTTGTGTGTGTGTGTGTTTTTTAATGGTGTCTGCTGCCCAGAGTTGCTGTTTGTGAGATGGGCTGTGTAGATTGATTAAATAAATCAGCAAGCAAGCAAGCAAGCAAGCAAGCAAGCCAAGATGGTTTCAGAACCATCTGAACTTTTGTTGGGAAGTTTTCATCGGCGTCCCCCCCCCGAAAGAGAAATGCTTGCGCGTGCATGCGAGGAAAAACAAGGCAATAACAGGGAAATGTAAATCAAACCTATAATTGTGCGCATAATTAAAAACACTGCCTCTGGCATTATGAATAATTAAAGCGTACCCCCTGCCTCTTTAGAAGTTTGCAGGTTTCTGTTTTGAAGCCAAGAGGCTGATCACTCTCTTCCTCTGCGTATGTGTGTGTGGGTGTGTATTTACACATGGGTGGAAGTATGCTGGTGAGGGCAGAAATATTCTTACCAAAAGGATCTAACAATGACAAATGCAGAGCAACAACCAAAATTAGTATTTACTAGGCAACCCGTGACCCGTTGGGACTGCGGAACTGCCTGCCACTTTGCTGGGGGGAGGGGATTTCCCTATTGACTTTGCTTGCTTCCTTCCCTCCCTTTTGGACCCATTCTGTAAGTTAGCCCATTTGAGGTATCTTGGTTGAAGAAGTTTTGCCCTGTGATGCACCGTTTTTCCAAATTGAAGGTTACAAACTATCAAACAGTCACAAGAGTATTAGTAGTATATAGATTCAGGCCAAATCTTTGATACCAAATGCATTCATCAAGAACCGCGTTGTATTCCAACAGTGAGGTCAAACTGAGATCTAGTAAAGTAGAGCAGAGTTTCTCAACCTCAGCAACTTTAAGATAGGTGGACTTCAACTCCCAGAATTCCCCGGCCAGCATGCTGGCTGAGGAATTCTGGGAATTGATGTCCACACACCTTAAATTTGCTAAGGCTGAGGAGTGCTGAATTAGAATTAGGCATGTGCGGCAGGGCAAGGGGACAGGTGGGAAAGATGGGCAAGTGACAAAATATGCATTGTGATGTCACAACAGAGCAACAATAAAATGGAGATTTTGTTGCAATGCTGCAACATCCCTTTCATCATTTTGATATCATTGTGACCGGGAACTCTGTATGTATGTATCCTGTGGTTTGTGGAATGAGTTATAACTGGCGGGGTTCACACAACAGCTGAAACCATCAACCATGATTTGCAAGACATGATGGCTAGGTTCATCAATTGCCCTCAGCCAAGCCTATATGAACCATGTTCTAGTTTTCTGAGTGGCGTCAATCCGGCTAGAACCCCATATGATACTTGTCTGTTGGCTGCAGTTGACCAATTATACTTTGTCATCTGTCTTAGTTTCTGTGGCACATTCCTGATCCGCTCAACTACAGTACCCATCTCTCAGGCTAATAGAAGATGGTGGAAATAGTAAGTGGGAATGATAGGCACAGCCAGCTGATACAGGCAGTCCTCGACTTACAACCATCTGTTTAACGACAGTTCAAAGTTACAACGGCCTCGGAATGGGTGCTTGACGTCCTATAAAGCACTTCCAAGTGTTGCGAAACATTGCACTACCCTCCTGCGGTCACGTGAGTGCATTTCGGTGCTTGGGAACCAGCTTGCACTTACAACCAGTTGCAGCATCCTGCGGTCATGTGATCATGCTTTGTGACATTTTTTGCCATTTTCTGGCAAAAAAAGCCAATTGGGGAAGCCGGATTCGCTTAACAACTGTGGTGATTCACTTAACAACCCATGATTCGCTTAATGCCTGCTGTGAAATGGTCATAAAATCGGGTCCGGTCACGTGGTGACTTGACTTATGACCGCAATGACTTATGATGGAAATTCCAGTTCCTGTTGTGGTCGTAGGTTGAGGATTACCTGTACAGATGGAAAGAGGCAACTAGGAACAATGTTTGGAAAGAAGGGGACTGGCCCAGCGTCATCCAGGGAGCCTCCGTGACAGAATAGGTGAGAACATGGGTCTCCCCACTTCTGGCCCCCCCTTTCCCCATTAGAGTACACTCGCATTATGGCTGAATTGGACCTCCGGGAAGTTTCCTGCTGAACATTAGGTGCCTGGTAGAATCCATGATGATGTCCCTGGCATTGTGATGGGGTCATCACGCAAATGACGTCATTGGTATCATTTGCATAATGAGGTCATGAATATGGATGATGCCACCCATCCCTCCGCAGATGTGCATGCTTCTTGGTCTTCCTTTGGGACTGAATGGAAGTCAGATGTGTAGGAGGCTGCAGAGCTGGGCAGTGGATTGCCCCAGGAAAGGGCACAGCCCCTCGATGATGCAACCACATACAAAAGGGGCGGGGCTTTGATTGTGATGCCGTGCCTGCCATCTTGCAGATTTTGACCATCCCTGCAGATGCCCCTGCTTGATACACGGGCAATGTTTAATTTAATTTAATTTAATTTAATTTAATTTAATTTAATTTAATTTAATTTAATTTAATCTAATTGCTTGTTTGTTGGCTGTGTTGAGGGCTTTTTATGATTCTCCGGCAGCTGCGTATTTTATTTCTTGTCTTATGTTTTCTACTGTACTGGGTATATTTTTATTTGTTTTTCATGTTGCGAGCCACCCAGAGTCAGGGACTTCAGGTGGGCGGCCATATAAATCTAAAGAAATAAATAAGCCAATATGCAAATATGAAGACCTGGTCTTTGTTAATTAGCCTCGGCAGGATCCATGCTTGCAGTCTGTTCAGCCTATAAAACAGATGTTCTGCAATAAATTATGTTCCTTTTCTTTACGAGCTGCTGACTGGCTAGTTTTGCAGGGCGACGAGGAATCAGCCCCCCCCCCAAAACAAAACCTGGGGACACATTAATTAATACCATTTTTGCAGCATCTCCAACAGTTTAGAGTGCTTTTGGGTTTAATGGCTTCATTATACTTACGAATGACCTTAGTCTATATTTATAAAGAAGTGTGAGCTTCAGGTTTGACCACTATTTTGCCTTGGGGGAGTTGGGGGCCTTTTTCACTCTGCCCCCTCCTCTTGGTGTGCCCTGCCAGCCCTACAAGGTAGACCAGATCAAGAAACTGACTCCACAGAATGGCTAGAACGACATTTTGTGGAGAGAGGCTGAAGCAACAGCATCTTGCAAGTCTGACTGTGTTTTTTCTCCCCTCCCTCTTACTGCCCCTTCCTAATCCCATCTCCTTTCCTCGGGCTCTGCTCTGGTTCTTTCTCAACCTTAGCAACTTTAAGATGGGTGGACTTCCACTCCCAGAATTCCCCAGCCAGCATGCTGGGTGGGGAATTCTGGGAGTGGAAGTCCATCCATCTTAAAGTTGCCAAGGCTGAGAAACACTCCTCTAACAGCTTCTGAATACTCCCTTCAAGGCCTTCTCCCCGGCTCTCTACGTTCCCCCAAACTTGCTCTAATTCTTACTCAAGGGTGTCCACTGGAGGGGGCGGGTTCTATAAAGTCAAGATGGCGACTGTGCGATTGAAGTCCCACCCCTTTTTATGTGCACATAAATGGGGCGGGGCTTTGATTGTACAGTCGCAGCTGCCATGTTGACATTTTTGACCTCGTGTGGGATGGCCCTGCCTGGGGTGAAGGAATGTTCACGGGTGTGTCAAAATTTGCAAGATGGCTGGCCCCAAATTGTGGTCCTGCAGATTCTGTCACACTCCATGTAGACATTCCCGCTGGAGGGGTAGTCAAATGGAAGGGCTGATGGAGCAGAATTGCCCAAGGGTGCAAGTATGTTGGGACAGTAATCCCCCAGAATTCCCAGTAAGCATCATTGAGGATGATGGACATTGCAGTCCCCACATATCTGACCAGTGGGAACTTTTCAGCAGAGCAATTCCTTGTAAAAATATGATTTTAAAATACACATTTTTTAAAAAAGCCCCATGCTTTGAAATATGTAATTCCCCCCACCTGCTTCCATTTTCTTTTCAAGGTTGCTGTTTTCTCTGCTAGAAAAATGAAGGGAAATATCCTTTCCAAAATGAAAAAGACCCCTTTCTCTTTGGTATATTGCAAAACCGGAAGTATTGCAGACTCTCCATATTAGCCTGAGAGGTGAAGATTGAATTAGTTTCCTCCTGAATGCTAGACAAACAGCATTATAGGCAGTCCTTGACTTATGCTCATTCATTCAGTGACCGTTTGAAGTAATAACAGTGCTGAAAAAAGTTACTTATGACCACTCCTCGCACTTACAACTGCCATAGCACCCCTTCAGTCACGTGATCAAAATTCAGGCACTTGGCAACCAGCATGTATTTACAACGGTTGCAGCATTCTGGCATCACATAATCACCATTTGCAATCTTCTCAGCCAGCTTCCAACAAGCAAAGTCAATGGGAGGAGCCAGATTCGCTTAATGTCTATATGCTTCACTTAATGACCATGGCAAAGGTTGTAAAATCAGGTGTGACTCACTTAATGACCACCTCATTTAGTGATGGAAGTTTTGGTCCCAATTGTGGTCGTAAGTCGAGGACTATCTGTATATGACACCTTGTGCCCTCTGCACATGCCTTTGGCACGTCTCAACCTTTGGGGGTTCTTGAGAACCAGCCACCATCTGCTTCTGCTGCCAACTCACTCAAGGGCTGTCTCGGCAACCAGAGTGAGCCTGCCTTCCTGCACCACGGCAAATGTGTCTTCTGGGTGTCATTTGTGGCTTCATTAAAATGCCCACCACAATCGCAGTCTTTGTTTCTTGCATGCAACTTGAGCCCTGCTGGAGTTGTCTGGGGAACCTGGTTCTTGCTTTGATCATTTTAAAAAACCCGCAGCTCTGTTTGAGTTGTCGGTTGCCGGCAGCAATCAAAAGATCCTTGGCATATTCCCCTTGGGAGTTCAGGAAGGATTAACCTGGGCCCAGAGTTGTGATGCACACAAAAACAAGACTTTCGATGCTTCTGGGTCCCACGTTTCTAAAGTGCAGCCTTGGCCAGTAAAGCTGGAATTTGAAACAACCCCAGGATTTTTCCTTGCAACTGGGTAAGCCCTCCTGGACAACTTTGCTGGGTGGAATGCCAAAAATTCCTCCTGGTGTTCCAGACAAGCTTTGGCGTTTGTTTGTTTTTTCCTCCAGAGAGAAAGAGGATTTGGGTGGCAGCCTCTTGGAGAGAATGGAGGGTGTGTGTATGTGTGACTTTGTGCTCCTTGAATGAAGAGAAAATTGTGCAATGGACAATCCAGAGGGAAATCCTGTCCTCCATTTGCCCCATTCTCTCCAAGGGTCTGCAACCTCCTTAGCTACCCAGGAAGGGTTCTCAAAACTGCTCAAGGCAGTGTTTCTTGACCTTGGCAACTTTAAGATGTGTGGACTTCAACTTCCAGAATTCCCCAGCCAGCTTTGCTTTCCCCAGGATTCTGGGAGTTGAAGTCCACACATCTTAAAGTTGCCAAGGTCAAGAAACACTGGTTCAAGGGATTTTCAGATGCCCTATAAAGGAGGGAGGGAACCCATTCTCTGTCACTTTGCAGGGCAGCCCAGAACCAGCAAGGAAATAGGTCAGGTGTAATGAGGAAGTTCTGGATAGTTAGAGCTCAGGCACTGAATTGGGTTCCCTGCTGTAAAACATTCTCTTAACATTCTAGTCCTCAAGAGACTTAAGGTTGGGGAATAGTGGACAGCCATTTTTGAGCTCATTCCAGCCTCAGTTTGGAGACCTCCAATGAACTGCCACGAGACAGCTGATGTGCTCTTCACCGAGGGATAGAAAAGCTTTCGGATATCCCGCACAGCACAGGGGTTGGACTAGTGGGCCTCTGAGGTCCCCACCAGCTCTGTGATTCTATAAAAGTGTATGCGCAGCCATTGGAGGCTTTGGCATGGTGGAGGAGCGGGCAACAGAACACAACGCCGCCAACAGAAGTCCCCTTCACCAGCCAAAACATGCCAAAGAGAAATGTGAAAGCGTTTCCCTCCGTAGAAAAACGGAAGCTTGTTTTCACAGAGGATGAAAACTTTTAAGGCTCTGCAAGGCATCATCTGGTACAGCCTTAATTGGAAGGATTATCCAGCAGATGCAAAGCAAACATGCTGAATGCTGTATGAAAACAAACATATTCCCTGCAGCACCCGGACAGCAAACTTTTCCATTTGGTTATACAATGCCCCATTTGCTTTCCCTTCAATGTCTCTCCCTCTTTGAAAAGCTTGCATTTATTTGCAACGCCTATCAGCTGCTGGATGATTTGAAGGGGGAAAACTTGCAGGAAGAGGAGAGAAAAGAGAAGACGAACCGCTTGGTTTCCAACGGAAGCCGATGACATCACACACCTTGTGACATCATCCCCCCAAAGACGGGCCTTGCCGTGAGCATCCGCGGATTAGACTTTGTGAACAAATCCAGCGTTTCCAAGAATGCCCCTTTATTGCTGCGGAGAAAACGCAGGAGCCCAGACTGAGCAAAACCTGCCTGCTGCATTTCTGCCATCGTGGCCTTTTTTATATTTTATTTTTGCTCCAACTAATAAAATGGTTTTTTTAAAAAAAAACCTCATACGTTAAACCGAGTAAAAGGTCAATTGTGGGAATGCTGCCGTGGCTCAGAGGCATCTGGAGAAGCAGGTTTGCATATATATATATATATATATATGGCTGTGGTTTTTTTTTTTTTTTGCAATCTTGGAGTTTCTAATTAAAAACGTGATTGGAGGATTAATGTCAAGCGTGAAGCACAGCAGAAGTGGGGTGGGGGGGAGAGAAAACAGCTTGCAAAGGGGCTGCTGTTTGTGCTAAGGGCCAGTGGCAGGGCATGAACCAGCTTGGCAGGCGAGAATTTGATCTCCTCACAACCCAGATTCCTTGCAGATAGAAATCCACTTAGTTGCACACTGCAGATATAACTGGTGGGGTGTTGAACTTTCTCTTGCAGCTTCTCAAAGTTTGCTTGCTCTGCCAGCTGATTCCTGTTTTTCTCCTTTTTCTCAGTATTGGTTCAGAGGCCATCCTTGGACCCAATAGTGTTGGACAGCTTTCATCCAGTATCCAACCAACCCATTTTAGGGAATGTTGTCAGCCTTCCCAGGCAGACCAGATAGGAATCTCAGCCAGATGAGTTAAATGCATTTGATCTTAATGCTACATTGACAGAATCTGGCAAGTCTGAAAGTACAATTCTCCCGCTGTCTCCTTTACAGCCTGAGAAACTAGGGAGGGTCCCTTCTGAGCCTCTTTCTCCGCCCATTATGCGGCTGTGGGCTATGCCGCCTCTTATCTGACCGTTCCCTAGGCAGCATCTCTTGGCCCCGTCTCTCCAGGTCTTTCTCACATACCGTTACAAAGGTTGGGAAGGTGATTGGCTCTCAGCTTCAGAGGACCCTGGAAGAAGTGGATTATCTGGACCCCTTTTAGTTAGGGTTCAGACCTGGGTATGAGACCAGGATGGCATTTACTGCACTCATGGATGATCTCTGGTGGGAGTGGGATGGGGAGGTGTATCCATCCTTGCTCTTCTTGACCTCTCTGCTGTGGTCACGTGATCACCATTTTTGACCTTCTTGGCCAGCTTCTGGCAAGCAAAATCAATGGGGAACTGCATGATTCATTTAATGACCATGTGGTTCGCTTAACGCCTGCAGTGATTTGCTTAATAACCGCTACAAAAAAGATCGTAAAATCAGGTCAGATTCGCTTAATGACTGCTTTGCTTAGCAACTGAAATTCCCCTCTCAGTTGTGGACATTAAGCGAGGACTCCCTGTAAATAAATAAATAAGTTTCTCTTTAATTTCTCTGGGTAGGTTTGCCAAGCTTACTCGTTAGCGTTTGGAAGTTCCTGCTGCTGGCGTAGTTTTTTTCCGTAAGCTTCCCTGGCTGTGTACATTTTCTAATCTGAGAGAGAAGAAAACTAAGACTGCTGCATGTTTTTCAACTACTTGCTATTTTTGATTTCTCTATAGACTCCTGGATAAGCCGAGAATTTTAGGTGCGAAAATGCGCCCCCAAAATTGGGTTCGGCTTATCCATGGTTAGGCTCCTTGCAAGTAAATAAGGTGATATTTTTTAAGTACCTGTATTTCCTGTATATCCTCAGGTATAAGCCCATCTGTGGATAAGCTGACCCTCGAACCTTTAACCGAAATGCCATGCAAGATGCGGTTGCCTTATCCGTGACTGGCACATTTTTCATGGTATTTTGGTTAAATATCGCGGATGGGCTTATCCTTGGGTATATATCACCCTGAAGCCTCCCTGGCTGCTGATCCATCATGTGCTGGAAAAGGCCCCTGGGGGAGAGTGTTTGCACAACCCATTTAACGTGACTGCTGAATTCATCTATTCTGTGCAAGCTACAATGAGCCACAAGCAACAGCAGTACAAGGTGGGTACAATTCCAGGTGCCACGTTTCTAGAAGGATGTTGATGGATTAGGAGAGATTCACAGGAGGGCGATGAAGATTATAGCGGCTGCAGGGCTTGCATTACTGGTTTAAGAGGATTGTGGTAGCTAGGTACCTGCCCAAAAAATGGGCCGCTGCACCCCAGGTGACGCTCTGCCAGGCGTGTGTCATGTCCGCCGTTGCAATGTTCAATGTACATCGTAACGTTTCTCATGCCATGGTGCTGACGCGCGTTCCGGTTGGGAGGGAGCTGCTGGGGGACCTTGTACCAGGCTGTCTATCTTTCTTCACTGGGATGGAATGTGTTTGGGTTATCATTTGTGTTCAAGGTCCTTTTTGCCCGTTGATTAGCAGAACTCGTTAGGGACACCTGGGATGGGGAATTTGAAATGGTTGAACGAGGGGAGGGCTTACATTCGCACCGAGGGTTTTAGTTTGTATTTGGCGCACTTCTGCTCATTCTCAGCCTTCTTTGTACTTGCACACTATTCTTAAATAAATCAGATATTACCAAGCTCCCGCTTGAGAGTCTGTGAGTGTTTTAGGATAGGCAACCGTTACAGCGTGATGCTCCAGGGGGCTGAAAACCATAGGATTTTCTATTGTAGCGTTTCAAGAAACTACGACTTCCTTCTTCTGTAAATTGGGGGAGAATCTAGAATACAGGTAGTCCTCGCTTAACAACCGTTCATTTAATGACGGTCAGAAGTTACAACGGCTTTGGAAAAAGTGCTTTATGACCTGTATTCACACTTACGACTGTTGCAAAATGTCACACCACCCCCACAGTCACATGGTCACAACTTGGGCACTTGGAAGCCGGCTCACATTTATGACCAGTTGCAGTGGCCTGCAGTCACGTGATCATGACTTGCAACCTTTTTTGCCAGTTTCTAGCAAAAAACATCCACTGGGGAAGCTGGATTCACTTAATGACTGTCATAAAAATAGTGTAAAATCGGGTCCGGTCACATGGTGACTCACTTAATGACCACACTGCTTAACAACCAGTTTTTTGGTCCATCATGGTTGTTAAGTGAGGACTACCTATTCATGATTTTGCAGTGTCCCCTTCAGTTTGAAATGGACAGGTCCAGAAAAGGACTGGGGGGGGGCATTTAGGGAAGAAGCTAGAAAGATCTGCAGGGAGGAAGGAAAGACAAATGATAAAAACAGCCCTGTTCTGTTGCAGCCCTACTCTGCTCCTTTTGTGTGTGCGGGTTGCGATGTTGCACACAGACATAAAAGCAGGGAGCTTGCATCATGATGCGCAATGCTGTTTCTGATGTTTCGGAAACAGGCATTCAAATTCCAGTTCACTTGCGGTTTCTTAGCCAATCTCCCTTTTCGCCTGAATTTCCCATCTTTAAATGGGACCTTTTGTTTCCTTATTTGATTGAATTCAGCCTTTATTTGGGAGAGTCAGCACAGCAGAGAGACTCTCCTCCATTAAATCAATGAGCCGATGGTGGTTCTCCTTTCTCATTTTTGCAAATCTTTCAAGCTGGGTTTTTCTCGGCTCATCAAAGTTGAAAATTGTTTTTAGACTTCGCTCTTCAATATTTCTGCCTGGTGGCCCACGTTTCTGCAAACATTTTGGTTTGCAGTTTTGCAGGCAGTTCCCTCTTTTCCCCAATAGATTAGGGAAATATATGCTATTTTCATAAATACATGATATTTGTATACATGGAGTCCTTGCTTAACGACCACAATTGGGACTGGAATTTTGGTTGCTAAGCAAAACAGTCATTAAGCAAACCCAACCCGAATTTACGACTTTGTTTTCAGTGGTCGTTAAGCCAACCATTTGGTCGTTAAGCGAATTGCACGGTTCCCCATTGATTTTGCTTGCCAGAAGCCAGCTGGGACAGTCGAAAATGGCGATGAAATGACCACGGGACGTTGTGATGGTCATAAATGCGAACCGGTTGCTAAGCACCCAAATCACAATCGTGTGACTGTGGGAACGCTGCGACGGTCCTAAGTGTGAGAACCGGTCATAAGTCGTTTTTCCCAACACTGTCATGTTCACTGTTTCAATGTAGTTTATACATCGTAACGTTTCACATGCCATGGCGCTGACACGCGTTTCTGTTTGGGAGGGAGCTGCTGTGAAACCTTGTGCCAAGCTCTGTATCTGTGTTTGTTTCAATGGAATGTGTTTGGGTTATGTTATCTGTTCAAGGCCTTTTCCCGCAGACCATCAGAAACTGTTAGGAGCACCTGGGATTGTGAGCTTGAGAAGATTCTACGGGGGAAGGGATCTCATTTGCACCGAGGGTTTTTAGTTTGCATTTGCGCGCTTTCATCATTCTCAGCTTTCTCTGTGATCCTGCATACTATTCTTTAATAAATCAGATATCTTTGAATTCCTGTTCATGAGTCTGACAGTGTTTTAGAATAGGCAATGATCACACACTGTTGTAAGTCCGAACCATCACTAAACAAATGGTTGTTAAGCGAGGAATACCTGTATACATTTGCCTGATATAATTGATTATCTGCCATTGAGTCAGGGTTGACTCCTGGCAACCAGATAAATACTTTTTCTCCGTGATGGTTTGTCCCTAATCTGGTCCTCCGAATCTTCCAGTGCTGCCCCATCGCCACTGTCACTGCGCCCCTCCACCTTGCTGCTGGCCGTCCTCTTCCTTCCAAAGGCAACCCCAATTTTGCCTTGTCTATTGCCTAAAAAACACCCCAACACGGAAGTAGATGGCATGATATTCGCAGGCAATCTAAATCGCTTTCTCTCCGACTTTGAAAACGTGGGCCGTAATTCCACTATCTTCTGATCTGAGCAAATGGCTTTCTGAGCAGCTGGAAGATTCAAGGTGACCTGGACTCAGGAGAGGGAATCCGTAGCACAGCCTTTCCATCCATCAGTGCCCGGTGCCAGCGCTGGCATTCCAGCTTAGCTACTTTGGGCAAATAACCCAAGGGGAGACAGTCAAGGGCACTACTGGCCTCTTTAAGGAGCAGGCGGAGCAGATGGGCCAGAGGTATTTCAACACGGGGACAGGGTGTGTGTGCGCGTGCAATTGTGCCCTGCGGGAGCTGGACTTTATGACACTAAGCCCCATGCTTCTGGATGCTGTGATGGCTTTTTGCCGGATTTCTCAGCCTGGTGTCTGCTTCCTCCTTCTCTCCACCCTCCATTTCTTCCCCCCACCATCTTTTTAAAAACTCTTTTCTTAGAGGTTTTAACAATAGAAAAAGATGATACCAACTGAAACGAAAAAGAAAGGAAAGAATAGAGAAAAGAAAAAGTGCAGAAGGAAAAAGAAAAGAGAGAAAATGAAAAAAGAATACTTAAAGAAATGACTTCCGATCTTCTTTAGAAGACATACAAGCAAACTTAGCATTTCTCTACCCTTTCTGATATTATGTTACATAAATCACTTCCTCCCATATTCCAACACTTATCCATCCACAAAAGTCATTAAACATTTCTGTCCAGGATCAGCAAAAAATCCATAAAGGCACCCAGAACCTTATAAAAGTCACTCCCCATTCCTTTTTCATGCATTTTCATGCCTCCATTCTCTAACCCAGTGTTTCTCAACTTTGGCAACTTTAAGCTGCGTGGACTTCAACTCCCAGAATTCCCCAGCCAGCATTGATGGGGAATTCTGGGAGTTGAAGTCCACACAGCTTAAAGTTGCCCGGGTTGAGAAACACTGCTCTAACCGTTGCACAGTCCTGGCTGCCATCTTGACTTTTTTGAACACACACCACTCCACAGATACTCCTTGTTCTGCTGTCTTTCTTTTTTGCTTCCTTGGGAAAACCTCAATGGAAAGCCTGCAATTTGGACTCTGGCTAGAACAATATATGTAACAATTGGCCTATGGAGCTAGAAAATACTGTGCAGTAGAGTTTACACAGTGCAGTTCATTTGATTTCTGCCTAACTTCCTTTCTGGTGGCTTTGCATGATACGCTGAGTTGTAGGCTGACCGAATGGGCTGGGTTGGCAAACCAGGACCGAGCCACCGAGAGACCCAGCAAATCGAGGTTAAGGTTCATTAGGCTTTGGAAGCTGTGTGGATCCAGGCATTGGGTAGATCGACCCTTGTTTAACTGAAACAAGGGTGATCCACACGTTTTTTCAAGCAACAGGGATTTGGAGCAAAGTCCTGGGTCGTATGTGGCTCCCCGTATAAAGCGATAAATGTTTTGCAAACGGTTAGTCCGGGCTGCGGGCAAAAGCGCCTCCCCTTTGGCAGCCCACTGGCAGGAGGAAAAGGACGGACAGAGAGAAAAAGTGCATAGAGGGAAACCAGAGTTCCAGAACCCTAGAACTGGAAGGGATCCTCTGAGGCCATCTAGTCTAACCCCCTGCTTAGGGCAGGGATGCGAAGTGAAGCATTCCAGGCAGCTGGCCGCCTCACCTCCAGCAAAGGGGAGCCCACCCCTTCTCTGGATCAGGCGTTCCCCTTTGAAACAGCTCTTCTCTCCCTGGCTCCCCCTTCTTCTATCCAGCCGCAGTTCTGTCTCCTGAAATCCCCGCGCTGCGTTCTGTCCTGCCCTTGGGGGTGACGGGGACAAGTGTGGGCCTTCTCTGCGTGTGGTGTGTTATCAGATATTTCGGGCTGTCGTATCTTCTCGAATTCTCTCTTCTCAAGGTGAAACATTCCTAGTTCCTTCCATCTCTCTGCTTAGGGTTTAAGTTTCTGTTTTCCGGTCTTCTTTTTGATTTTCTGTAAATCTCTTCCAGTTTCTCTGGATCCTTCTTAAAAGCACCAGAATGAGAATACAGAAGTTGAGGTGGGGCCTGACCAATGCAGGGAGAGGGAGGGAGGGAGGGAGGGAGGGAGGAAAAGAGAAAGAAAAAAAGAGAGAAAGAGAAAGAGAAAGGGAGGGAGGGAGGGAGGGAGGGGGGGAGGGAAAAGAGAAAGAAAGAAAGAAAGAGAAAGAGAAAGAGAAAGAGAAAGAGAAAGAGAAAGAGAAAGAGGGAGGGAGGGAGGGAGGGAGGGAAAAGAGAAGAAAAGAAGAAAGAAAGAAAGAAAGAAAGAAAGAAAGAAAGAAAGAAAGGGAGGGAGGGAGGGAGGGAGGAAAAGCGAAAGAGAAAGAGGAAAGAGAAAGAGAAAGAAAGGGAGGGAGGGAAAAGAGAAGAAAAGGAAGGAAGGAAGGAAGGAAGGAAGGAAAAGAGAAAGAAAAAGAAAAAGAGAAAGAAAGAAAGAGAAAGGGAGGGAGGGAGGGAGGGAGGGAAAGGAGAAGGAAGGAAGGAAGGAAGGAAGGAAGGAAGGAAGGTGGAGGGAGGGAGGGAGGGAGGGAGGTGGGTTTCAGCTCTGCCAATCTTTGTCATTTGACACTTGACACACAGACTGCAACAGAAAAATAAGATTTCCACATTTTCAATGCGTGGAGTAATCTTCCCAACGATTTGTGTAAGGCAGAGCAACCCTGCACTATATTTCATCTCCACCTTACTGAGAGGTGAAACGGAGGCTGAGAGATTGTGCCAGATGTAACATTTGCTCTGAGAAACACCATCCTCTCCTCCCATCTCTGGAAATCGTCCTTTTCGAATGAGACTGTTAGTCTTTTCTTGATGGCCTTGCGGAATAGAAAATGGGTTTTCAAAATATAGATCCCCCCCATCGTTTTTTTCCCAGGATGCTGAACCTTGCAGAACATATACAGTTCTTATTTTTGAGATATTTTTGTGGGTTTCCATGAGGGCTGGAACCTTAACAGATTGAACAGGGGGACCAGATGCCTTCTGCCTCCAGCCTCTGGGCCAAGGCAGGGGACAGGGGCGGGGATTCACCCATTGCATTGCGGCATGTGGCTAATTCGCCCTTTCTCACATTAGTGGCCGGGAACTGTTTGGCAAAACCGTTCTTACTGCTTGGATCCAACCAGAACCGCAGCAAGAGAGAAGCAGTGCTCTTCTGCCAAGGAAGACAGACTGCGTTTCTCACTTCGGCTTGCTTATTTGATTTAAACAAAGAGCGTCTGTTTCAATATTTAGCTTCCCTTCCTCATTGTGCGCGTTGAACTATCCTTGGATTTTCTCTGCACCTGAAGGTGGGGAAATTTCTTCCCCACCGTCTCTGGCTCCCACGCGTGCACACAGAGCTCGGCTTTTCAAGTGCAGCCTGTGGATTCCTGTCTGATTGTGTCAACTTGCGGAAAAGAGACGGGAACGTGGCTGCTCTAGAACCCCCTTGCGCAGCCCCGAGAATACAGGGGTTAAGCAGTGACTCAATTCAACAGGTAGAGATTAGAGTTATCCTAAAATCCCAATTTAACAATAATAATCTGGCTGGGTTGGACCGTACAGTAATTCAACCGGCTCCCAATGACCCTCAGGGTCAAGACGGAAGAATGTTCAGCCGTCACCCCCGATGGTCTCTTTCAGGCACCTTCCGGTGTAGCTTTGAGAACTGCTGGTGACACAATGTGTGTGTGTGACCCATTGGAGAGATTGTGCATTTGAAACTAGCTGCCACACCGTCATGAGGCTGACTTTATCTCCTCTCCTGCCCAGGAGCCATCCTGAACGTTTTTGGTCAAATAGAGGTCGTTCTTGCTTAACAACCATTCATTTAGTGAGGGTTCAGACTTATGATGGTGCTGGAAAAACGACTTAGGACCAGTCCTCACACTTACGACCGTCACAGCGGCCCCACAGTCATGTGATCATGATTTGGGCACTTGGCAACCGGTTCGCATTTAGGACTGTCTCAGCATCCCATGGTCACATGATCACCATTTCCCACCTTCCCGGCCAGCTTGTGGCAAGCAAAATCAATGGAACCGCGTGATTCACTTAACAACCGCATGGTTTACTTAACGCCCATGGTGATTTGCTTAATGGCCGCCTCAAAAAAGGTCATAAAATCAGGTCAGATTCTCTTAATGACTGCTTCACTTAGCAACCTAAATTCTGGTCCCAACTGTGATTGTTAAGTGAGGACTACCTGTAGTTCCTCCCCGCTGCTTATTCTGATGGCCCCATCCAAGGAGAGCCTTGTGTTACATCCAACCCAGTTTGCTTGGTCCCTCGATTAGGGACTGCAGTGACCTGAAACAGGCAACGGGGTGCAAGAAATTTCACATCAGCCTAGGGTTCGGCTGACTGCTGGGAAGCATTTTAATGCGGAGGTGGGGAAAAGTCCTTTTGTCGAGTGGCATGGCTATCCCTCACCGCTTGCTTAGGCTACTGCAAGGCGTTGTGCTTGGGGCTGCCTCTGAAGAGCACCAAGCTTCAGCTGGCGCAGAATGCAGCGGCACGAATGCTCACAGGGGCTTACCAGCGGGTACATATTGCAACGCACTTGTGTGTCCTGCGTTTTTGACCGGTGTTCCAGAAGTCCCTCAAGGCCTGGCTGTGTCCTCAGGCCTGGGGACTGCAGGAGACGGTGAAATTTTAAGACGGCTCCAGTACTGTGGTTAACACTGACTCCCTCCTCTGCCTTGTGGGTTTTTTTTTTAAATATATGTTACTAACGACTGGTTTATATTTTACTAATGACTGTTTTTATCTGTTTATTGTTTTAATTAATTGTTGTACACTGCCCAGAGTCGCTTTTTGTGAGATGGGCGGCCATATAAATTCGATAAACAAACCAATAAATAAAATAATGGCTTTTGCAGTTCGGCCTGGCACATCTTGCTGCTTTGATCATGCTGGGAGAAACAGCTGGCTGTCCCCCATTTGCAGGCGGTTAGGTGGCTGAAGCCCAGAGGCCTTGTTTTTTCTGCCTCGGGGGTGTCTCCCTGGCATGGCCTACAGGCCCCCAGTGTTCTCTGCCTTCTGGAAATGCAGTTTTTCTGGAGGGCGTTTGAGAGTTGGCACCAGATACCATCCTGGGATGCAAAGGATTGCTTGTTTGTTTGGGGTGTGTTTGATTTCTCATTACTCATTTCTCATTGTTTGCTTTATTTGGGGAACCTGCTGAGAGTCTATTTCAGATCGCATCAGGCTAGAAATGTGATAAATAGATATATGAATAAATAAATAATCTACAAATTTTTTTTAATCTGTTCAATCCTGTCTGATTCTCGGAGACCGCCTGGACAAGTCCCTGCAGTTTTCTTGGCAAGGTTTATCCAAAGTGGTTTGCCGTTGCCACCTTCCTAGGGCTGAGAGAAAGTGGCTGGCCCAAGATCACCCAGCTGGCTTCGTGTCCAAGGCAGGACTAGAACTCACGGTCTCCCGGTTTCTAGCCTGATGCCTTAACCACTACACTACACTGGCACTCTAATCTACACATAGCATTAGATTTATGATACATATCATAAATCACACCACCACACTGTCCTCTTTCAGGATAACTGCAAGGGTGTCTGCAGGAAGGGTCAGAAAAGTCAAGATGGCGGCTGCAACCATGCAATCCAAGCCACCCTCTTGACTTTTTTTACCCCTGTGTGTATACAAGCAATACTATGCAAAATGCAGAAAAGACCAGCAATGTTTGGCACTAAAACCTTTGTCTCTCCAGTCAGAATCTAACAACAGCCTTGTGAGGTAGGCTACATAGAAAATAGGATGGGTCCAAAGTCCCCCGGGGAGCTTCTGTGGCTAAGGGAAGGCTTGAACCTGTTTCCCCCTCCTCCTGGTTGAGCCCTTTGCCCGCTGCCTCACTCTGTCTCTCTCTTTTACCTTCTCCTCTGTCCCTTTGTCCCCCTTCTTGATGATGCCCTTTTCCATTTGAAATCAGTCCTGGGAGGATGCCAAGCCCCACATCACCCATGCGATACCCTTGCTAGCCATGCCCGTACGGCTGAATCCCATCCCATCCTGGTTGGGGATGGAAGGCCACCATCAGGGCAGGTGTGCAAAGGTGCCATCAATCACAGCTGGCATGTGGCTTTGCCCCAGCAACAGAGTGTAAGCCCAAAATGATCTCCATGCCAACCTGTCCTCACCTTGGCACCTGTACAACCCACTCCTCCCATTGGAAGGCTGTTATTAAGGCAAGGACCTTGGGAAGATGACCTGCATCTGCAAGCCTTCCGGCTCTGCTGGCAGGTGCCCAGGTGGGGGGAAGACTGTGCCGTGGATCGAATGCCCAAGATTTCCAACCCTTTGGGTTCTTCCTGCCAATCTGCAGGAGCATTTGGAAAGATGTTTTGCAACAAAGGGCTGCGTCTCAGTCCCTTTTGGCAGGAGGACTCTAAAAACAGCACCTTTGGGGACCAAATTTGGTGCAGGGGGAGAAGCCAACCAAAGGACATGCTGGCTGGGGAATTCTGGGAATTGAAGTCCACATATCTTAAAGTTGCCAAGTTTGAGAAACACTGATACAGGTAGTCCTTGACTTATGACCACAATTGGGACCGGAACATCAGTCGCTAAGTGATGCGGTCATTAAGTGAGTCACACCCGATTTTACGACCATTTTGCTGTGGTTGTTAAGTGAATCATATGGTTGTTAAGCGAATCCACCTTCCCCCATTGACTTTGCTTGTTGGAAGCCCCCTGGGAAGGTTGCAAATGGCAATCACATGACCCTGGGATGCTACAACTGTTGTAAAGACATGCCAGTTGCCAAGCAGCCAAGTTTTGACCATGTGACCATGGAGACACTGCAATGTTTGTAAGTGCGAGAACCAGTCATAAGTCACTTTTTTCAGCACCGTCGTAACTTCAAACAGTTGTTAAACAAATGGTCATAAGTCGAGGACTACCTGTATAAATTCTGCCTTGGGCTTCCCAGTACAGACATACACACACAAATACACATAGGCACAACACTATGTTGCTACCCAGTGCAGACCCCCTCCTATGGCTACCACTTCTGGTTAATGGGGTTGGAAAGATTTCCCTCCTTATCTTGCTTATTTTTGGTTTATCTCAACCGGCGAAGAATTCTGAAGATTTCAACAGGTGGCCCCCTCTTTTCATGGAGGTCTGTGGTGAGCCACCCCAACATCATGTGCTTAATTTGTGTGATGATGTTTGAGTACCGCACATTAAGTGAACTCGAAAGCGATGTGGTCTTATCCCGGATATGGGGCTGAACCTAGCTGGGGCTATTTTTGGAGGACACGCTAAACCACGATCTCGCCAACTCTATTTTCACCTACCGTGTTGTGCGAACCCAACCTGTGTCGTTTATTTGTGTGTGAATTCAGGGTGCCCTGCACTTCAGGAAACTGAGTGGGTGGGTGCCTTACCACTTCTTACCACTCCATGTACAAACCAAGAGAGGCAAGGGCTGAGTCTGGAGATGGCGTTTGCGGCCACATTTTTTTAAATGGGCTCTTTGTTTGCCTACCGTAATTGGAATCTTGACAGGGCTCTGGTGGATTCCTACCTGTCGGATTTGAACAGACTATTTTTACCTTCGGTGCCTGGCGACGGGAGAGAAAGCTGGGCCTTCCCCGGGTTGAAAACTTTGCAATCAAAAGCTTTAGTTTTGCTCCAAGGGATGTAGGGTGTTGCGGGATCTGACCTGAAGGCGTCTCGAGTGGGACGGGCCCCAACTTGCAGTCGGGAGAGGAAAAAGCAACTGCACGAATAAACAACAAAAGAACAAGATGTTTGTGAAAAGTTGGTGTTGGTTTTCTGGGCTTCCGTCTGTACATTCCCCCCTCCCCTCCCCCAATTCCTCTCTCCAGTTTATTTTCCCATCCTTTGGCTCGACGCACACATTTCCCCCAGAAATAGCACCAGGGGAAAAAGTTGAGTGCCTTGAATCATCTTGTGAAGTTTGACCTTCAGCGCAAGCCTCCTGGAGCTGCGGCCCCCGACAACTTAATGGAGCCTCCAGTTCCAAAGCCAGTCTACCTTTGGGAGCTAAATCTCCACCGTTCCCCTGCAACCTAACAGCATCTTGATTATGCTGAAACCTGCAGTTAGATCTTTTTAACTTGTACGGTATATTCGCTTCGATTGGTAGAGTATTTTAAGAGGGACAAAAAGAATTTTCCTTTAATACGCTCTGCTTACTTCCTTTGCAGCTGCGCTGGGGACGTTGGATTTCAGCTTGCTGTATGATCAGGAAAACAATGCTCTTCACTGCACCATCAACAAAGCCAAGGTAGGTGCCTACAAACCTCTGGCAATACATCGGTTGCTCTGTGAATCAAACATAATGCAATTACTAAAGTCGATGTCCTGGGCATGGCACCTTCCCGCTTGTATCTTATGGTTCAGGTGTTCAGAGTCTCTATTTTCCAGTTCATTTCAAAAGTTGCTACAGTCCATCAAGCTTGAATCTAGTCATGCCAAAACAGTTTTAGGAGCAGACGAGCACATGGAATTCATCACCACTGGCTGCATCAGCTCATGGCCAGCAGATATACACGTAGTCCTCGACTTATGACCATTCATTTAGTGACCGTTTGAAGTTACGACAGTGCTGAAAAAAGCGACTTATGACTGGTCCTCGCACTTACGACCGTCCCAGCATCCCCACGGTGACGTGATCAAAATTCAGGCGCTTGGCAACCAGTATGTATTTATGACAGTTGCAGCATCCCAGGGTCATGTGATCTCCATTTGCAACCTTCTTAGCCAGCTTCTGACAAGCCAAATTAATGGGAGAAGCCAGATTCACTTAACAGCCACATGATTCAATTAATGACCACACAATTCGCTTAATGAACACTGTGATTCTCTTAACAATGGTAGCAGAAAAGGTCGTAAAATCAGGCGTGGTCACATGATGCCTTGCTTAACAGCCTCATCACTTAGCGACTGAAGATCTGGTCCCCATTGTGGTCATAAGTTGAGGACTCCCTGTAAACACATTTTAGTTCTTCCACAGAATAAAGCGGTCAATATGAGATTCAGTATGAGATTTTTCAATCCCCAGCTCTGGTTATACTTTGTGTAGGAAAGCAGAAGGCCAGCAAATTATTTTTCCTATCTTATTAGTGTATCAGCTAAGAGATAAAAGGGTCTTCTGCTGGATCTGGGCTTTCAGGTTTTCAACAAAGGTCATCCAGATACCTCCAAGAACGAAAGAAAGGTAGCAAGGAAATATCTTTTTCCCTGTTGCTGTTCTGCAGAAACATAGACAGAACAGCCTTAGGCCTTAATCTTGGGATTTGGGGATTAACCATCAGGACTAGCACATACTGTACTGTCTTTAAAATATGGCCAAACATTTGAATATGTATATTCCCCATCTCTCCTTTTGGAGGTAGGATGGAAGGCAGGAAAGCTTTGAATAAATAGAAGTCTGGCCTTTTGGAAAGGGAAGATGAGGAATTGGTGTTCCCACAACACACTTGACCGGGTAACTGAATTAACACATTTTCTGGGTTCATGTGAGATGTTCCACCCTCTAACCAAATGTTCTGGCTTCAGCCAACCTGCAAAGCCACAAAAGAATCCACAAGCTTAGCTGGGGTTTCTGAATGACCTGGTTAAGCTTGTTGCAAGGGTGTCCCCAAGGTATGGTCAAAAAAGTCAACATGATGGCCCCAGCGGGGTGCCTGCTTTTTATAAGAGGCAGAGGCTATACAACATCATCCTGGCCTTCGTCATAACACTTTTGACCATATCCTAGAGACACCCCTGGCCTGCGGTGTCAAGGAAGCCCATGCCTCTGCTGAATACAAGGAAGAAATCGAGCTTCCACATTCAGAGGCATTCTATAGCACATCCCTGCACGTTGGTCACTGCCATCCTGCTGGAACTGGGGCACGTGTCTTTTGTTCGCAACCAGGAAAGATCTTATTTTTTTTGCCTGCTGTGAATTTGTCCTGCATGGCGAAAACGGAGATGCGGAGTCTAACCAACGAATGCCAAGACTGGGTGGTCCGTTGAGTGAAGTGCTGTGTGGCAGGGAGACAGTCAATAAGGTGTTAAAACCCAGACCGAAAACTGTGGCTCCTTCTTTCCCTGCCACTCTGAAGGTCCTCCCTCCCCTCATTTAAAAAAAAAAGGAACGTAGGAAGCTGAACATGTGGTGGTATTCAGCGCGAGAGAGCAGGTGGGCGGACGAATGGCTGGGCCTGCTCCAAAATTCAGGCCCCATGATGGACATACACATCCCAAGCAGTGAAAAAGTTGGTGGTGCAATTGGGAAGAATGAGTAATTCCCGCCTCCCCGCTCCATCTAATGTTGGTTCCTGAACCGCCCCCTGTTTTCTAATTCCTTTCCTATGCTTCTCTTTTCCCTCAATCAACATCACTGCCTGAAAATTCTGCTTTGGAAGATGGCCTGTTTAGCTGTTTCCGCTCCCACCATTTCTGAGGGAAGGAAAAGTTCCCGCTGGCCATATTGCTGGGAGTGGGAGTCGGTGTCCGGGTGTTCAGGTGGGGGCTTCTGCAGAGCAACGGGGAGGACCCATCTCTGTGGGGTTGAGGAGAGAGAGGGAAAGATCTGAAGCTGCACCGCATTTCATCTAATGAAAGCCCTACATTACAGCCCTTGGTGGCCTTTTGATGGTCCTACATAGGACCTTTGGTGGTCCCGATAGGACTTTTGGTGGCCTCAATAGAGGGTTTGGTGGTCCCACATGGGATCTTTGGAAGTTCTGGTAGCACTTTTTGGTGGTCCTCCATAGGAATTTTTGATGGCCCCAGTACAACATTTGGTGGTCCTACATAGGATCTTTGGTGTTTCTGATAGGACATTTTGGTGGTCTAAGTAGGAGATTTCAGTGGTCCTATGTAGGACCTTTGGTGGCCTCACTAGGATCTTTTTCTGGTCCTGAAGAGGAAAATTTCTTAGCCATTCTTGTAGTTAGCACAACGGCTAGGTAGAGGTTAAGAGGCTGAGGCTAGATCACCTCAGGTTACCCACCTTAACCTATGATAGGTTTCAATCGAAGTGAATATTTGTAGCTCAGGGCTGAACTGCAGAGTCCTGGGTGCTCTCTGAGCCTTGTTGTTTTCTTGCAGACGTTTCATTGCCCGACTAGGCAGCATCTTCAGTGCGAGGAGGGAGAGGGCCTTGCTCTCTGTTTATACACTATGGCTTGCCCTGCTTGTGTTGCTGGGGGGGGGGGGGTGTTCTCAGGACCAAATTGACTGGGCTGTTGTTTGCTGCTGGGTTGATGGACTGAGTTAATATGATAGGTTAATACAACCCAGAGCTGTCCAGCTCGGTGGGAACCCAAGCCCCATCATCTCCAGCCACCTGGGATTGCTGTAGTGAAGCATAGCTGGACATTGCTGTAATGAATGCCTTTACCAATGAATTGCTCAGACTCAAAAGCAAAGTTTAAGTTCTGATTTTATTAGGGATAGAGTGCAAACACAAAGAAAGCTGAGAATGAGAAAAGCGTGCCTAAAGTCAAACTAAATAGCCCCGTTACAAACAGAGTCCCACCCCCCCTTCATTCATCACAACCCCACATTCCCAGGTGCTCCTAACGAGCTCTGCTGATCAACGGGCAAAAAGACCTTGGCACAAAAAGATAACCCAAACACATTCCTGCTTGGCACAGTGAGATACAGCTTTCGGTGCAAGGTTTATCAGCAGCTCCTTCCCAGCCCGGAACGCGCGTCAGCGCTCTGGCATGCGAACCGTTACGATGTACAGACACATCGAAACGATGAACAGGACAATTGCCCACTTAGAGAAGAGAGGTCTAAATCTTGGTGGGAAGATCCATGTTCTGCCCCACATCCTGTTTTAAAGGCTACCGTGGCTGAGTGGGCAAAGCAAGAAAACTGGTGGACAGACAGTAGAGCTGGATCTCTTAGCTGGAAGTTCTGCAAATGGTCAGCAAGTATTTCTGGTGTCCAGCTGTTGAACAGTGGCTGTAGGCAAACCATTCACTTCCTCTGCCAACATATGGCCCCTAAGCCCCTTTTCTGTGGAGGATCACCGCCTTCACCTGGTCAACACCCCTGAGATGCAACAAGGAAAGTACAGATCCATTTTATGATTCATCTTATGTTCCTGACACTTGTATTCTGTTTAGACTGCATTTTTTTTGGTTTTTGTTTTAAATGACAATATATTGAGTTATCTACAATCAATTAACGATATACTGGAAAATCATTTCTACGATACTTGTAAATGCCTTGTTTTTTTCCCTTCGTTTGTCTCTTTTTGACCCCCTTTTTTAATCTTTACCCTTCTTCATTTGCATATATTTGTTTTCTAAAGAAAAAATATACAAATGAAGAAGGGTCAAGATAAAAGAAAAAATAATAATAAAGATAAAGGAAAAAATATATTAAAAAGCATCATCTCAATATCTTCAAAAAAGTAATGTAGGACTCAAAGAACTGCAGAAACAAAGGAGAATACTTAGAGGCTTGATGGAATCTGAAAATGGTATACAGGTAGTCCTCGACTTATGACCACAATTGGGACTGGAATTTCCATCATAAGTTGTTCCGGTTGTAAGCTGAGTCACCACATGACCAGACCTGATTTTATGACCATTTTTATGGCAGCTGTTAAGTGAATCACGGGTCATTAAGTGAATCACTGTGGTCGTTAAGCGAATCCAGCTTCCCCAATGAGCATTTTTTTGCTGGAAAATGTTAAACAAACAGTCATAAATTGAGGACTACCTGTGACACAAAATTTGGAGCATTTGCTGGGCCTTATTTACAAATTGTGGAGGAAATGATTTCTAAACTGAGCAAGTTAAAGTTATGATTAAATCGCTGCAGAAGCTAGATACAATAATTGCTAAGTCAGAATGGAAAAAGACATTAAATTTACACTCAGTATTATAGTTAGAGAAAACCAATATAATATGTTTTATCAATACTGTACTCCAGTATTGATTGCTAAAATGGACCACTAATTCGCTAACGTTATTGGAAATGTAACAACCAGCTTGGATCTTTTTTATCATCTTTGGTGATGACGTGAAGTTCAGGGATTTGGGGAAACCATTTTTACCTAAATGAAATTCTAAAAATTGAGTTTCTTTTCCAGCCTGCTGCATTTAACAAAATGTTGCTAAACCTTAATTTCCTGCACTGAACAAGTTCTGTGTTTCCTGTTGGAAAGTACATGGTGTTCCTTCTGCAGAAAAATGGCTAATTAAGGTGTGGGGGCACACTTTGATGTGCAAAATAACTTCCTATTTCCAAAGTAAACCTGACAGAATTGAACTGCGCTTGGAAGCCATTCTAAGAAGATAACTTTCTGTGCCACATCTGAAATTTGGGTTTCTCTTAATATTCTAGCTCTAAAGGAGTCAGCATAGATCTTCAGAAGCTTGGGTAGAATTTACAGTGGCTTTTAATCTTATTTTATGATTGAGATAACTATTTCTATAGATCAGTGTTTCTCAACCTTAGCCACTTGAAGATGTATGGACTTCAGCTCCCAGAATTCCCCAGCCAGCATGTGGTTCCATCTTCAGCTACCAACACCCAGATAAGCAGGGATTAACATCAGGCAAGCAATCAAGCTGAAGTCCAGACATCTTCAAGTGGCTAAGGTTGGTTTCATGGAAAGAACCCAGAGCATGCCCTCCCAGCTAGATCTGGTAGAGTTGGCAGAGACAACAGGGGACTATTTTCCATCTTAATACAACTAACATTTATGTTGCAGATACAACTGGACCTTTTTTTCTGACTGTTCCATTTGTGGTGTGGTCAGGTGGTTCCCTCTTCCAGAAAATTAGAAATTAGAAACATCGGAGGTAAATTCCAGGCCAAAATGGGTATGATCAAAAACAAAGATGGCAAGGACCTAAGAGAAGAAGAAGAGATCAAGAAAAGGTGGCAAGAATATACAGAAGACCTGTATAGGAAGGATAACAATATCGGGGATAGCTTTGACGGTGTGGTCAGGGAGCTAGAGCCAGACATCCTGAAGAGTGAGGTTGAGTGGGCCTTAAGAAGCATTGCTAATAACAAGGCAGCAGGAGACGACGGCATCCCAGCTGAACTGTTCAAAATCTTGCAAGATGATGCTGTCAAGGTAATGCATGCTATATGCCAGCAAATTTGGAAAACACCAGAATGGCCATCAGACTGGAAAAAAATCAACTTATATCCCCATACCAAAAAAGGGAAACACTAAAGAATCTTCAAACTATCGAACAATGGCACTCATTTCACATGCCAGTAAGGTAATGCTCAAGATCCTGCAAGGGAGACTTCAGCAATTCATGGAGCGAGAATTGCCAGATGTGCAAGCTGGGTTTAGAAAAGGCCGAGGAACTAGGGACCAAATTGCCAATATCCTCTGGATAATGGAAAAGGCCAGGGAGTTTCAGAAAAACATCTATTTCTGTTTTATTGACTCTTCTAAAGCCTTTGACTGTGTGGACCATAACAAATTGTGGCAAGTTCTTAGTGGTATGGGGATACCAAGTCATCTTGTCTGCCTCCTGAGGAATCTGTATAACGACCAAGTAGTGACAGTAAGAACAGACCACGGAACAACGGACTGGTTTAAGATTGGGAAAGGAGTACGGCAGGGCTGTATCCTCTCACCCTACCTATTCAACTTGTACGCAGAACACATCATGCGACATGCTGGGCTTGAGGAATCCAAGGCTGGAGTTAAAATCGCTGGAAGAAACATTAA
The DNA here is from genome assembly GCF_035149785.1 of Candoia aspera. NCBI lineage: Eukaryota > Metazoa > Chordata > Lepidosauria > Squamata > Candoiidae > Candoia > Candoia aspera. The sequence goes on from NC_086153.1 coordinate 3,751,156, forward strand.
CAATCTCAGATATGCAGATGATGCCACTTTGATGGCTGAAAGCGAAGAGGAACTGAGGAGCCTTATGATGAAGGTGAAAGAAGAAAGTGCAAAAGCTGGCTTGCAGCTAAACCTCAACAAAACCAAGATTATGGCAACCAGCTTGATGGATAACTGGCAAATAGAGGGAGAAAATGTAGAAGCAGTGAAAGACTTTGTATTTCTAGGTGCGAAGAGGACTGCAGATGCTGACTGCAGTCAGGAAATCAGAAGACGCTTAATCCTTGGGAGAAGAGCAATGACAAATCTCGATCAAATAGTCAAGAGCAGAGACATCACACTGACAACAAAGGTCCACATAGTTAAAGCAATGGTGTTCCCCATAGTAACGTATGGCTGCGAGAGCTGGACCATAAGGAAGGCTGAGCGAAGGAAGATGGATGCTTTTGAACTGTGGTGTTGGAGGAAAATCCTGAGAGTGCCTTGGACTGCCAGAAGATCAAACCAGTCCATCCTCCAGGAAATAAAGCCAGACTGCTCACTTGAGGGAACGATATTAAAGGCAAAACTGAAGTACTTTGGCCACATCATGAGAAGACAGGACACCCTGGAGAAGATGCTGATGCTGGGGAGAGTGGAGGGCAAAAGGAAGAGGGGCCGACCAAGGGCAAGGTGGATGGATGATATTCTGGAGGTGACGGACTCGTCCCTGGGGGAGCTGGGGGTGTTGACGACCGACAGGAAGCTCTGGCGTGGGCTGGTCCATGAAGTCACGAAGAGTCGGAAGCGACTAAACGAATAAACAACAACAGGTGGTTCCTAATTACTGGGGATTAATATTTAATTAAATGATGATGATGATGCTATCCGTTCTACCATGTCTGATTCTCGGCGATTCTATGGGCTAAATATTAATATCTGTTAAACATTTATTTCAATATTTAAATTAAGTTAATATTTAAATATTTATTAAGTGTTTAATATTTAATTAAATATTGCAGTCATTAATGTTCCAATAGAAGAGAATCTCTGTAGCTCAGGGCTGAACCGTGGAGTCCCTGGTGCCCTCTGAGCTTGGCGGTTGGCTGGCAGATGTTTCATGACCCAACTAGGCAACGTCATCAGTGCTGGTGAGGGTGGGCTTTGCTCCCTGTTTGTATACAGTGGCTCGCCCTGCCAGGGTTGTTGTTGGTTTTCGCCTTGATGGTTCCTCGATTAGGGTATTGTTCTATGCTTGATTGTTTGTATGGTGTTAATCCCTGTTTATCTGGGTGTTGGTTAATTAATGCTTTACCCATCCTCAATTTATTTCTTTAATGACAGGTACTCTGTGCATTTAATCCATTGCTCATCCCATCAGATAATAATCACTTACAGTTGCATGGTACAACTAAAGCTCTGTGGGGATTGAGAGACATCCCCAACCTCAAACATTGGTGCATTTTCTGGATGAACTCAGGCATGCCTTTGACTCCTGCTGCAACGGAGATTTTTTTTTGTCCCTCTGAAGCAGTTGCATCTTGACTAAGTTCACCCACTGTTTAAGGTGGGCCATTGTGGGCCTCTGTGTGAGTCCCTGCTTCACTCTTAGCTTGCCCTCTTGCTCAGAGGAACAGAGATGCATGCAGAGTGACGTGGGTGCACCTCTGTCAGATGCAATATACTAAATCTTATTTTTTTTCCCCACCAATATCTGGGATGGGCAGATAAATTAGAATTACTCTTTTTTAAAAGTACATCGGATAGCTGAAATTTTTTAAAAAATGCTTCTTTGTACAAGCAATCATTTGTATCACTATGCCATCCATTAGAACTCCGTCATCCTTGCCTCCCCTTGCTGGTGCTTTATTTTAAGTGAGAGCCACAATCAGTGATTATTTACTTGATGTTTATCACCAGCTTGTCTGCTTAGGAATGGCTCTGTTAAACGCTCCTCATCACGTTCTGCAAATGGCTTTTCTCAGGCAGTTGCATAATTGGCAACTACAGTGGTTTTTTTATGTTCATTTTTGCAGAAGCAGGCAAAAGGAGATAGGTAGCTGTTATGATGCTCTTAGCTGTGATTGCTTAGGAATGAAACTAAGCTCTTAGGAAGCTGGAGAATACTGAAAGACATGGGTTGATTTACTATGTGCCATCAAGTTGGTGTTGACTCTTAGTGACCACCTAGATAGATGTTCTCCAGGAGGATCTGTCCCCAACCTGATCCTTCAGCTCTTCCAGTGGTGCCCCCATCACCACTGTAACTGAGCCCATCCCCCTTTCTGCTGGCCATCCTCTTCTTCTCTTTCCTGCCATCTTTCCCAGCATTAGAGCCTTTTCTAGAGAGCTGGTCTTCCCATAATTTGTCTGAAGTAGAATAATTTGAACCTGGTCATTTGTGCCTCAAATGGGAATTCTGGGTTGATTTGTTTGATGATCCATTTGTTTGTTTTCTTGGCTGTCCACGGTCTTCTCAATCATCTTCTCCAGCACCAACCTTCAAAGGCATCAATACTCTTCCTATCCTGCTTCTTCTGGGTCCAACTTCCACTTCCATAGAGGGTCACAAGGAAACCTTGGCTTGCATGATGCTGATCTTTGTAGGTAGAGGCACATCCCAGCATTTGAATATCTTTTCCAAGGCCTTCATGGCTGCCCTACCAAGTGCTAGCCTGTGGCATATTTCTTGACTCCTTGTTCCTTTCCTGTTGAGAGTTGATCCTATCAACAACTAAAAAAAAAAAAGATTTGCTGTGCTTGTGGAAATCTTAGTTTAGATGTTGTTTCTTGCATGTGAGTAGTGCCTCTTTCAAAAACTTGAGCTTCCAATATGGAAGGAACGATGGGGAATTATACAAGGGTGTGTGTCTGTGTGTTTTTAGTCTTCCTACATCCTGACAATACTGAGATGGATCTCCCTCCCCTTTCAACCTGTAATGGTATGTGGGAAAGACCTTGGGAGACGGGGCAAAGAGATGCTGCCTAGGGAATGGTCAGATAAGAGAGAATTGTACTTTCAGGCTTGCAAGATTCTGTCAATGTAGCTTTCCAATAAAGTAGAATTAGCTCATCTGGTTGTGCTTCCTGTCTGGCCTACCTGGTAAGGCTGACATCAATCTTGCAAGTCTGAGAGTACAATTCTCCTGTCATCTCCTTTGCAGCCCAAGAAACTAGGGAGGGTCCCTTCCGAGCCTCTTTCTCCCCCCATTATGCAGTTGTGGGCTATGTTCCCTGTTATCTGACCATTCCCTAGGCAGCATCTCTTTGCCCCGTCTCCCAAGGTCTTTCCCACATACCATTACACAACCACAGGTCCAAAGACCTTGTGCATTGATTGATGCTGGGCACTGCGTAATAACTGTGGCAAGGGATGGGCCTTTCTTAGCTGAAAAATCAACTGACCCTTATCTGAAGGGGAGAAGCATGGGCCTCAGTGATAGATGTGCTAGGGATCTCAAGGTTACATTAACGTAATGCGTTCTTCACAGAGCAGCCCTTGAAAACCGTCCAAAAACTGCAATGGGTCCAGAATGCCAGCCCGTGATCCCTAAGTGGTGCTGTTCAGAGGGTCTACATCACCCCAAATGGACTTGTTGCCAGTTGCTTTCAGTTTGGAAAAAGGACGTAGACCCTTGCTTGTTCACTGATTCCTGCACAGTCCGCACAGTGAGCTTAGCTATTCAGTGGGACATGTTTTGAAAAGAGACATTCTGTTTTTCTGTGGTGGCACTTTTACTGTGGCATCTACTGCCCTCCTGCCCCTTATTCCAATTTTGCAGGAGGCTTCAAGCCTTTATCCAGCTTGTAGATACAGGAAGCGATAAAAAGTGGGTGGCTCATGAACTTTAATTTTTTTTTTAACCTCCCGTCTTTCTTTCTGAGTTTGGAACTTTGCTGTGTAATGGCCCTTGGTTCCAAAATCTGTTTCCTCTGCCACGTCTGCAATCTCATTTTGCCCGGGGTACAGCCTGGAAATCTTACCAGCTTAGGACGCCATCAAAAGACAAGTAGCTGGGCCACCTTGTGCCATGCTGTTTCCTGTTTATTCTCTTGCTGACCCCAAAGATGATTACCTGTAAAACCTTTTGCTGGTTGCAGATCATCCCTCTCCATTTTTTCTTTAAGCCTTGAAAATAACCAATTTGTTTTCCTTCTTCTTGCCATCAAAAGAAGTATCATTTATATCACTTCTGATCCCCGACTGTTTTTCTTTTGGATGCTAATACGCTTCCCTTCCTTTGCCTCTTCTGTAAAGCTTAAAGTTCCAAGGGGGGGCACAGGAATCATAGCTGGTGCACATGGCAGGCGTGACTTCCCTTCCACTTTCTTCCATTTGTCTCCTCTCCTCTCCTCCAAGGTTAACGCTTGATTTAAATGCTGGGCAATTTAGAAGCCGACCAACCATCCTTGGAAGCATCAGAGTTAAGAATTAGGGCCCTGTTCAATCTGAGTGGCTAATCCAGCCTCTGATTTCCTGCGGTGTCCACTAAAGAGCAGGGCAGAGCCTTCTCTGGCTCTTACGCCCCGGCAGTTGATATTCACAGGTATACTTCCTCTAAAGGTGGAGGATCCATTGAGGTGGCATGACAAGGAGCAGTGACAAATATGCAGAGAAAGGCAGTGGCAAACTTAGACGAGATCATGAAGGACAAACATCAGAAGGGTCAAAGAAATCTTTTTTCCAGTGAGAATGTGTAGCTGTGAAAGCTGGAGATGGAGGGGGAGAGAGAAAGAAGGAAAGAAGGTAGACACCTTTAAATGACGGGTCTCTAACCTTCCCCTGTAGGAAATTCTTTTCCTAGTCTTTGTTGTGCTTTATTTCCCCTTATTGTCTTTGTTTCATCCTCTTTTCAACTGTAAATCTTGTAAATAGGATCTTTCCCTCCCTCCCTCCCTCCCCCTTTTCTCCATTCCCCTCCCTCCCTCCCTCCCTCCTTCCTTCCTTCCTTCCTCCCTCCCTCCCTCCCTCCCTCTTTTCCCTTCCCTCCCTCCCTCTTTCCTGCCCTCTTTTCTCCATTCCCCTCCCTCCCTCCCTCCCTCCCTCCCTCCTTCCTTCCTTCCTTCCTTCCTTCCTTCCTCTTTTCCCTTCCCTCCCTCCCTCTTTCCTGCCCTCTTTTCTCCATTCCCCTCCCTCCCTCCCTCCCTCCCTCCTTCCTTCCTTCCTTCCTTCCTTCCTTCCTTCCTTCCTTCCTTCCTCTTTTCCCTTCCCTCCCTCCCTCCCTCGCTCCCTCCATCTTCCTTCCTTCCTCCCTCCCTTCCTCCCTCCCTTCCTCCCTCCCTCCCTCCCTCCCTTCCTTCCTTCCTTCCTTCCTTCCTTCCTTCCTTCCTTCCTTCCTTCCTCTTTTCCCTTCCCTCCCTCCCCCTTTCCTGCCCTCTTTTCTCCATTCCCCTCCCTCCCTCCCTCCCTCCCTCCTTCCTTCCTTCCTTCCTTCCTTCCTTCCTTCCTCTTTTCCCTTCCCTCCCTCCCTCCCTCTTTCCTGCCCTCTTTTCTCCATTCCCTTCCTTTCCCACCCACCCTCCCTCCCGCTATGCTTAGTATAATGTTTTTGCAACTGGGGCTAGGCCGTTGGGTGCACCCAGGTCTGCTTTTGACTCCTGGCAATGGCATGAACCAGCACCACCCTCTCAGCCTGTCCCCAGGGACACTGCGTAGCTCTCCCAAGGGCACCCCTTTTGTCCCATCCACCTCCTTCCTGTCTTGTCTTCCCCTTCTTCTACTCCCGACCCCCTTGCTGATTCTTCCTACTCCATCATCCACTCGCACGACCTGCCCCAAGCAACTGAGAGTTTGCTGGCTGTTAGCCTTGGCCTGGCCGGGGGCTGATCGATGGGTTTCTCTTGCAGCCCGTGGCACTTAGTGAGTGTCTACCTCCTTTCTCTCTCTCTCTCTCCCCCTCCATCTCCAGCTTTCACGGCCATGTGTTCTTACTGGAAAAAACATTCCTTTGACCCTTCTGATGTTTGTCCTTCGTGATCTTGTCTAGGTCTGCCAACGCCTTTCTCCACAGGATTAATCTCCTCCTTGTTCAACAGCACCCTGTCCATCTTTATCTAAACTCTGCCACCTTCACCAATTGGCCATCAACTGTGAAGCCAGTCAGCCCGCTGGTTGGCATTAGCAGCGCCCTCTTCATATTCATCTTCATGTATTCTTCATTACCCTGGATTTTTTCGGTTTCTATTTTTACTTTCATGAAAGCTCTTCTGAGTATTTTTTTTCCCCTTTGGACTAACGTAACGGTGACATCCACCTATCTCAAATTATTAGTGTTTCTCTCTCCCATTGAGGTTCCAGCTGTCATCGCTTCCTGCTGTTCTCCTAATATATTTGCTATTGTTAAACAGATGCAGAGAAAGCATCTGTCTTTATCTCTTTCCGTTTCTTCAGACTAATTTCTTACAGTCGCTTGTTGTTCGTAGTTAAGCTTCTACAGTTCTGCTACATCCATAAGCTTTGCTGGATTTTACATTCTGCCATAGTCTGGGCCGGTGTTTCTCAACTTTAAGATGGGTGGGCTTCAACTCCCAGAATTCCCCAGCCAGCATGGCTGGCTGGGGAATTCTGGGAGTTGAAGTCCACACAACTTAAAATTGCCAAGTTTGAAAAACACTGATTTACAGAATCTTGAATAGGAGGTTGGATAATGGAGAAAAAGGAAGACTCTAAAAAAGATGCCTTTGCTTTATTGATTAAAGCAAAGACACCTTTTTTAGGGTCTTTCTTTTCCTCCATTATTATTTATTTATTTATTTATTAAATTAAATTTATATCACCGCCCATTGTGCAACTCTGGGCGGTTTACAATAAAATGACACTAAAAACATAACCACCTAAATTACCATTAAAATATAAATAAAAATAAATGTAAAATCCAAGTGGAGATGGAACACAATCACTAAGAGGTGCTATGGCGCCAGCCATCCCCAGGTGGAGCTATCACTCTCCCCGTCCCAAGCAAGGCGGCAGAACCAGGTCTTCAGTTTCTTCCGGAAGTCCCAGAGCGAGGAAACCCGTCTCACCTCCGGGGGCAAGGTGTTCCAAAGGGCGGGCGCCACTGCAGAGAAGGCCCGCCTCCTGGACCCCACTAGATGCAATTCCTTTGCTGGTGGGGTCCGCAGCATGCCCTCCCTGCCTGACCGGGTGGGACGGGTCGACGTTATGGGGATGAGATGGTCCCTCAGGTAGCCTGGTCCCATGCCATGTAGGGCTTTAAAGGTGATAACCAACACCTTGAATTGGACCCGGAAGCAGACTGGCACCCAATGCAGCTTGTGTAACAGTGGTGTCACACGGGCTGATTTTACAGCACCGGTAACTGTCCGCGCAGCCGCATTCTGGACCAGCTGAAGCTTCCGGATGCTCTTCAAGGGTAGCCCCATGTAGAGCGCATTGTAGTAGTCTGTATGGGAGATGACAAGGGCATGAGTGGCTGTTTGGAGGGCATCTCAGTCCAGGAATGGGTGTAGCTGGCGCACCACCCGGAGATGTGCAAAGGCCCTCCTGGCCGCGACTGCCACCTGCTCTTTGAGCAGGAGTCGCAAGTCCAGGAGGACCCCCAGGTTCTGCACTGGCTCCGAATGGGGCAGTGCCACCCCATCCAGAACCAAAGATGACAACTTCCTGGGACCCGAGGGGCCATCAATCCACAGCCACTCTGTCTTACCAGGGTTCAGTCGAAGCCTGTTGTTCCCCATCCAGGCCCCCACAACTCCCAGGCACCTGGAAAGGGTGGAGACCACATCACTTACTTCACCCGGGTTGGAGATATATAGCTGAGTATCATCGGCATATTGATGATACCTCATCCCGTGGTGACGGATGATCTCGCCCAGCGGTTTCATGTAGATGTTGAATAGGAAAGGAGAGAGAACCAAACCCTGCGGCACCCCACAAAGGAGGGGTCAAGGGCCGGATCTCTCCTCTCCTATCACCACCGACTGGGACCGGCCCTGGAGGAAGGAGGTGAACCAGCACAGAACTACGCCATCCACCCCCAACTCCCTGAGCCGTCCCAGAAGGATACCATGGTTGATGGTGTCGAAAGCCGCTGAGAGATCCAAGAGAGCCAGGATGGATGCACTCCCTCCATCGCACTCCCTCCAGAGATCATCCATAAGTGCGACCAGTGCCGTTTCTGTCCCATATCCTGGCCTGAAACCTGACTGAAAGGGGTCCAGATAATCCATTTCCTCCAGAATTCTCTGGAGCTGCAATGCAACCACTTTCTCAACCACCTTTCCCAAAAAGGGAAGGTGGGAGACAGGGTGAAAATTGCCCAGTACAGTGGGGTCCAAGGATGGCTTCTTGAGGAGGGGGTGCACCAGTGCCTCCTTAAAGGCAGCCGGAAATACCCCCTCCCTTAAGGATGCATTAACCATCACCTGGACCCAACCACAAGTCACTTCCTGGGCTGATTTTATCAGCCAGGGAGGGCATGGGTCAAGCTGACATGTGGTTGCATTCACAGTCCGGAGGATTCTGTCCACTTCCTCAGGCCCAACAGGATCAAACCGTTCCCAGATAACAGGGTAAGTACATTCCCCAGGCATCTCCCCAGACTCCGCTTCATGCTTAGAGTCCAACTTAGAATGGATCTGAGCAATTTTATCCTGCAGATGCTGTGAAGACTCCTCCGAACGGCCCTGTAGGGGGATCCCTGAATCTACCTGACCCAGAAGGGATCGAGCGATCTTAAACAGGGCCGTCAGGCGGCATTCTGTGGATGCAATAAGAGCGGAGAAATACCCGCGTTTTGCCACTCTTACCGCCACAAGGTAGGCCTTAATAGTGGCTCTAGCTTGTGTCCGGTCAGATTCAGTCTTCGTCTTCCTCCAGCGATGCTCCAGGCGTCTCTTGACCCTCTTCAAAACCTGCAACTCCTCCATAAACCACGGGGAGTGACGGGTTGAATGAGGCAAGAGAGGTCGCACAGGCGCGATCCTGTCCAAGGCCCCAGCTGCGGCCCCGTTCCAGGCCGTGGCTAGGGCCTCCGCTGGACCATGCAGCAGGCCCTCGGGAATAACCCCCAGCTCCCTCTGAAACCCTACTGGGTCCATCAGTTGCCTGGAGCAGACCAATTGAATGGGTCCCGGCCCCCTGCGGAGCGGGGTGGCACAATAGAATCACAATAGAATTATCCAACCTCCTATTCAAGACAGAGTTAGTTTAAATACAAAACGCTGAGCCTGGGAATTGGATGTAGAGATGCCCTACGATGCTCCAACCTGTGTGTAAAATCTAACTTTGAACCCTCCTCCTTGCTTTCCCATTTAGGTACAGTATGTATGTTTTTCCTATGTAATTATTCATTTTTGCCAACGAATAAAGCAGAACCTTGAAGGAATCGTCTTCAGATTGTTCCAAAAAGGGGTGAAGCTGAAGACAGTTGAATGAGGGCGTCATGACCCAGGAAGTGTGCCTTGGGTATCACCTTCCTGTCTCAATCGCTGGGCATGATGGGTGTTGTAGTCCAGTGTATCTGGAGCATGCCAGCTCAGGGAAGGCTCATCTGGGGCATGGATGAATAACACATGGGCACCTGGATGTTGGCTAGGATGGCCAAGGGGGATGATCAGGCAGTCCTAAATGACTGGGAGATTCTCTTAATATAATTGCTTCAATGTCCTCTGTACAGAGCTGATTGCTAGACCGTCTTCCTTGGACTTATATCTGCGTCTCTGTCTCCGTTTCAAACACCTTGTGAAGATCAGCCTGTTTCATCTCTCGTGCCAAGCTCATTCCAGAGGCTTTTTTAAAGGCCTTCCGTCCTCCCACGGGGCATATTCAAGGGCGGAGGGACCTGTAACCAAATGTTGCAGTATTTGGTCCTCTCCTCCCAGGACTTTTACATTTCCCCAGGACGCTATAAGGAGAAAGGAATGGTGATCAGACAAGCCGCACGTCTAGTTCCCCTTTCTTATCTCTTGTTTGCCGAAAAGGATTTTGTGACACCGGCAAATGTCAGTGCTCTTCCAAGCCTCCTGATTCTGCCCTTGCGTGTCCCGGGGGCTCTGTTTTAATCTGTCTCTGGCAGGACTCCCTGCTTGAGACGGTTAGGGAAAGAGATGAGGATGTTTTATTAAGAACTTCATCCGTGCAAGGCCTATTCAAGGCTGCTTTAGCCTGAACACGTCCATCCCCTGCAGAAAATTCAGCATGTGAGGATCTTCCGTCATTGCCATCTCGACTTTCGCCTTTTCCTTCTGGGTTTTAAAGGATGCTGTGGCAAAATCTCTCCGCAATTTTCTTCCCCTGCTCCGGGAAGCTTCTCTTTGCTTACACTATGCTCAGGAAGCTTGGGAAATTCTTTCAAATTTCTCTGGGATGGTTTTTTGCTGACTTTAATGTTGGAGGTGAGGGAGAAAATCCTGGAGTCCTTGGGTTGGAAGGGATGCTATAGGTCCTCTAGTCCAGGGTTCCTCAACCTTGGCAACCCTAAACTGTGCGGACCTCAACTCCCAGAATTCCCCAGCCAGCAAAGCTGGCTGGGGAATTCTGGGAGTTGAAGTCCGCAGAGCTTAGGGTTGTCAAGGTTGAGGAACCCTGCTCTAGTCCAACCCTCTAGCTGGGGCAGGAATCCAGATACCATCCCAGACTGATCATCTGACAAAGAAATCATCATAAATCCTTCCTGATTTTCCCTCTAGGATTTAATGGAGGAATGGGAAGCCAAAAGATCCGAAGAGAGGAGATTGCAAAGGGAAGGACAGGTTAATGCACACACAGATAGTACAACCACCTTATTATCACAAAATAACTGTAAGAACATTTTCCACTAGTGGGGACAGTGCGTCTGTAACAAACTACAATGACACTGAAATAAAGGGAGTCCTCATTGAGCGACCACAATTGGGACAAACAACTCGGTCATTAAACGAAGCGGTTGCTAAGTGAAACCGCAACTGTGCTTACGATCTGACTTCAGCTTTCCTTTGTTTTGCAGACCTGCAGAGGTCATAAATGTGAGGGTTGGTGGTAAAGTTACTTTTTCATCACCACCCTAACTGCAAATGGTCACTAAATGAGGCAGTTGCTAAACAAGGATTACCTGGAATAACTCATGTGCGATGTTGTAATCGTATAAATGCCGCAGTTAGATCATTGTATCAGGACATCAGAGACGGGTCATGGCATTTGCATGATTGCAGCATCACGCGTGTGTCATCATTTGCCCCCCTCCCCTGTGAATGCCCAGGATTAGGGAAATGCCCCCCGGGTGGAACCTTCTGCTCTTAATTCCTCTTTTCCTACAAAGAAGGATTGAAAGCTCATTCCATTTCATCAAATGGACAAGAATGGCCGTATTGTTTTTCTGCAAGGCGCAGAGCCCTGGAAATGAGAGGGAAGGGGGGAAAAAAACGGGATTACAAGAAATAAATTAAATATGGTGGTGATCGTGGCATCCATTGCAATGACTTCTGTAGGTTTTTAGGAGGGGAGATTTCCAAACCTGACTGAGCGAAAGCAACTTCCTGTGTCCACCATCCAAGCATGTTATTCATTTATTCTTTTGTTATTCTTTACTCATTTGTTTTCTCTTTTTCTTTCTTTTTGTGCCTCCCCCCCCTTCCTTTTGGTTGCTTCTCCCCTCCCATCTTCCATTCCGCCACATTCATTTCATTTCTCGGCTGGGAGAAACAGATGCCCCATGCTCACTACCAAAAGGTAAGGCCTGTTTTAGCCATGTACAAGTAGTCCTCGCTTAACAACCATTCATTTAGTGATGGTTCGGACTTATAACCTTGCTGAAAAAAAACTACTTTTGACTGGTCCTTACACTTATGACCATCACAGCATCCCTGCAGTCATGTGATCACAATTTGGGCGCTTGGTAACCAGTTTGCATTTATGACCATCACAGCATCCTGTGGTCATGTAATCACCATTTTCAACCTTCCTGGCCAGTTTCTGGCAAGCAAAATCAATGGGGAGCCACATGTTTCACTTAACGACCACATGGTTTGCTTAATGCCCACAGCGATTTGCTTGACGACTGCTGCAAAAAAGGTCATAAAATCGGGTCAGATTTGCTTAATGAGCTCTTCACTTAGCAACTGAAAGTCTGGTCCCAGTTGTGGTCGTTAAGTGAGGATTACCTGTAGCCCACTTAGTGGCCTCTCCAGCAGGACTGTTTTGATTGCCAAAATGTGCTCCAGAGAACCCAGGGATGCTTACTTGGTACTGAACAGCAGCAACTTAAAACGGCTGCATCAGTTCCTGGGAGCATGCGGCCATGCAACAGCTGCCGCTGCTATGTCATCCCCGGGGTGGGGGGGTGGGCGGAATGACTGTTTTTTAAATTTGAATGCGAAGACCCGGCTCTGCTGCCTTGCCTGGGGTAGGAAGGGCAATAGTTTTTCCTGGAGGTGGCTGGCACTGTAGAGCCCTCCTCACTGAATTAGATCTTATCGCAACTTGGATTTCATACCTATTTTTTTATTTATATCTGGCTGTTCGTATTGTATTTTTATATGTTTGTGGTTATAATTGTTAATTTTATTGTAAACCGCCCAGGGTCCCCCTTTTGGGGGAGATGGGCGGTGATAAAAACCTGAAAAACAAACAAACAAACGAACAAAAGCTTGCAGACCGACACTACATGAGCATTCCTGCACCCTCTGAAGCCCATTTGGAAACTGAATTGAAAACGTAGCGCAACCTGAATACCGGTGAAATGTCGGCCTGCAGAGCTAAGAGAATAACTAAAAACATAGCCGGAAAATCCATCGCAAAGAAGAAATGGGTCCAAGCTGTTGGCGAGTCTTGAACAGGGAGAGGGCCCATCCATTCAGTTGCCTCTGTAATGTCTGGGATTCAGCCCTGGGAGGAGGTCTGCAGCTCTCCGAATCTTTTAAAGCAGCCTGAGACTCAAATGCATGCCGGGGCGTGTGTTACGGAGACACAGATATATGTGTGGAAATTAGAGACGAGCGCACACGAGTGCACATATTAGAACTGATATCTCTGTACAAATTATAACGCAGGTTGTTCTCATAAAGAAATGGAGCAAAGGCAAACGAAGTGAATCAAATTTGACAAAAGCCCAGTTCTTGTTGAGAAGGCTGTATCTAGAGCAGTGTTTCTCGACCTTGGCAGCTTTGCTGGCTGGGGAATTCTGGGAGTTGAAGTCCACGCATCTTAAAGTTGCCAAGCTCGAGAAACACTGCTCTAGACGATGTGCTGTTTTGCCGGTGCACTCGAATTTTGGAGATTTCCAGCTTCCCATCACCCTCAAACCTGTGCCCTCTTTGATTTATCTTAGAATATTATATTCCTTTCCTGACAGTAGAGCTAGGAAGTTTTCTACCCCCGCCTCCCCCTTTATCATCACAGCATCCTTGTGAGGATGATTAGATTAAGAAAGGGTTGTGGACTCTGTTGCTTCATGGCAGGGTGGGAATTGAACCTGGCTGGCTCTTCCCAGCCTAGCCTGGCACTCTAACCTCTACACTGCAGTGTCAGCAGAATTGGCCAATGGAAATCATGCTGTCTGGTCCCCTCGGGCTGTGAGCTCTCTCAATCACTTCTGCGTAAGGTATTTTGTACCATTCCAGAATCACCTTGTGGCCCCTTTTTCTCACCCTGTCATCTGAGTTTCGCAATGAACTGATTTCTCTTTGGAAAGGTCTACCCTAGTTGTATGTGTATACATTTATTTGCAGCCATAGGTTTGAGCATATACAATTGCAACAGTCCATATCAGTTCAGTACTTCCCCTCTACAATTAATGCCGCTGCTTGTCAACATCTGCTTTCCTATCTTCCTGGCGGCCATTGCAAACCTTGTTTTGCTACGTGTTCATCAACATCAGTCGACGGAAAATAGATTTATTCTCCCAGAATTAGAATGATTCAGTTGGGTTAACAAAGGCACGATGAATTTAGCTCTGGGTTCCTGATATAATTTGCAAAATATCTGCCCTAGTTTAAGGTGTAAAGTTTGCTAGAGCGGAACGGTTGGGCTCCCCGTCAAACACACCATCAAGAGTCCGGTTTGTTCCAAGATACCAGACCTCACCGGTGTCTTCCAAGGTCTCGGCTCATCCAAGTACCGGTTAGCCCCATGGCACTGCGGATTGCCAGCTTGGCACAAACTCACTTAGCCTTCTGTCTTGCAACAGAGCAGTTTGACCTGGGAATTGTTCTCCTCTTGCTTCCCAATGTTAGCCTTTTAAAATAAATTGGCCCTACTTTTTGCTTGATGTGGTATTGATAAATATGCAGTACCTGAAAGACACCAGATGCAGACATGTTCGCTGTCCTGGTGGCTTGGAATCCAGAGGGGAGATAAATATTTTAAATTTAAAAAATGGCAGGCAAGACTCTTTGGCTTGCTATTTCCTGGTATTTGTAGGAGAGGTGTGCTGCAAGAACCCAAGTTGCACATCTGGATAGAGGCTGCCGATTTCTCACAGCTGTGCCCCAAGATGCACTCATCTATCTTCCCAAATTTTAAAACCAAGACCGCCCCGCTGAGCAAAGCCTATGTTTCTTGGTTGCTCCAGAATGCGTGTTCATGTATTCTTTCTGTTTTGCCTTGAGATTGTGACAGCCAGGTGCTATTACAAAGTGCTGCTGTGCAAGTATGTGTGTGTGTATGAGCATGTGCTCACATATCGTTGTGTAGGTGTGTGTTTAAAGGAAATTGATGTGACTCAAAGAGTTTCATTCAAGCAGGATCCAGCTGAATCGCCCTGCAGCAAAACAGATGCATCTGAAAAGCCACATCACAGCACCTGACATTTCAAATGCTCTCAGTATTTCAACAGGGGCTGAAAAGGCTTTATTCTTAGGTTCTTTAATACTTCATCAAAGGCTCACTTTTCCATGAAGCTTTCACTTTCACCCCTGGGCCATTGTGACTAAGGAAAACTTAACCTAAACACCTGGAATGGAAACACCTATTTTTCCCACCTAGCCCTGCCTCCCTGCGCAGAATTTCAATGGAGAAGCTTGTAGGAGGAGAACCGTGTTAATCTATGGTAGCAAAAAAATCTACAGGAGTCCAGGAGCTCCCTTTCAGACGAACCCGTTTTATTAAAAGGCAGAAGCTTTCATGAGCTCTGGTGTATTTCATCAGATGCATGGAGTGCTTCAACCAATGTAGAATTTAAGTTGAGATGAGGCGGGGAGAGGGAAGAGAGATGCCAATGCAGGTTACATGTGAGGAAGGTGGCCAGAACCTGATTAATTAACAATTGGACTGTGCTCAAACCCCAGTGTGTTTGTTGAGAACTGGGAAGTTGGTTCAAACTGGGAAGTTTGTGAACAACGTGCCTGAGCTCAAGCTTCTAGCCCTCATGGCTTGCAAGATTGCAATATTCTATTTATTTATATTATAAGATGCAGGCAGGAACAGCATGCACTGAGCAGCCCAACCAAGCGGCTGGCATTGTGTACAGGAACATCTGTGCAGTGTATGGGCTGGACCCTCCCAAGTCCAGATGGGAGATTCCACAGAGGGTCGTGGAGAATGACAGGGCTAAGATCCTGTGGGACATCCAGATCCAGACGGACAGGCAGGTACTGGTCAATTGACCAGACATCGTGGTAGTAGACAAGGACCAGAAGACAGTGGTGGTGATAGATATAGTGGTACCAAGTGAGAGCAACATCAGGAAGAAGAAGCTGGAGAAGTACCAGGGCCTGAAGGAGGAACTGGAGAGGATGTGGAAGGTGAAGGCCAAAGTGGTCCCAGTGGGGAGAGCTGGGAGAGGGGCTCCAGCAGATCCCAGGGGCAACATCAGAGCTCTCTGTCCAGAAGAGTGCAGGGCGAGGAACAGCCCAGATCCTGCACAGAACCCTCAAACTCCCAGGCCTCTGGTGCTGGGCCCGAGGCTGAGGAAGACACACACCACCCATAGGGGTGAGAAGGGAATTTTTTACATCCATCCATCCATCCATCTCTATCAATCATCCATCCATCCATCCATCCATTATCTATATCTATCCTTATTAAAATTTTAAGAAGATAAAAACTAACAAGAACTAACATTTAGAATGAAGAGAAAAAAAGAAGGAAATTAAAAAAATAAAGCCAAAAAGTGCAGGAAAAAAAAGCAGCAGCAAAATTGCATTATGCTAGAGGGAATCTGATGACGTTCTTCCCAGCCATGATGAAAGATGGGAGTTTTTGCAGTTGGTCTCCATTATAGAAGTCACAGACTTCTTCAGGATGCAGAATTTTACAAGCAGGGCCCCTGAAAAATTCAGAACGGGAGCGCCTGGGGTAGGGGCATCTGCAGAGGGAGGGGGTCAAAAAAGCCAGCAGTGCAATTGAAGCCCCACCCCTTTTTGCATGTCACCTGTGAAACGGGCAGGCCTTAATCACATGGTGGTGGCTGCCATTTTGACTTTTTTGACTTCCCTCCCCTGCAGGCACTCTGGTCCAGAGAAATTGGGAACAAGGCATATGTTTGTAAAAAGCAGGCAGTGATGTGGCTCCTGAAAAGGCGCATACAGTTTTAGGTTGCATCAGTGGAAACACGATTTCCGAATTGGTTTGGAAGTTAAGAATTAGTTGGTTAGACCAAATCTGGAACAGGTAAGAATTGGTTTGGTCAGACCAGTGTTTCTCAGCCTCAGCAACTTTAAGCCGTGTGGACTTCAACTCCCAGAATTCCCCAGCCAGCCATGCTGGTTAGAGAATTCTGGGAGTTGAAGTCCACATATGTTAACGTTGCCCAGGTTGAGAACCACTGATTTATATAGTACAGCTGGAGTCTGAATGAGGATCAGCAAAAGTACAGTGTCTGCAATATGTCACCAGAGGGTGGTTAGCGGTTGATGGCACCTCTTGTTCCAGAGCAAAACAAAATAATTTAAATAGAGATTCCTGTAGGGTTTTTTTTTATTAAAAGGCTAAGCCTTGCAAGCTGAAATTGCATTTCTTGCCCTGACCCTTTGGAACAGCTTCCCCACTGAGATTCAGAGGGCCCCCACCTTATTAGCCTTCTGTGGGGCTGTGAAGACCTGACTATCCAGCCAGGCATTGAGCTAGGAGAGAACTGAGTCCAGTAAATATGCAGGTAGTCCTCGCTTGTTGTTTATTCATTCAGTTGCTTCCGACTCTTTGTGACTTCGTGGACCAGCCCACGCCAGAGCTTCCTGTCGGTCGTCAACACCCCCAGCTCCCCCAGGGACGAGTCCGTCACCTCTAGAATATCATCCATCCATCTTGCCCTTGGTCGGCCCCTCTTCCTTTTGCCTTCCACTCTCCCCAGCATCAGCACCTTCTCCAGGGTGTCCTGTCTTCTCATTATGTGGCCAAAGTACTTCAGTTTTGCCTTTAGTATCATTCCCTCAAGTGAGCAGTCTGGCTTTATTTCCTGGAGGATGGACTGGTTTGATCTTCTTGCAGTCCAAGGCACTCTCAGGATTTTCCTCCAACACCACAGTTCAAAAGCATCGATCTTCCTTCGCTCAGCCTTCCTTATGGTCCAGCTCTCGCAGCCATATGTTACTACGGGGAACACCATTGCTTTAACTATGCGGACCTTTGTTGTCAGTGTGATGTCTCTGCTCTTGACTATTTGATCGAGATTGGTCATTGCTCTTCTCCCAAGGATTAAGCGACTTCTGATTTCCTGACTGCAGTCAGCATCTGCAGTAATCTTTGCACCTAGGAATACAAAGTCTTTCACTGCTTCTACATTCCCTCCTCTATTTGCCAGTTATCAATCAAGCTGGTTGCCATAATCTTGGTTTTGTTGAGGTTTAGCTGCAAGCCAGCTTTTGCACTTTCTTCTTTCACCTTGATCATAAGGCTCCTCAGTTCCTCTTCGCTTTCAGCCATCAAAGTGGCATCATCTGCATATCTGAGATTGTTAATATTTCTTCCAGCGATTTTAACTCCAGCCTTGGATTCCTCAAGCCCAGCATGTCGCATGATGTGTTCTGCGTACAAGTTGAATAGGTAGGGTGAGAGTAGACAGCCCTGCCGTACTCCTTTCCCAATCTTAAACCAGTCAGTTGTTCCGTGGTCTGTTCTTACTGTCGCTACTTGGTTGTTATACAGATTCTTCAGGAGGCAGACAAGATGACTTGGTATCCCCATACCACTAAGAACTTGCCACAATTTGTTATGGTCCACACAGTCAAAGGCTTTAGAAGAGTCAATAAAACAGAAATAGATCTTTTTCTGAAACTCCCTGGCCTTTTCCATTATCCATCGGATATTGGCAATTTGGTCCCTAGTTCCTCGGCCTTTTCTAAACCCAGCTTGCACATCTGGCAATTCTCGCTCCATGAATTGCTGAAGTCTCCCTTGCAGGATCTTGAGCATTACCTTACTGGCATGTGAAATGAGTGCCACTGTTTGATAGTTTGAACTTTCTTTAGTGTTTCTCTTTTTTGGTATGGGGATATAAGTTGATTTTTTCCAGTCTGATGGCCATTCTGGTGTTTTCCAAATTTGCTGGCATATAGCATGCATTACCTTGACAGCATCATCTTGCAAGATTTTGAACAGTTCAGCTGGGATGCCGTCGTCTCCTGCTGCCTTGTTATTAGCAATGCTTCTTAAGGCCCACTCAACCTCACTCTTCAGGATGTCTGGCTCTAGCTCCCTGACCACACCGTCAAAGCTATCCCCGATATTATTATCCTTCCTATACAGGTCTTCTGTATATTCTTGCCACCTTTTCTTGATCTCTTCTTCTTCTCTTAGGTCCTTGCCATCTTTGTTTTTGATCATACCCATTTTGGCCTGGAATTTACCTCCGATGTCTCTAATTTTCTGGAAGAGGTCTCTTGTCCTTCCTATTCTATTGTCTTGTTCCACTTCCACGCATTGCTTGTTTAAAAAGTCCTCGCTTAGCAACAATTCATTTAGCGATGGTTCGGACTTACGACCGTGCTGGAAAAAAAGGCTTTATGACTCACACTTATGACCGTCGCAGCATCCCCTGCGGTCACGTGATCACAATTTGACCACTTGGCAACCAGTTTGCATTTATGATTGTCGCAGTGTCCCATGGTCACGTGATCACCATTTTCGACCTTCCCCAGCTGGCTTCTGGCAAGGAAAATCAATGGGGGACAGTGCGATTCGCTTGACGACCACCACAAAGAAGGTTGTAAAATCGGTTGGATTCACTGAATGACTGCTTCGCTTAGCAACCGAAATTCCGGTCCCAATTGTGGTTGTTAAGGAAGGACTATTTGTAGAGTTGGTGGGATGTTGTGGCACTGTGATGACGACTTTTGTGGTGTTTTGTGAATTTATATTTATTTTGATTTGATGGAATGTTGCTGTGAGCCACCTGGGATGATCGTGTAGATGATGGGCAGCCAAATCACATTTCTAAATAAATAAGTAAGAGGGCCTTTCTGCTTCCCACCATGAAATATTCCCTGGATCCAGATATTGTAGGGCTGACAACCAGTGCGATCTGCTAATACTGGAGCCGAATGTGGTTTCGATGCTCTTTCCCCAGGCCCAGCAAAATCTGTGGGCTGCTGGTTGTTTCAGCTCCCCTTCTCACTGGTGAGCACCCACGTCTGCAAGCCAGGAAAATCTGCTTTCCCTGCCCATGGGAGGAAGCAAGGTGCCATTCATTTAGCAGGAGACATGAACCTTTCATTCACTGAGATCCTTCTGTGTCGAGGAGGGCTCTCTTCGTGGTTCTGTTTGCTGCTGTTTGAAACTGCAAGCAACAGTTTTAACAGTGTCATAAAAGGTGTCTTCTGTATGATTTTCCAGACCTCTGGGCTAGTCCAATGTTTTTCAAAGTTTCAGACATGTGGGCTTCCACTCTCAGAATTCCCCAGCCAGCGTGCTTTAAGATGGGTGGGGAATTCTGGGAGTGGAAGTCCACCCATCTTAAAGTTGCCAAGATTGAAAAACAGTGGGCTAGTCTAATTATTACACTATGGCGCCATTTATGTGCATAAAACTTCCCCAAATAGACTGGAGGTTCCTCTAGGCTTTCAAAAGGTAATAAATTCCAGCCCAAGAGACTAGGGAGGGTCCCTTCTGAGATGCTTGCCACGTCCCCATTCCTGCTGCGGGCTCAGCTGCCTCTTATCCGACTCTTCCCCTGGCTGTGGCTCTTTCCCTGTCTCTCAAGGTCATTCCCACATAGCGTCACATGGCCTGATCCAGCCACGCTGCTTTTTTCGTCTTACAGGTTTTTTGAAAACAGTGCAGGGGGTGTGTGGGTGTAGAAAGTGTGGTGTGGAAAGATCTTGATTTTCTGTTGCAACTGAGCTTCATTCTCTTCTGTGGCAGGGAGAGCAGGCAAGGAAGGAATGTTTGCAGGCCCTTTCTTCTACTGCTTGCCCATGGTCTTTTTCTCTTCCCCTCAAACAACCACACACAGTAATTTGTTGATTCTGCTGCAACTGAAGAATCACCTTCTGAAGAAGCGTGCTGCTGGGGGATTCTGGGAGTTGAAGTCCGCCCATCTTAAAGTTGCTAAGGTGGAGAAACGCTGCTCTAAAGCAATGCCCAGTAAGCAGAGGGTCTGCAAAATAAAGATGCCCCTGGCTCTTCCTATGGCAATCAGAAGGCCCCAACTTCATAATGATCACCAGAGATCGATGGAGAAGAGGAGGTGGAGAGGAAGAAAAATAATTCCTCAATCTGATATTTTCCCAACCTTGGACGTATCTTCTTCCAAGTGGGGAGAAAATAAATCCAGCGATGCAGCACAACAGTCATTTGGAGCAACCTTTCTTGCTGTGATCCTGCTGGATCGCTAATGTCAAGATAACACACTGGCAGATTTAAAAAATGAAACATTTCCCCATGGGGAAAAACTAAGCTTGTTTTCAGGCTGGCAAAAAGCCTCAAAATCCGGCTTCTTTTGAGGCTCACCGTGGCCAGTTCTGTGAACTGCGTGAGGCTTTTAGTATTACGTTTTCACGTTTCCCTCCTGCATTTTCTCCAAAAAGCTCGAAGCACAGTTCTGCACAATGGGAAGAAGGATTGGTTGGAGTGGGCAGAGGGCCAAAGGAGATTTGGTGAGCTTCATGGTAGATTTGAGATTTGCTCTTGAACCTCCAGAGCAGTATTGCTCAACCTTGGGCACATGAAGATGGGTAGACTTCATCTCCCAGAATTCCCCAGCCAGCCATGCTGGCTGGGGAATTCTGGGAGTTGAAGTGTACCCATCTTCAAGTGCCCAAGGTTGAGCAACACTGCTCCAGAGCCCTTGACAGACACCTGAGGACAGGAGATGTCTTTTTTTGGACCCTGGCAAATTGTTCCAGCAGACTTTGGGAATTACAACCAGGTATGTTTTATTTGCTGGCACTCAGCAGCGATGCTGGGATAAAACAGAACAGGCTTGCACATACACAGTTATCAAAAATGCCAGAGCCCTGCAATCTGGTATCTCAAGACATCATTCTGTTACTTAAGCCCAGAATTAATTCTGAGTTGGAACCAACCCAGCATTAACATCCAGAACAGCAACAAGGGTGTAATTAATTATCTAGGTGCTTATTGCTTTCTGCTCACCACTAGGATTTGAGCTGTCTGTTGACATCTGCAGAAACAAAGGTGGACTGCTTGGAAAAGCTTGAAAACACCTCACCTGTTCCTCTTCTGCCGTTTCCTGAGATGAGGGTGCAACCCTGACACCCCCTTCCTCCTCATTTTTATTTTGCTCCACGTGGCTTCTTGATGTTGTGTAACTCAGAAGGTTCTGCTCCAGCCATTTGGAATAAAATCTTTTGGATTAATATTCCAGTATCAGCAGGCAGCGGTCTTGTGACCTGTGGCAGCTGAGATGCTAAGCGGGGTCGGTTTTGGTTAATCTTTGGGTGGGAGACAACCAGGGTGGTGGATTGGAGCTGGAAATCAGAAAATATCTCAGAAGAAGGCAGCAGCAAGTTACTTAGATATTCTGGCCAAGAACATTATATGGATGTGTTTGTGAAGTCATCAGAGGTCAAGTTCAACTGATGGGGTTGTGAAGTGCCCCTTCACTGCTCCCTAAGGGGGCTGGAAAATCCCTGAGGTGCTGTACATTTAGGGGATTTGAATCAGAATTAGATTCGAGGGCATTCCCTCCCTCAAAGTCATTTGGAATGAGAGGACATGGTCTTTTAAAATCCACTTTTGTGAGCACTGGCCTTCTTCATTCATAAACTACACCCCCTTCCCCAGTGTTTCTCAGCTTATTGTAACTTGGGTTTAACCTTGGTTTTCCACTGTTTTTACTCTGTGTTGACCTAGCTGTAGTTTAGATTAGTTTGATTGTTTTTGTAAACTGCACTGGAATTTTCTGTAATAAGAGATTGTGTGGAACTACTTTGAATGAATGAGGAAGGGAGGGGAGGGGAGGGGAGGGGAGGGGAGGGAAGGAGGGAGGCAGGACATTCCTAAGGTATGTGTTCATTGTTCCATAAATGTCAGCTCCTAAGGAAAGAAACAAATTTCTAGGAAACAGCCAAAGAAAATTACAGTTGTGATCTTTCTTTCCCACCTTCACTTTTTCTGCTTCCTGGCTGGGATATGGATACCCAGTTTTGTCCCTGGCTGGGCCGTAGCAGGCACTTCTTCACCTTATTGCAGTGTCTGAACTGGGTTCTTGAATCAGGACTTCACACCTCTTCCCTTTTTCGGCCTTTCCTAGGCTACAGCCTCTGCGATAGGCACGCGTTTAATCTACTCCCCCTGGCACAATAACAGCCGGCTCTTGGGGCGGGTGGCATAATCATTAGACAGACACGAATGCACTGTGTAAACAGGAGTGGATAAATTGGTTTTGCCTGGAATAAATCAGGTGGAGACACCACGGGCTCTGAATAACAAAGAGGATGGGGGGGGTTGCTTCCCCCCTTCCTTTTAGGCTGATAGCAGGTGGAATTTCCCTATGATTATCTGTTTTTCTCTCTTTTTCTTAAGGGCCTGAAGCCAATGGACCATAATGGACTGGCTGATCCATACGTGAAATTGCACTTACTCCCTGGAGCCAGCAAGGTACAATAGTCCATCTCATTTATTTACATTGTTGGAGCACATCACTGAAGCTATTTTTCTAGTGATGGTATTCAATGCTAGACCCAGATGTTGTCGGCTTCCCCTCCTCTTAATCCAGGCATCCTCATGAGCAAGGGCAGATCAAGATCAAATGCTGGCCAGTGCACAGGATATTATACAATGAGGCATTGCCTGGAAAAGACAAAGAAGGGGAGGGGAGAAGTAAGGGCAGGAAGGCAGGAAGGCAGGGGAAGGAAGAAAGGAAGGAAGGGGAAAGAGGAAGGGAGGGAGGAGAAAGAGAGAGGAAGGAAGGAGGGAAGGAGGGAAGGAAGGAAGATGGGGAAAAGAGGGATGGAAGGAGGAGAAAAGAGGAAGGAGGGATGGAGGGAGTGAGGGAGCGAGGGAAAGAAGGAAGGCAGGCAGGAAGGCAGGGGAAGGAAGGAGGGAGGGAGGGAGGGAGGGGGATGGGGAGAGGAGAGAAGAGGAGAGGAGGAGGGGAAAAGGAGGGAGGGAGAAAACAAGAGGGACTTAAATTAAAAGAGGGGAGGGATGGGATGAGCATAAAAGTCTTTGTTGTAAAACCAGATAGACAATGGAAATTATAACTGAGGGAGGTGATGGGGGCTGTCTTGTACTTCCCCACTGAGAATGGGAGGCTGGACTAGATGTCCCTGAAAACTCCTGGTAACTTTGAATTTCTCTGTCCCTCTGTATGGGAAAGATACATAAGAAGGAACCCTTTTGATGGACATCCTCTTTGGCACAAGAGTTTGGGGCTGGAATTAGAAATATTATGTAGAAGCCAACAAAGACATCTTTGGGAGACCCACAGGCTTCAGATCAGGGCTGTGTGCATGGGTCTGTGTGCAAAAATTCAGATGTGTCCATGGCCACGTGACCAAAGCGTCACCCCTTCAATGCACATAAAAACACGGCAAGGTTTTGAGTGTGTGGTCAGGGCCGCCATCTGGAGTATTTTGGCCCTCCTGCTCTAGATGCTGCCAGAGTCCAGTTTTCAGCATTCTTACCTTCTGGCCATGTTAGCTAGCATAAAACCAGCATTTAAAAGCTCTTTCAGAAATTGGCAACACTAGGTCAGTGAATCCATAATCCCCCCACAAATTAAATAATAATAATAAAAAAAAAGAACTGGCCAGACTGAAGTCACCACATCCAGATAAATGTTGGACTTTTTTGAGAAGATCTCATTTGATCTTGGGGCAAGAGGGCTGAAATATTGAGCTGTCTTGAAGGGTTTCTCTTGATTGAGTTTAGTTGGCATTGCCATGAAGGCATAAAGTCAGCAGAACGCTGGACTGTTTCCTTCCCCAGCGGGCTGCCCACCGGTTCCCTGGGACCGCAATGCTCAAAACTCGAGTCCATTGTGGTTCCTAACAATTCTACTACATCCTTCAGGTGAAAGAGCAGAATATGAATGGATACAGTATATTAGAAAAAACAATTTGCATGGGTGAGTGGAGAAGGATATCGAAATTAAAAAGGCCTCTTGAATCTTCCCATGTTGATTAGTTGTCGCGTTATGAACGATTGCCTTTCTGCGGGACCCTGTTTGAAATGTTTGCCCCTCCTGTCCTTTGCTTTAAGAGAGTTTTATTGCTTTCGTCAAACACTGGGGAGGATTTTGCAAGATGGTAGCTGCGGAGTCACAGTCAAATATTCACGATGTGCATGGGATTCAAAGTCTGCAGGGTGGTGAGTGCTGCATTGTAATCAAAGCCCTGCCTGCCCCTTTTGGGTATGTGGATGGTTGCGAAGTTGCATCGGCCCTCTTGCAAATTTTGCCCATTCCCCTGCAGAACCTTGTCTGCTCCCCTATACAGGAGGGGACTGTTTGGATCCTGCCCTGTTTCATCTTCCCCAGCAAGAGTGGGTGAAATTATTCCAAACACGAAAAGGTGGGAATCGGTACAGACCCAGGCGTGCACCTGTGTGTGCCAAGAGGCTTGAGTCTCTCACTTCCAACTCTCTTGAGGCTGAGAAACATTGTGGATTTTTCCCAGTTGCATTGCAAAACTGCCCAGCCTTGCCTGCTAGTTTATAAATGATCATGGAATTTCATTTTGGGAAGCTTCTTCCGAAGACTCTTCAGGGTCAAGGAGGGGAGGCACCTTGATAAAGATGGAAAACTATCAGTAGCCCTTGGGGGGAGGCGAAGGAGGAGGAGGGGGAGAAAAGAAGGAGGAGGAGGAGGAGGAGGAGGAGGAGAAGTTACAATCTGGTACGGCATGCAGCCAACCTTGGTTGATCTCAAAAAACTAAACAGGATCAGATCTGAGTAGTACATGAATGGGAGACCACCAGAAATCCTGGGATTTCCTGACTGGGAAATCAAAAAGGCATTTCTAGAAGAAGGTCCTGGAAATCCACTTCAGTGTTGTTGCCCAGAAAAATACATCAACGGGTCCATGCAGTCCCCAAGAATCAAGCTCGATTTCAAAGGAGGCTTTATCGTCTCCCTCCCTGGTGCATGGGAATTTTCTGCAGATGAATGGGTCCATCATCATCACAAACCTGGTAGGTAGCTGAAATTATCTGGGGAGGTGCATCTACTTGCAGGCAGGCTCGTCTGAGGGAAGCTGCATTTGGGCATCCTCTCCTCCCGGAAATTTTTGAGGTGAATGAAGTCTTTGCTTCCATCCTCACAGGAGAAAAATCGCATAAGATCCCTGAGCTCCTGTTCCCAGGAAGGGAAGCAGATGAACTGAGTCATTTAGTGGTAACAAGAGAAAAATGAATGTCAACAAATCACCAGACCCTGATGGCATCTACCCAAGGGTTATTAAAGAGCTTAAAGCTGAAATTGTGGATCTTCTAACCCAGTGTTTTTCAACCTTGGCAACTTTAAGATGTGTGGACTTCAATGCTCATAATTCTCCAGCCAGCATGCTGGCTAGGGAATTCTGGGAGCTGAACTCCACACATCTTAAAGTTGCCAAGTTAGAAAAACAGTGTTCTAACTAAAATATGCCAACTGTCTCTACACTCAGCTTCAATGGTTGAAGACTGGAAGGAGGCCAACATAACTCCAATTTTTAAGAAGGGCTCATGGGGACATCCAGGAAATTATAGGCCTGTCAGTTTAACATCTGTTCCTGGGAAGATAGTGGAAACTGCTATTAAAGATAACATTGCCAAACATCTGGAGACATGGCTTCACTAAGGGAAGGTCTAACTAATCTACTAGAGTTTTTTGAGGGTGTTAATAAACATGTGGATAAGGGGGAGCCAGTAGACATCATCTACTTAGATTTTCAAAAAGCCCTTGATACAGCCCCTCATCAAAGACTTCTCAGTAAGCTTAACAGCCATGGAATTGAAGGGCAGCTGGCTAAGCCACTGATTAAAGAATAGAAAACCAAGGGTAGGAGTAAATGGACATTTTTCAGAATGGAGGCGTGTAACTAGCGGTATCCCCCATGGTTCAGTCTTAGGACTGGTGCTTTTTGACATACAGGTGGTCCTCATTTAGCAACTGCAATTGGGACCAGCAACTCTATAATTAAGTGAAGCGGTCGCTAAGTGGGAAATCTCACGATCGCGACTGCTTTCCTTTTCCCCACTTCCCCACCCTCGGGAATGCTCACCCCAGTGCTGGGATAATTAGCAAGAAGGGAATTAAGGTTTGTATTTACATTCACTGGGGAGGAAGGGGTTGCGAGAGAATAAGCAGGCACACAATAGGGAATACACATTGAAAGCAATGCCCTGGCACCAACAGCCCCGAGCGCACTTGGGGTTGGGAGCCTGGAGTGCACTACGCAAACATCCTGGTGTATTCCCCATTGTGTTTCCTGCTTACTCTCTTGCAATCCCTTCCTCTGCAATCTCTCCACTCTGCAAGTGGGAGGAAGAAAAAAGAAGAGTCAGACACAGGAGAGAATCCCTACAGAGAATGCTTGTCTGTTTTTTTCTCCCCCCCCCCCCACCGCTAGTTTAAGCAAACTCTGCTCTGGTGGGGTGGGGTGGGGAGAAAAAAACCCCAAGCAATCTCTGTAGGCAATCTCTCCTCTGCCTTACCCCATTTTTTTCAACGTGAGCAACTGTAAAGCGATGCACATTGTGCCAAAAATCCTAACTAGACATGCAGAGTAACGGGATCAGAGCTAGCAGTGACAGATCAGGAAAGAGGTGTTGGAGTAATGGGAAATAGATCGATGAAGGTGTTGACACAGTGTGCATTTGCTGTGAAAAAGGTCCACAGCATGTTAGGGATAATAGGAAATGGTATGGAAAATAGAGATGCCAGTATCTTGTAGAACCAACACTACTTCCTCCTCCTCCTCCTCCTCCTCTGAAGGCCCTCTGCTGGGAGACTCATGGGCCTCCTTGGGCAGTTGGTGGGCCACTCAGAGATCAGATGGTAGACTAGATGAGCCAGGAGTCAGATCCAGCAGGGCACGGCTGATGTTCCTATGCAATGCCTACTGTTACATCTTCCAAGTGCCTATTAAAGTCCTCTCTCTTTCCTCAGGCCTTCCCTGTACATACACAATGGCTGTTCTGCTTTTTTTGCATTAGTGCCTTTTAGCATTTCTGTTGTTGGGCTCTTCCAGGTTTACAATTGTGAGAAACAGTTTACCATCTGGGCTGCAAAAATTGATTCAGCCACCAGATGGCAGCAAAGAGCTAACATTTTCTGCCCTCTAGTGGTCAACCAGATTGTCTATTTGCATAGACCCACTTAATCTGCTGGGTGAAACTCATCTGGATTCCCATTTCATTTTGGCATTAAAGTCTTGATTTTTCAACCGTGGTAGAACTTTATCATTGATTGATAGATTGTCATTTTGAAGCAGTCCTTCTATTTTAATCCTTTGCTGCAGAAAGCTTGCATCTGTTCAACAGCCTTATGTTGCTTTTTGTAACATTGCAGAATGCCCAATAAATTTGTCTTTTGAAGTGGCGACCCCCCCCCCAACAGAAAGAATGCATAGACATTTATTTATAAGTTGTGGGTTATTTTATTTATTTTTGCTCCAGGTTTCTGTAAAATACACGGGGAAGTATACGCTTGAGCAAAAACGCAACTAATTAATTGGGTAATCAGTTTCCTCCCTCCCAAAATTCATGGTATTAAAACAAATAAAAAAATACTTCCTCCTTCTTCCAGAAGCTCAGAGTGGTGTTAATGAGTAAATATCACCCACTTTATCTTCATGACAAGTCTTGAAATAGGTTAGGCCAAGAGATGATGACATGCTGGAAGTAAATTAGTGACAATGTTCTGGATGTGATCTGATGCTAATCAAATACGCATAAAAATAACAAAGGTAGACAATCACAGCCCAGCCGACTTTGATATGCTTGCTTAAACAAAATTACTTGCTATTAATATTGGCAGCTTCCCTGCCTTCCCTCTGTCAGTGTTTCCGTGATTTCTTTCCCTTTCTTTGTATCGATGTTTCTCAACCTTAGCAACCTGAAGATGCGTAGATGCTTGGTATGCCCTGCCAGCCCTACAAGGTAGACCAGATCTAGAAACTGACTCCACAGGACGGCTAAAACGACATTGTGGGGAGAGAGCTGAAGCAACAGCATCTTGCGAGTCAACTGTGTTTTTTCTCCCCTCCCTCTTACTGCCCCTTCCTAATCCCATCTCCTTTCCTGGGGCTCTGCTCTGGCTCTTTCTCAGCCTTGACAGCTTTAAGATGGGTGGACTTCCACTCCCAGAATTCATATGCTGGCTGGGGAATTCTGGGAGTGGAAGTCCACGCATCTTCAAGTTGCCAAGGTTGAGAAACATTGCTTTGTAATTTATTTAACCCAAAAGGGGAATATAAAATAAGAGGAACTTTATTTCTCTGCAGTATTTCTACCCCACTGACACTCAGGAGGATTCCCAGGGGTTTACAGACCCGGTGATGAATGAGTACCTTCCTTGATCGGTTAAAAACGCTGCAAAAAAGCTTTGTTTCAACTTCCTTTCCAAAGATTGCTGCTGTTCTCTCCTGTAATCCCAGGGCATAACCAAGAGAGGTATTCTTGCCTATCCCTGGAAGAAATGGCGGTGAGGCTTAGAAAGAAAGAGAAGAAAGGCTAGACACAAACTATCGGCCTTGTGCAAACATTCTGGGGGAAAAGAGAGTGAAAAATTTCCAAGAGAATCAGCTGCAAGGAAGTTACTAACAGAAGAAAGCTGGGTGGCTCCTTTCTCCGTCTGCGGGATTCTGTACCCCGACCCCTAATTCTTAGCAGTAACACTTGTGGAAGAAAATCCATGTAAACCTTGTTTTCTTTATCATGTTCTGCAGTTAAGGGGCTTGGTGCAAACACACACACACACACCAACACTTATTACCCATGGGATAAATGAGGCAGATAGGTCATTTCTGTTTAGAAGAGGCAGCCTTGCACATATCTCAGCGCCAAGCCATAAAGGGTTTGACTTACGACCATTTGTTTAGTGACTGAAGTTATGACAGTGCTGGAAAAAGTGACTTGTGACCGGTCCTCGCACTTACGACCATCACCACATCCTTGCGGTCATGTGATCAAAATTCAGATGCTTGGCCACCAGCTCACACTTATAACAGTTGCAGCATTCCAGAGTCATGTGATCACTGTTTGCAACCTTCCCAGCTGGCTTCCGACAAGCAAAGTCAATGGGGAGACCCAGATTCACTTAACGACCGTGGCAAAAAAGATTGTAAATCAGGTGTGACTCACTTAACAACCACCTTGCTTAGCAACAGAAGTTCCAGTTCCAGTTGTCATAAGTCGAGGACTACCTGTATAGGATGAAATTATAGTAAACCATTATATCAAATGGAAACATAAGCATGTGATTGGAAGTGGTCCTAAGAACGCAGGAATAGCCTTGCTGGATCAAGGGCCATCTTAGTCCAGCATTTTGTTTCTGGGAGTGGCCAACTGGATGCCTGGGGGATACTCACAAGAGGGGAGGGAGACACCTTGTAGCTAACATTTGGAGAGAAGCTGTCCCCAACTTGGAGTTAACACCGAGTCTGTTTGCCCTTGATAGACTCATCCCCCATGAATTTAACTAATCCTTCTCTGAAGCTGTCCAAGTCCAAGCCATCACCACATCTTGTGGCAAGGAGTTCCACAGGTGAATTACGATCTTGTTTTAAAAAATGCACTGCAAGGGGGAGATTCGTTCCACTGTAACGTTACATTAAAAAGTACTAACACTTTTTGGATGCTCCTTGAAGGAATCAATGCCCGCTTAGAAACCCAGCATGCTTTATCCTTCCTGCTGTTGCCTTGGCATGCTAAACATCTTGCCTTCACAAGGGCTGCGTTCCTCAGCGGGTAAAAGATGATAAAGGGAGCCAGGAGCCCACAAACTTTTGTCAGCTAGGTTCTTGTTCATCAGTTTCATCGCAGCTTGTTATCTGGAGAAGTGGTCCAAACATTAAGAATGCAGATGCGCCCCTTTCCACTTTACATCCAATTACAGTAGAAATTGGGTGTCTGCCAAAGCTGTCCTCCGAACACGGCAGGGTAATGGAAAGGCCCTGCTTGAAACCAGCACAATTTCTTCTTCTTCTTTTTTTCCCTCTGGCAAAAGGCAACATCTCCTTTCTCGATGGAGGCTGTTCTGTCTTGGAGTGGAAGGATCAGAATTAAATAAATTCATTGGAAATCAATCTGTCAGGATTCATGACTGGAGGAGAGCAGGAGACAGATGGGGGTGCGTGCGTGCAAATGCAGCCTGCCTCAAAATCAGCGATTATTTCTAACTTCTGCGTGTTGGCAGAGGAAGTCTTCTTCCCCGCTGAGAAGGTTATTGACAGCGGTTGCTAAAGGACTCTTGGTAGGCATATAGGAATATATGGATTGCAGGCTGAGTGTGATTCTTTGATCTGTAACCTGTGTTTCATTCAGAAACTCAAGGCAGCATATGTAGAATTTTCTCCTCCAGTTTTTCCTCTCAGCACCCACCCTGCAAGGTAGGCAGGGCTGAGAGGGAGGGACTAGCCCAAAGTCCCCCATGGAGCTTCCATGGCTGAGGAGGGGATTAGAACCTGGGTCTTCCTGTTCCTGGTCTAGCACCTTCCCCACTAGACCTGATTGGCTCTTGGACTGAGAGGGAGGGACTGGCCCAGAGTTAGCCAATGAGCTTCTGTGGCTGAGGTGGGACTAGAACCTGGAGTCCCTGTTCCCAGTCCAGCATCTTGACCACTAGACCAGGCTGGATCCTTCCAAGAAGAGGGAACATATTTATCTATTTATTTGTCATATTTTCATTACTGCCCATCTCCCCCACTCGGGGGACCCTGGGTATAAAACGGTATAAAATTCAGTAAAATCAGAATAATATCAATAAATATCAATAGAAAATATAATGAAATCCAAGTGATGGCAGATCTAATTCCACCCAGAGGGGACAGGACCAGTTACGGCAGGACTAGGGAACCAACCAACCCCAAGAGTGGCTGTTTCTCTCCTGTCCTAACAGTCAGGAACCACGCTGAGACGAGGAGTAGGTCTCTAGTGTTTATTACTGCTGCATTAGACAGAAAATCCTAACAAACTGAAGAAGCGTGGGAAAACCCAGACAGATAAACCCCAAAAGTTAAGGTGGGTCTGATCTGTGTCTCTTTGAATGGCTGTTTAATTCCTCAGTACTACACATGTGTTTTCCCCCCTGGATAGAGGCCCCCTCCTGCTCACCATCAGTACTCATGACATCTCCCCACTCCAGGTGTGGTGACAAAACCAGGTCTTCAGACGTTTTCTGAAGCCCAGAAGGGAGGAGGCCAACCTCACTTCCGGGAGAAGGATGTTCCAAAGGGCAGGAGACGTATACTTTGTTCCAACCAGCGTTACTGCACCCAGAAACTTGTGACTGGAGCAATATCCAAAGATAGATGATAAAGAGAGAGAGAGAGAGAGAGATGATTGACAGGACTACTACTACAACCAGTCCATCCTATAATACTGCAGGAGCCATCAACCCAGATCTTCATGGTCCTTTCACCAGGAGTCCCTCAACAAATGAATACAGCTCAAACAGAGGAAAGCCAGAAGTTGCTGGTCTCCCACTCTCTTCCTCTGTCACACCCTGGCAGATACACACACAAACACACACACACACACACTAGACAACCATGACCTGTTGGGTCATCGTCTCAGAGATATTTCCTTACCGGATTCCTCAGCGCCTTCAACAATGGCAGAGCTTCTAATGTACGTACTGCCTTCACTGGAAAAGTTCTTAAAAATTCAGGGAGACATTCCGAGATGTATCTGCCTTGAAAGTAGCCCACTCAGACATCAGGAGTTGACCACAGGAAATGGTTTATGACATTTTGTATTATGTCACAAAATGTTTTATAACATGGGCTCATTGTTAAATTAGCCACAGTGCTGAGCATGTAGCTGAAGACAGATAGCAGGGATGTCCAGGGAGGTGATCAGGACCATGGACAGCGCAGAAAAGGCCTAGAAGCTGCCTAAATCTCAACGTGCAGAAGATGCTGCCTGTTTTGCCGGTAACTTGAACACGTGGACAGTTTATTTGTCTTTTTTGGTCAAGGTGAACAACTGTATGTTGCTGCATTTGGCGTTCTGTCTCCAAATTTTAATTCTGTGAGTTGAGAAGCTCTAAATGCTGCAAAAAAGGGCCGGCAGAGCTTGCTCACCACTGCTCAGCGCCTCAGCGCAGTTGCGAAGTTGGGGTGTAAACGCACAAGGAAGCATTCTGAAGAGCAGGACACAAAGAAGAAATGGGGAGTCCTTGCTGCTCTCGGAGCTTGGTGGTTGGCTTGCAGACGTTTCAGTCCCTGACCCGAGGGGGTGTGGGGTTTGCTCCCTGTTTATATACAGCAGCTTGCCCTGCCCATGTTGGTGGGGGTGTGGTTTCCTCCCTGGTAGTTCCTTTGATTGGGGTATTGTCTTCAGCTTGATTGTTTGCCTGCTTGTTGGTCCCTCGGTCAGGGCATTGTTTGTCTCCATGGCAGTTCCTTGATTGGGATGTTGTTTTCCGCTTGATTGTTTATCTGGTGCTTAGCCATATCATTTTTCGGTAGCTTGCCCCCCACCAAGGCAGGGCAAGCTACTATAGATAAACAGGGAGCAAACCCCACCTTCACTTGCACTGATGATGTTACCTAGTCAGGTAATGAAACGTCTGCAAGCAAAGAGCCAAGCCCAGAGGGCACCCAGGGCTCCACAGTTCAACCCTGAGCTGCAGAGATTCTCTTCTATTGGAACAAGGAAGGAAGCATGGGGAATCTTTTTTTGGAAGGTCTGGAATCTCAAGTGCTTTCTGCAGAAGTTGGGGCCTGGTGGCCCTTTTCAGGAACCGTCCAATGAGAGGATTAGATCTGTCTGTGCAAGAGTAATTTTTGGATTTGTTAATGTATGCATTGTCCTAGGAGGGCAGCTGTGTCAGTCTTTGAAGTTGAAGTCCACACACCTGAAAGTTGCTAAGGTTGAGGAACACTGCTCTAAAGTGCCAGGAATATCTTTTTTTTTTTTTTTGCTGTTCATTGTTCTAGGTTTTTTAAGTCCCCATAAATAGCTTGCGGGGGGGAGGGATTATTTCTGTGCTTCAAGGTAATGACTAATGTTTCCTCTGGCTGACTGAAAGGGTGTTCCAGGGGCACCCACAAGGTGTCATTAAAAAAGTCAAGATGAAAACTGCAATGATGCAATCAAAGCCCCGCCCAGTTATGGGCATCACACATAAAAATGGGTGGAGCCTCAATTGCACTGTTGCGGCTGTCATCTGACTTATTTTACTGTCCCCTGCAACCCCCTCCGGGATGTTCCTTCTGGTATGGAAGAAACCCCTTTTTCTAAGGCAATGCCTGGTTTGGACAGTTGTCGTCGCTTGCTGGCATTTCTCCATTTAAGCAATTTTAGTCATCTGTTGGCTTAATCAAGGTTAATTGGATCAGCATGTTTCTAATATTCCTCTTACCCATCATTGATCTGACTGATTCGTTGACTTAACCAATCTGATTTCACAGGTGAGCAGTAAACCTGATGGTTAGAGCGAAGACAATAGGGGAGGTGGGTTTGGCAAAGATGAAGGGGAAGGTCACGCAGCAAAGATTCCCAGTTGTGGTTGGATCAGTGTTAGAAAGGGCTTCCAAGGGGCATCTTCCATGCTCCAGCTACTTCTTAGTGAGGCCATGGGTGTCTTGGGGACAACGTGAGGTGATGTGACTCATGAGCATGGTTCTATGCTATTTGTTTTATGCTTGTTCGCTACCCAGAGTTGCCAGAGTGAGAAGGTGTGAGGCTTGAGTCTGACCTGGACTCTGAAAATGAAACTTATCTTGAGCCAGAAGGGGAAAACGAAATTTATCGGGAAAGAGCTGGGGAAATAGAAACTAGTAATGACTCAGCAGAGCGGGAGGATTCGGAGACGCTGATTGGGCAGAACCCGGAGGGAGGTTTGATTAGTGCGTGAGAGAGGAGAGCGGAGAAGCGCACGAAGCAAGAGGCAACCCAATTGGGCACAAAGGAGAAACGGTGCAAAAAGGACCGCATAAAAAGGCACCAGCGCCAGGAGCAAACTGCCGGAGACAACCGTTCTACTGCGCTAACAGCTTCAACAGGAGAATCCTCGCCGGGAAAGGGAGCCTTGCCTGTAGCCGACACAGAATCAGTGCCAGCTCCCTCTACTGATGTGGACCTACCTCCTTCACACCCGGATCCAGTCAAGTCCACCCTTGCATCCAGTTCAGAGTCTTGTCTTGCTGCTCCAGTCGAACCCAGCCTTGTTTCTAGTTCCAAGCCTCGTCTTGCCGCTCCAGCCATGTCCAGTTTTGCCTCGTTCTGAGTCTCGTCGATCCATCCACACCCAGCCTTGCCTCTAATTCCAAGCCTTGCCTTGCAGATCCAGCCAAGTCCAGCCTCGCCTCCAGTTCCAAGCCTTGCCTTGCTGATCCAGCCAAGTTCAGCCTTGTCTCCAGATCTGAGCCTTGCCTCGTCGCTCCAGCAGAGTCTTGGCTAGCCTCCGTGGTCAAGCCTAGCCTCACCTCCATGCCGCATCCTGCAATCAAACCTCAAGCTACCTCCTTGCCACGCACTCTAGCCACTCCTGGTCTTGCTGATTCATTGAGACAGTTAGCCGAGTTCTGTCTTGCTGTGTCGCCACAATCTCCTGCTACTCTTGATCCAGCAGCCTTGCCCTGTGTTCCTCCATTACCTGGTTGGAATTGATCAAACTATATTGCCTATTAATAAGGACTCTTCCACTGTAAATAGTTGGTTGTAAATAAAGATTTCCTTTTATAATCCTGCCTGGCCATCTCATAGTCTGAACCGGACAGAAGGTGTCATGAGTAAGGATGGCGAGCAGGGGGCTCCCATCCAGACTGTCAAGCGCATGCGTAGCACTGATGAATTGTTCAGCCATTCAAAGAGACACAGATCGGGACCGCCTTAACCCTTGGGGTTTATATGTCTGGGTTTTCCCCACACTTCTTCAGTTTGTTAGGATTCCTGTTAAGTACTAGCAATAAATATTAGAGACCAGTTCCATGTCTCAGTGTGTTTCCTGGTTGTTAGGACAGAAGGAGAGGCAATCTAAATTGAATTAATAACTAAAAACACATAAATATTTGCACAAGGACATCATGGCACATCTCACTCGAGGCACAAATGACCAGGCTCAAATTATCCTATTTTGGACACATTATGTGAAGATCCATTTCTCTGGAGAAGACTCTGATGCTGGGAAAGATGAAAGAAAAGAGAAGAGGAGGACAACCAGCAGTAAGGGTGATGGATCCAGTTACAGAGGTAATGAGTGCACCATTGGAAGCCCTGAAAGAGCAGGTTAGGGATAGATCATTGTGGAAAAATCTATGTGGTCGCTGGGAGTTGACACCGACTTGATGGCACATAATCAGTCAATGCAAAGTCCCAGCTCTCTGGAGAAGGCTCTAAAGCTGGGAAAGGTGGAAGGAAAGAGAAGAGGAGGAGGACCAGCAGCAAGGGGGAGGGACTCAGTTACAGTCACAATAAGTGCATCCTTGGAATAGCTGAAGGACCAGGTTGGGAACAGATCATCATGAGGAAAATCTGTCTATGTGGTTGCTAGGAGTCATCACCAACTTGATGGCACATAATCAATCAATCAATCAATGTCATGAGTACAATGATGACATGAAATTGAACCTATGGCACATAGGATGCCATTTACACAATTATATCATGGCGCGGTGGAGCTTCCCATCTGGGGAGGGATATGAATGTGACTTCCTGGTCGTCTAGTAGTATAAATGTTTTGGATTTTAACTGAAATTTGTTGTGTTATCTTTTGATCTATTGTACGCCGCCTGGAGTCGCAGTCTTGGAGTTGGGTAGCCATGTAAATTCTTTAAATAATTAAAATAGATGTTATTTGCACAACAATTTCATGGCTGCACGAGACTGTTGCAGCTTCTAACGGATGCCTTTGAACAAAGCATTGTCACCCCGTTTGGTAGGAAACTTTCTGTTATCGAAGTAGGACGAAAATGACAATCCAGAAACATAAACCAAAGGAATGATTAAAACAAGAGACACCAAAAAGCTGAGCCTTCTCAGAACTCCTCAATGGCATCTTAGTCATGCAGGGATAAAACTGTCCTCTGAAGATGGATGTTTCTGTTCAAGAAAACTCCACAAAATATACAAGAGCAGCAATTCCACTGAATGCCAGCAATAAATTATTATGCTGAGTTATGAAGACATTTTAAAGAGCCCAGAACCCTATTATATTCTTATTAGCTGCAATTTCTTCCCAACTGTCACATCCCGTCCCTCTCGGGGTTCTGCATAGAACCCTGACTGGTTATTTCTTCTTTACGAAAAGGTCAACTCTCTTTCTAGGAGAGCACAAGTCTTGGCAACTTCCTGGTCAAAACTATATATTTTCTTCGGCATTACACAAGGGCGTGGAATCTGCAGCAAAACACGATGATGCCAGAACGATGCTGTCTGCGTGGAACCGTGCAGCAAGTATGTATTTGCATTCCAACATCTAACGTGGCTTTTGCACAACAACATCATCCTGCACCTCTCATCAGTGATCCCCTTTTTTCCTCTCTACAGACATGGTTCTTCTGGACTGCTTTCCCAGCTTTCCTGCTGCATCGGCTGCCCATTCACGGACTAGCCGCATCTGCTTAGCTTTTCGAAATCAGCCAAGATCTGCTGGAGGCCAACAGCTCGCTTGGCTATTTCTTTCAACCCTGTCTTGCAATCTGTGGAGGTCTCGGAAAACAAGGCCCTGTTCTGTCAGGAGCTGAACAAACCAACAAGCTTCAAATCTTTAATCCCTCCTGGTTTGGGGACATTTTTAAAGAATGTGAATTTTAAGGAAAGCAGGTTGCTTTGTCCCCCAACGCACCTACACACCCACAACTGCGCCAAATAATTTCTCCCTTTCTCTGGACCCATCTGAGTTCCACATCCAACTGCTCCAGAAACTGGGAACAAATTGTACACTGTTTTGACTGTGCAAACCATCTTCTCAGGTCGGAGGGGGACATTTCAGCAGTGCCTCGAGCTCTGAGAAGCAATGGCTGCTAAGAGATTCTGCTGTGTCTCGTGGTTGCCAGACAACGGCACCCCAAGGACCAGAACATGCATCCTTTGGGATCTCAGCCACGTTCAGCATCTTTGGGGAAGCAGCGGGCCCTGCTGATGGAGGATTAACTACATTTTCATGGCTGTGCTTGCAATTCATAGCAATCCTCTTGGGATGACCTAAACCAGGTTTGGGCCCTGGAAAAACCCAAGGGACGAATTTGCCCCCTTTCTCGGTACCCAGAGAGCTGCATATAGGTAGTCCTTGCTTAATGACCATTCGTTTAGTGACAGTGCTGAAAAAACTGACTTGTGACCATTCCTCACACTGACAACTGTCGCAGTGTCCCCACGGTCACATGATCACAATTTGGGCACTTGGCAACCAGTTTGCATTTATGACTGTCACAGCATCCCATGGTCACGTGATTGCCATTTTCGACCTTCCCAGCCAGCACAATAAGTGGGGAACCGCATGATTTGCTTAATGACCACATGGCTCACTTAACGCCCACAGTGATTCGCTTAACAACCACTGCAAAAAAGGTCATAAAATCAGGTCGGATTTGCTTAATGACCACTTTGCTTAGCAACCGAAGTTCCAGTCTCAATTGTGGTTGTTAAGCGAGGACTACCTGTATTCTACTAAGCTATGGTTTTCTTAACCATGATTGGTAGAAATGATTTATAGCAAAATTCACAGTGGTATTATGATTCACACCGTACCAAAACTGAAACCTAGGTCAGAGTGTCTGCAGAGCCATTTACTCTAACCAGTGCTGGCCCAACCAATTTGATCAAATGGGGAGAAACTGTCATGAGTAAGGATGGCGAGCAGGGGGCTCCCTTCCAGACTGTCAAGCGCATGCGTAGCACTGAGGAATTGGTGAGCCATTCCATGAGGCACAGATTGGGACCGCCTTATATGGCTGGGTTTTTCCCACGCTTGTTCAGTTTGTTAGGATTACTGTTATGCATTAGCAATAAAACATTAGAGAACAGTTCCCTGTCTCAGAGTGTTTCCTGGGAGTCAGGACAGAAACCAGTATAAATTCCACATTTTTAGGAGGCTTGGGGGGCTGAAACGAGAAAGTGCTGCTTTTCGGAGGCCTCCTGGTAGAGATCAGGCAAGCCCCCTCCCGGCTGATGTTCCAGACTTTATCAAAGGTGGGGTTCTTCCAGGGAGCCTTCCCTGATTTTATCACGCCATCTTTCAATCTCCAGTGTTATTGTTTGTGTCCTTAGTATCTGGTTGGTGCAGTTTTTGTTATTGTTACGGAAGATTGCACCGCAGAGGCTTTAATCGTTTCTTCTATTCTACATAAGGCAGCGCGGGTGTTTGATTGCGGCAGGATCGAAAGGTGGAAAATAAACAAACAAAGCGTGCTTGCAAACCGTAATGCAGGGATTTAGGCAAACCGAAACACCAGAAATCAGCAACTTTGGTTCGCTCAAAGGTCACGCCAGGTTTTGAGGGCAACATTGAAAAGGGAGAATGACCAGGACCCGTTTGGAGTCTGAATGGGCGAGATCAGCAGCTGTATGGCAGGGAATGCGTAGTATTTGTTTTCACATAAAGCAAAGACCCTGTTTTTTCCTGCCTTTATTATTTTTTAAATAACTCAAGGTGGCAAACATACTTAATACTCCTTCCTCCTCCTATTTCCCCTACAACAGCCCTGTGAGGTGGGTTGGGCTGAGAGGGACTGGCCCAAGGTCACCCAGCCAGCTTTTGTGCCTAAGGCGGGACTAGAACTCTCATACCACGCCTGATTGGCTCTTGGGCTGAGAGGGAGGGACTGGCCAAGGTCACCCAGCCGGCCTTCATGCCTAAGGCGGGACTAGAACTCTCATACCACGCCTGATTGGCTCTTGGGCTGAGAGGGAGGGACTGGCCAAGGTCACCCAGCCGGCCTTCATGCCTAAGGCGGGACTAGAACTCTCATACCACGCCTGATTGGCTCTTGGGCTGAGAGGGAGGGACTGGCCAAGGTCACCCAGCCGGCCTTCATGCCTAAGGCGGGACTAGAACTCTCATACCACGCCTGATTGGCTCTTGGGCTGAGAGGGAGGGACTGGCCCGGTCACCCAGCCGGCCTTCATGCCTAAGGCGGGACTAGAACTCTCATACCACGCCTGATTGGCTCTTGGGCTGAGAGGGAGGGACTGGCCCAAGGTCACCCAGCCGGCCTTCATGCCTAAGGCGGGACTAGAACTCTCATACCACGCCTGATTGGCTCTTGGGCTGAGAGGGAGGGACTGGCCAAGGTCACCCAGCCGGCCTTCATGCCTAAGGCGGGACTAGAACTCTCATACCACGCCTGATTGGCTCTTGGGCTGAGAGGGAGGGACTGGCCCAAGGTCACCCAGCCGGCTTTCATGCCCGAGGTGGGACTAGAACTCCCAGCCTCCTGGTTTCCAGCCCGGCACCTTAACCTCTACACCTTATTGATCAAATTTATATCCATCGATCCAGTGAAACTCTGGGCAGTGAACCAAATAAAAAACACAATCAATATATAACGCCCCCCCAAAGAATCCAAGAAGACCTGTTTTGGGGGTCCTGTGGATGGCAGTCTTTGACCGGGGACAGGAGAGCAACCCGTCTTCCTAGGTCTGATCAGGAGGGCAGAGGTCGTCAAGAGAAAGCGATCCTGTAGCTATCCAGGCTCTGAATCACGTAAGGCTTGAGAGGTGGCAACCAGCCCCTGGAATCGCAGCCAGAAGCCAACTGGTGCAGCTCTCAGAGAAGGGAAGGGCTGCTGCCTGGGGCTGTCAAGGAGGAGCCATAACTACTCAATCTGCTGCCCTCTGGACCAGCTGAGGCTTCCAAACACTCTTCAAGGGCAGCCCCATGTAGAGCGCCTTGTGGTAGTCCAACCGAGACATGATTAGGGCAAGGGCAAATGTGTGAAGGGCCCCCTGTTCCAAAGAAGGTTGCAACTGGTGCAACAAATGGAGCTGTGCAAAGGCCCTCCTCGCTGCTGTGGCCACCTGCTCTGTGTGCAGGAACGGAGTCGGAGAGGACCCCAAGTTGCAAACCCACTCTGTTCAGGGAAGTGCAACCTCATTCAGAACTAAAGACGGTGCCTCCCTGGAATCAGCAGGTATTTGAACCCAGAGCCACTCTGTCTTACTGGGATCAAATCTCAGCCTGTTCCTCCCCATCCAGACCAGAGAGCTTCCAGGCACCGGGACAGCCCTTTAACTGTTCAGCCTCGGAGTCAAAATGTAAATGTGGGGACAGGTAGTCCTTGACTTACGACCACTCATTTAACAACCATTTGAAGTTACGACAGTGCTGAAAAAAGTGACTTATGACCAGTCCTCCCACTTACGACCGTTGCAGTGTCCCCACAGTCTCATGATTAAAATTCAGGTGCTTGGCAACTGGTATGTATTTACAATGGTTGCAGTGTCCCAGGGTCATGTGATCGCCATTTGTGACCAGCTCCCGACAAGGGGGACTGTGTGATTCACTTAATGACCATGGTGATTCGCTTGACTGCAGCACAAAAGGTTGTAAACTTGGGTGCGACTCGCTTAAGCCATTGCTTAGCGATGGAAGTTCCAGTCCCAGTTGTGGTTGTAAGTCAAAGACAACCTGTATTGTCAGCGTCCTGATGAAACATGAAACAAAGAATGGCCATTCTGGTCCTACAACTTAATTTTTTTCTCTTGCACAAATTCCCATTATCTGTTTAACTTTTCTTCCCCCAGGCGAATAAGCTGAGGACCAAAACTTTGCGGAACACACTGAATCCCACTTGGAACGAAACCCTCACGTACTACGGGATCACCGACGAAGACATGATCCGCAAAACGCTCAGGTGAGTCAGGGCCGTGTTTGCCTGGAGCGTCCGTCGGCTGAGTCTGGATTGCGAAGTGTTTAAATCTCCCGTTGATGGAATACTTCACAACCAGCCAGCAGGGACTTTGTCTCTCCATTGGCTAACCATTTCCCAAAGCATAAGTTTTCTGGACTGAGCTTATAACTGATTTATCTTTCCTCACTTCTCCTGTCCCC
The DNA here is from genome assembly GCF_035149785.1 of Candoia aspera. Taxonomy (NCBI): domain Eukaryota; kingdom Metazoa; phylum Chordata; class Lepidosauria; order Squamata; family Candoiidae; genus Candoia; species Candoia aspera. The sequence goes on from NC_086153.1 coordinate 3,792,591, forward strand.
AGACAATTATTCTTCATATTTTTCTCTGCCCTTTCTCGTCTCAGTAGATTCTCAGCTTTAGCAAAAAAAAAAAAAAGTCATACCTGAAAAGACGCTGTGAGAATTCGCAGCTCCAGCTGTTGAAAATGCAAATGGTTCACTTGATTTTGATTAGCTCGTAACTCTGGACTATCCTAATCTGACTATTTGAAGGATCATGGCTGGATGCTATCGAACAGTGGGCAACTTGATTTTAATTTCACTGAGATTTTCATTTTTAAACATTTATTTTATTTATTTGTTTATTAATCAAATTTATCACCGCCCATCTCCCACAAAAGGGACTCTGGGTGGTTTACAACAAAACATAAATAAGAGGAAAATAAAACTATAAAATAATAATATAATAATTTCTCTGTATTTTCATTAGGCACTTCAAAGAAAGTATGTAAATGTTTTTAAAAGAGGATGAAATAGTAAAATACAAATAAATAAGCCAGGGATTTAGAAATGTCATGGAAGTTATCACTTGCTAATACATCACTTGGTAGTTGTAAATAATTGAGTAGGTTTAAAAGACTAAGAATTACAGATAGGTCATGAGCGTGTTGGAATAATGCGATATTCAATTTACTGTGACTTGTAAATTGATACTGGGTGGCATTTAATGTGACCCAAAATTCGGTTAATGTGAGACTAACGCGTCTGCAGTTGCAACTGGGGTTTTAGACGCTGCTGATCTTCATCTGCGCAAAATGCAGACAAGGAAAATGCCATCAGAGGAAAACAGTGCAAGTTTTAAAAAAGATGTTTTTGTCAGCATAAGCTAACCTTTGAAAATGATATTTGGAAGTTTTTTGGTTTTATTATGCTTCTTCTAAGTACTCGGTAACCTTGTTAACTGCAAATTTAAATTATAAAGTATATTCTTTTTATCCTTAACTGTAATATTCCATTAATATTAATGAATGTTAAATATTAAATATTTTATTTAACATCTACATGAGGCTGCTGGGTGAGATGATCTGATGGTTTGGGATGAGGAATCATCAGAATGCTGACTGCACCCAGCTTTACGTCTCCACCCCGGGCTGAGTGATGCCGTGGGTGCCCTGTCCCAGCGCCTGGAGGCTGTAAGGGCCTGGATGGGGCGCAATGGGCTTCGGCTGAACCCAAGTGAGAATGAGTGCCTTTGGGTATTTGGGCCTTCCAGTGTCAAGGTTGTGCCATCTTTCCTCCTGGACGGGGTGGCACTGCCCCAGACGGACCCAGAGTGTAATCTGGGGGTCCTTCTAAACTCACAGCTCCTGCTGGAAGTACAGGGGGCAGTTGTGGCCAAGAGGGGCTTTGCACACCTTTGGGTTGTGTGCCAGTTGCGCCCATTCCTGGACTGGGAGGCTCTGCTCACTGTCACTTGTGACCTCCCATTTGGACTACTGCAACGTGTACTACATGGGGCTGGTCTTGAAGAGCATTCGGAAGCTTCAGCTGGTACAGAATGCAGCTGCCCGGGTTATAAACAGTGTTGGCTATTTGGCACATGTACTCACTGCTCCTGGGGCTGCATTGGTTGCTGGTGTGTTTCCAGGTGCAATTCAAGGTGCTGGTTGCCACCTTTAAAGCCCTCCATGGCTTGGGACCGGGTTATCTGAGGAACCATCTCCTCCTAGTAATTTTGACCCGTCCAATCCGGTCTGGCAGGATGGGCATGCTCCGGGTCCCGTTAGCCAAGGAATGTTGGCTGACGGGGGCCAGGAGATATGCCTTCTCTGCCACAGACCCTGCCCTCTGGAACATCCTCCCTCCTGAGGTTAGGATGGCCCCAACCCTGTTGGCCTTTCGGAAGGCCGTGAAGACCCGGCTTTGTGCCCGGGCCTGGGGCTCTACACAGGGCTGCTCTTGAAGGGCATTTGGAAGCTTCAGCCTGGGGCTCCAAGTGTGCGAGGGGCCCCGTTTCTTGGTTATATTAACATCTACAGTTATTATTTTTCTGGGCTGGTATATATACAGTATATTTATTTTTTGTATTGCGTTTGTATTTGGTTTTGTTTTTATGATTGTAGGCCGCCCAGGGTCACTTGTTTGAGATGGGCAGCCGTAGAAATTGAATAAATACAGTAAACAAACAAATAAACATATAAAAAATTATGTTTAAAATTTTTCATTGCCTATTTCCGTCAAGCTGGAACCCATTACTCTGTTTTCCATAGAAATAATCCCTTTGAAAAGTGCAAATTCGAATCATGCGGCCATTTCGTGGGATTCACTGACCGCACTAATCAAGCTCTACCTATACTATGAAGCTTGAAGCTAAAAGCAAATATCAAGGACCGTGGTCAACTTTTTTAGATGTTAACCTCCCCCCAACAAAATCATTGCATGCAGAAAGTTAGCACTGCAGGGAGCGAGCCATGCTGAGCCTCATGAGGTGGTAGAGACAGCTAACCCAAGTAGGTTTGGCAGAAAAGCTGGGTAATCACAATGCCACACCCACCATTGCGTAGATTTTGAGATTCTGCCTGCAGAAACCTTTGCTTTCAGATCTCATCCTGTCTCCTTTCAGGCCCATCAGATCAAACCTTTATTACAGCCTTTAAGCCCATACAGGTAGTCCTCGCTTAACGATCACAATTGGGACTGGCGTTTTGGTTGCTAAGTGAAGCAGTCATTAAGCGAATCCAAACCAACTTTATGAACTTTTTTGCAGCAGTTGTTAAGTGAATCACCATGGGCATTAAGCGAACCATGTGGTCGTTAAGTGAATCACGCTATTTCCCATTGATTTTGCTTGCCAGAAGCCGGCCAGGAAGGTTGAAAATGGTGATCACGTGGCCATGGGACGCTGCAATGGTTGTAAATGGTTGCCAAGTGCCCAAATCGTGATCAAGTGACTGGGGGGATGCTGTGACGGTCATAAGTGTGAGGACAGGTCTCAAGTCGATTTTTCAGCACCATCATAAGTCCGAGCCATCACTAAACGATTGGTTGTTAAGCAAGGACTACCTGTAATGCGTTCTGGGTCTTCTCACACACACACCCCAACTTGCTTGAGATGTTCTGTCTCAGCAGCAAATCAGGAAAATATTTGGTGTTATCCCAGGTCATCATTTTTCCACGCTTTCTGCTCTCACATAAATCCCCCTGACAGCGGCTTGATCTATGCGGCCCCAGGAAGGAGCGTGAACGCGTGGGATCTCTCTCCCGAGCACTTCATCACCTGTAAAAGTTCACAGGGGCTGCAGAGTGCAAGGCACAAGATTAAAGATGCTTGCAAGGGGGGTGGGTAGTGTGCAGAGCATTGGAGAAAGGATCACAACCCAGTGCTTGGGCCGCATTTTAGAAAGGCAGGAGAAACCGAAATGAAGATGTTGAAATTCTGGCCAGAAATGACTGTCTACAAGCAGTCTGGTGTGTGCAGCGTAGGCAGATCTGAAAAGCATTTCTCTCTTTGGATGAGTTTTATTTTGTAATTTTCGCTAAGCCCTCAAATACTTGCCGATGGATGCTTTAAAAAAAACAGAAGGGAACCTCCAAACGTGAGGTTAAAAGCACAGAGTCCTTTGCCAGCACTGCCAGTATTTCTGGAAGCAGGGGCGTCCACAGAGTGTGGTCAAAAAAGTCAAGATGGCGGCCATGACGCGCAATGGAAGCTCCGCCTGTTTTTTATCTGCAAGGCATATGCAATGCTTATCAAATCAGGCAGAGCTTATATGGCACCGTGCCACCGCCATCTCGGCTTTTTTGACCACACCTTTCAGACACCCCTGTCTGGAAGGTACCAGACTGAGGAAAATTTATCTAGTATGGTGAAAAATGGGAAGAATGAGTGTTTTGCACCCTGCTTTGCTCCCCTGAAGGAAAGGGAGAATACAAATCTAATAAAAATATAAAAAGATGTACCAATATTTCCCAGAATGCAATGCATGCCACTCACAACTGGAGGTCAGGCAGATTCCACTTTCAACAGACTTCCATAACTTGCTGCCCCCCTCACCCAGTGTAGGACTGCAGCTCCCATCATCCTCAACCAGCAGTAGTTTGAGAAAGGCTGCTGTGCTGTTCCCATTCAGTTCTCCTTGCAATTTGTACCCCTGTGATTTTTTTCGTTTTTCCTTTTTAAAAACACTGGCTGTCGGTGCAACAAATGCTGAGGACTAGAAACTTTTGTAGACACATTTGCAAGGCTGCCCGGAATGTGATATGAATCAGCAAGCCATCTCAGGTCCCCATAACTCCCGAAACTTTGTCTTCATTTGGAAGGAATATTCATCCCATCAAATTTTGCCACCAGTTGTTAGAAGGGAGATCTGGAGTGCATAACCTTGAAACAGGAATCAAATTCTAGCACGGTGTCTTAAAAATAAGTTACAATCCTTGCTTTGAAAGAGGTCAGATAGTCCTCGACTTACAACCATTTGTTTAGTGACCGTTCAAAGTTACAATAGCGCTGAAAAAAGTGACTTCCAACCAGTCCTCGCACTTTGACCGTCGCAGTGTCCCCGCAGTCACATGATCAAAATTCAGGTGCTTGGCAACTGGTATGTATTTACGATGGTTGCAGCATCCTGAGGTCACGTGATCGCCATTTGCAACCTTCCCAGCTGGCTTCTAACAAGCAAAGTCAGTGGGGGAAGCCGGATTTGCTTAACAACCATGATTCTTTTAACGACTGTGGCAAAAAAGGTTGTAAAATCAGGTTTGACTTACTTAATGTCTGCCTCACTTAGTGATGGAAGTTCCAGTCCCAATTGTGGTCATAAGTCGAGGACTAGCTGTATCTTCTCTAGCCCTGGGGATTACGGAGCAAACAAATTAATGGGCAGCCCAAATAATCAAGTGGGGAACAGAGGAGGCCCCCAAGTACAGCAGGAACCAACTTATCCATAAGGTACAACAGGCCCAGTGCCTTGGGCCCATGAAAATGGTTTTAACTTTTTTTAAATCAGAAAGAATGAAACTGAAGTCGAAGTTATTGATTTTCATGCCTTGCCTTTCAGCCTTGAAAATATACGCAGTAAATGGCATACAAGTACAAATCAAATATATGTGCAACTCAAATGAAAAACTCAGTCATACATTCAGTGTCACCAAGATATTTTATAATTCTCATAATCATTCTGCAGCAACAGAATGTTATTACAAAAGAATTCCTATGTTATATACTATTCCCTCTTTCTCTGTAAAAACACAAATTAAATATTGGAAATCATATGAAATATACTGTATTATTATTATTATTATTAAGGGAGGGACCCGTGAAGGGAAAAGTGCTTAGGGCCCCCAAAAGTCATAATGTGGCCAGCATACAGACTCGCACAAAGACACCCATTACTTCCAGGATCCTGGTGGCTTGCAAAATTATGCGCAACAAGAGAACCAGAAAAGGAAAGCCATTTTCCCCCTCTTGCTCTCTGTAGCCCCAAGGGTTGTTCTGCCCCAGCACCTGGATGTTGGCATGACCTGGGAAGTCTGAGATCCATCTAGCCCAGTGTTTTGCAAACGTGGCAACTTTAAGATGGGTGGACTTCAACTCCCAGAATCCCTCAGCCAACATGGCAAGTATAAGACGTGTGCACATCAACTCCCAGAATTCCCCAGCCAGCATCCTGGCTGGGGAATTCTGGGAGTTGAAGTCTACACATCTTAAAGTTGCCAAGTTTGAAAAACACGGATCTAGTCTTATCTTCAGCCACAGCACCTTGATCCAGTTGGCACTCTGACAGCCTTCGGGCAAAGTGTTCGGGTCTCCAGAGTATGGAGAGAGCAGAATCAATACTGTACCACTGTTGGCTTCAGAGCCCTGCCTGGTGTGCGGACAGGGAAGTCTTCTTGGCCTACAGCAATTGGGGCTGCAGCGTAGTTCGCCATTCCTCTGTCTTCACGGTAGTTCCTCAAGACCTGGGCGTCACCCCTGGAACAAGCAATATGGAACCAGCCAACCCAAGGGTTCCCCAGAGTGGTCAGTATCAGCCCCCAAAGGTCAGTGGGACGATCCAGGTGATTGATAAATCTCTGGAGGTCAAAAGGGGGTCAGTAAATGTCTGGGGGTGCTTGGTGGTCAATAAATAATGGAAGGTCGATTGGGGTCAGTTGAGTTGTCTCTACCAGCTGTGTCTTGTTACTGGCCTCGTTTACCTATTGTTCATAATTTATTTGTAGTAGTATTGGTTAAAGTAGCATGCATTAAATTGTTTTCATATAATAAATGCTGGGAGATGGATAAACCATGTGAAATGTCACAAAGGGGGGGTCGATGAGCTGAAGCGTTCAGGGACCCCTGAGCCAATCCATCAGTGACCATGGGAAACCCGGGACTGACTTGTCCCCCTGTCCCCTCCCTGCTTAAGCTTGCAGCTTTTCAATGCCTGTTCGCCTGCAGGCTCCCTCCCTCCCCTAAAGTTAAAACAGCCAGAAGTTCAAGGCGACGTCAACTTCTCGCCTTCACAGGAACCCAGAATTCATTTATCACCACCTGGGTGTTAATGAACTGTGATGCTGACCTCATAAAGATTCAGGAGACAGGTCAGAGCCCCAAGGTTTTCTAGACCAGGAAAGTGGGTTAAAAACAAGCACCACCATGTATGGTAGATAGATTTCATGAAGTTGATGTGGAAGCGTTTAAACCTTTTGTGTTTCACAGGCCGCTTGGGCAGAATTTGAGGTGAAGTCCATGGGATTCTGTCAGATGGCATTCTTCCACAATGTCAGCCTAAACCAGTCCCACTAAAAAGTCATATTAAACTTGTTTATGGTGCCATCCATTAAGGACACATGTCATGGGTGGCTGCTGGTATGTCAAAATCTACAAGGTGGTAGATGCAACATCACAAAGGCTGCTCCTCCCACATGCAAAAGGGGTGGGGCTTTGATTGCAATGCCACACCCACCATCTTGTAGATTTTGACAACCGTCCCCTGCAGACAGTACTGCCATCAATAAACAAATGAAAGCCAGAGGCTGATTAAATCAGAGCAGAAAGAATTTGAATATAGCTGGATCCCAACTCTAAGCTAGGATGGGATCATCATTAGAAGCTTGGTTCACATGTCACACTAAACCATGGGGGGGGTTAAGTATTTGTAAGTGACAAGGTCTGAGTTTAAATATGGGAGTAAGCCATGGTTTCCTTTAAACATTGTCTGATTTTTTTTAATTTTTACTTTTGTTGAACAGGAATTAACAAAATGTTATCAAGTACAGCAACTGTGATGAAAATCTGTGATGCACAGAGACAAAAAATGTGCTGAAGAGTAAACAGAAACAAATTTTAAGTTCATACTTACCATTTAAACATTGCCGAGAGTAGGTCTGTGGCAATTAAGATAAAATATAAACACTGCCCGAGTTTGATAGAACTGTGGTTCCCATCTCTGACGTTTCATTATTTTAACTTTATCTGTAATTTTCTTCGAACGTGGCGCTCAAAGGCATCGTTTGATGACCAAGCCACAGTGTCTGGCTTCACTCTTAACCCAAAACCCCGTGGCTTGTCGATCAAAGTGGCTGGTTTACGCATTGTACTGGACCAGAACTAAATAAAACCCTTTATGGCTTAGCATGTGGTGCAAACTCAAGGACTCCATCAGCCTGCAGGGTGGCTATGAGAATGAAAGAGGTATAGCCCACTTTTCTGATTTCTTTCCCTAAGGAAGTAAATTCACTTTCACCAAAAACTACCCTCGAGTTTTCTGTTCTTTCATTCAGAGTTTGCCTTAAGCCTTTGCATCATACAGTAATTCCTGGCCACGGCTATTCCTCTTTGATTACATTTCCCCATTTTTCATTTCTTTAATTATATTCCATTCCTGGTTTGGTCCCAAGTTCCTTTGGGAAGCATCTGCCCCAAGTAAGATTGGACCCACCCAGACCAATGTGTATTGGGGGGGGGGGTGTTCTTCGTGTCCTGTCTCTAAAGGTTGGGGGGGAATTGGACCCCAAGGAAGTCTGGAATGCCCCCCTCACATGTTGTGGAACACTGGGCCTCCTGAGATATACCCGAGGCCCCCTCTGTTGATCTGCCACAAGGCTGCGGAGATAATGTGTCTAGCAGATTAGGAAATCTTTCAGCTTGCTGATTTGAGTATTTCTAATAAGATTTTATGGGGATCGAGCTGCTATTTTTTAATTCTTACATGGACTGCATTCCATTTTCTACATTGCTTCTTTGACTGGTTTTAATCCTAGACTGTAAACTGCTCAGAGTCTTGGGAACTGGGTGGTAGATAACTGTTAGCTAATTAATTAATCAGTTGGTTCTTGGTTGTATGTACTAAATAAGTAAATAGTTAGTACCCTGGAGATTCTTGAAAGTAATAGGGGAAGAAGGGGCTGTGTAAGGATGAGAAATAAATAGCTTTTCTTCCCTCTTATAATGCAGTAGAATAGAATCGTTGGATATAATTTGATGTGGCATCAAAGCCTTGATTCCTTAGGTCATTACAGGTAGCCCCCACTTAATGACCATTCGCTTAGTGACAGTTCAGACTTATGATGGTGCTGATAAAACTGACGTACAACTGGTGCTCACACTTACAACCATTGCAGCATCCCTGTGGTCACGTGATCACGATTTGGGTGCTTGGCAACCAGTTTGCATTTATGACCATCATAGTGTCCTGTGGTCATGTGATTGTCATTTTCGACCTTCCCAGCCGGCTTCTGGCAAGCAAAATCAATGGGGAACTGCGTGATTTGCTTAATGACCATGGTGATTTGCTTCATAACTGCTGCAAAAAAGGGTGTAAAATCAGGTCGGATTTGCTTAATGACCACTTTGCTTAGCAACTGAAATTCCGGTCCCAACTGTGGTACTTAAGCGAGGACTACCTGTATTAGCATAATGTCAGAATGTAAAGGTTGGAAGGGGCCTTTGAGATCATCTAGGCCATCCCTGTGCAGAGGCTGTTTATTGGGGTACCCTGGCTGCATTCATATAACATACAAGGCCTAAGGAAATGAGCTGTGTGACGGTTTCACACCACAGCTTAAGTTGGCAGAACTGGTTAGTCTACGGTGACAAAAAATCAGAATGAGTCCATTAGCACCTTTTCCGACTAACAAATTTGATTAAACACTGCAGCTCGTGAAGCTTGCCCTTTTTAATAAGATTTGTTAGTCAGAAAAGGTGCTGCCCAACTCCTTCAGAGGGACTGAATTTGCAACTGTAAGCATACGGTTAGATTCTTGGTTCCTGACTCAGTTCCCTGATTAGTGGAGAATGGGAACGGGAAACTGTTCCGTTTTCCGTGAAACTGAACCGTTTTTAAACTCAGATTTTTGGCTGGTCAGTGGGTTGGGGAAGGCAACCCGACTTCCTCCTGAAGAGTTGAATCCAATTTAATTGGGGCGGACAGTTTAGGACCGAAGGAACATTCATCTGAAATATCTGGTGGCCGTAAACGTGGCAGATGGTTTTGTGGTGGGGAAAGACAAGAAAACCTAACAAACAAAATGGAGGCTGCACCCCTTTCCTCCCTGTCTTTTGGACACAAGCAGGATCAAACCCAGTTCCTCTCTTTGCCTAATCCCATCAGACCCAGATTGACCCCCCCCTGGCCCAGACAAAGCCCCTGAAATCCCATCTAGACCACAGAACTGAAGCCTGGCTAACTAGCTCACAGCCCAGCTGAAGGGCAGCCCTAATAAGGGATTGCAACATACAGGCAGTCCTCACTTAACAACCACAATTGGGACCGGAATTTCAGTTGCTAAGTGAAGTGGTCATTAAGTGAACCTGACCCAACTTTACAACCTTTTTTGCGGCGGTCGTTAAGCAAATCACCATGGGCATTAAATGAACCACGTGGTCATTGGGTGAATCACACAGTACCCCATTGATTTTGCTTGCCAGAATTCGGCCGGGAAGGTTGAAAATGGTGATCACATGCTGCGACGGTCATCAATGCAAACTGGTTGCCAAGCACCCGAATTGTGATCACATGACCGTGGGGATGCTGCGACGGTTGTAACTGTGAGGACTGGTCATAAGTCGTTTTTTTCAGCACTGTGGTAAATCTGAACCATCACTAAACGAATGGTTGTTAAGCGAGGACTACCTGCAGTAACAAGGTGAGAAACCTCAACATTCCATCCTCAATCCGGGACACGCCCCCCATTGTCTCAATGTTCCATCCTCTTAACAATGGGCTTCTTCAGTTTCTGAAAGGCCCATTTTGCCTCACAATAGAACTAACTCCAGGTGAAACCACAAGGGCCTGCCCTGCTTCCCCAAAACTGGCCAGCCAATCGGATCCCCAGGATTTCCTGCCTTGTAGCCCCCAACTTCTATAAAAAACCTTTGCTTTCCCATTGCTCAGGGTCCCTCTTCCTTGCCCAGCAGGCACCCGAGGATCGTTGCCATAAACACGGTGCCTTCTCCGTGTCGCGCCCTGTGCTTCTGCGTTTCCCACGGCCGCTCTCCCCTGTCCCCCCCAGAGGCTCGCAAGAATGAGCCTGCAAACTTTCTGCCTGGGCGACTGTGATTTCTTCAGCCTTTTTGAAACCCCGCTAGAGGACCCTTGAGCAGCATGCCTGTTTCTCGGCTGACAAAAGGTTGAGCCAAAACGGCATTTTTCGACTTCCCAGGTCCCCGTGGGGCTACCTTCATGAAAAGCACAGCTGGAGCCAGGAAACTGGGTATGCAGTTGTGTGTGTGTGTGTGTGTGTGTGTTGTTGCTTTTTGCAGCAGGAGATACAGTTTAAATTCCTCTGAATCGCTTTCTGCAACTTTCTATCCAGGAGTTGCTTGCTTTGGCAGGGATTCTTGATCTATCCTTCCCGGGGAGAGATGGGGAAGGACCAGATCATGGTTTCATTACCTGCCGCAGGGAATGGGAAAGGAGGCGACAGGCAACTGAACCTCAGGAAATTAACCTGAACGCCCCACAGTTGCAACAGTCGTAAGTCCTTCTCGTGCATCTGGGCTGGAGATGTCTGTTCTCAAACTTCTTTCAAAGCTAAAGAGGGAAGGATGCTCAGGTGGAAACCCTGAGATCTGTGGGTTTTTATGTTTTTTGTTGGCTCCTGGGGAATAGGAAGGGGCATCCATGGGCGGGGGGTCAAAAAAGTCAAGATGGCAGGCGCAAGCACAGAATTGAAGCCCCACCCTTTTCTCACACGCAGTGCAGATAAAAAGGGGCGGGGCTTCTGTTGCTCAGTCATGGCTGCCATCTTGACACACTCCGTCCCATGCCACCCCTCAGATGGCCCTGAAGAGTCCAATAATGCCAACGTTGCAAAGCAAAGGGGTTCAGGAGGAGCCACAGGTCAACAGTTGAAAGATTTGTTTGCAAGCCACAGGGCCTGGAATGGTTGCAGAGAGTCATCTGGAATAATTGAGGCCAGTGTTTCTCCAACTTGGCAACTTTAAGACCTGTGGACTTCAACTCCCAGAATTCCCCAGCCAGCATGGCTGGCTGGGGAATTCTGGGAGTTGAAGTCCACAGGTCTTAAAGTTGCCAAGTTGGAGAAACACTGATTTAATCCAAGACTCTTCATATGTCGCATAGTTGTGGTGAAAGTGTTCAGCTACAAATGGGGAGACCTGCATTCTAGCCCCATCTCAGCCATGGCAGCTCTCTGCTGGAAGCTTTCTGGCTCTATGCTCAGATTGTGTCATACAGTTAGTGGTATGTGTGTGTGTGTGCGTGTGTGTGCGTGTGTACAAGAGGTTGATCCATCCATTGATGTCACATCATCTCCAGGTTGCAATTTGGTTCTTGGGCCTAAATCTAGCTAGTTTCCAGGGTCATGCTGGTACCATATCCTCAGTAAATCCTCTTCATCCAGGATAATTGCAAATGTGCAGCAACAGGGATTTGATCCTGCCTGTCAGCTGCCTGAGCCAGATCATGGTTTGCCTGTGGCCATCCTCAGCTTCCACTCCAGATCAGAGCACATGGACTACCAACGGGCATTTGGGACCATCAGAATAACTCCATTTGCCACTCACCCAAGTCAGCAGGTTCTCAGTGTGATCCAGGAGATTCTATAGAGGGCTGTGAATTTCCTACCGATCCTGTCTTGCCAAGAGCTTTTTATGTATGTATTGATTGATTTATAAGACTTGCATGGCCACCATCTGAGAGCACAATTCTACTTGTACCCCGAGTCTGGATTTTAACATTTTCCTATCAATGACTTGGAAGAAAACGTGAGAGGAACCAAAACCTGCACATGGGCAAAAGTGAAAATGGATCGATTGATTTCGCCCTAGTTGAGTCCTGAAGAACAATTCTAGAACTTCATTCTCTGGGATGAGGGAAGCAAGATTTATCCGCACCCTTTCTTCTCTATCAACCAGGAGAACAAGGGATATAAGGACCCCCTGTGTCCTGGGAAGAACATCAGTGCAAGGAAGAGATTAACTTAAACTTCCCACCCAACCGCCAGGGCAGGCCCTCTGTTCATCCTGAGGTGTCAATGTCTCCTCTGTGGACCAGGGCCCCAAATGCTGAAATGTACTTTCGGACTTGTACGATGGATGTCCGCCTTGCAAGGTAGTCCAAACAAGAAGCCCGGCCAGATGAACGAATTCTACCTTATTGTAATCTAATCTAATTAAGTTAATTTAATTAACTTACTTAATTTAATTAAGATACAATTAAATCTTGTAACTGAAGATACAGGTCAACAACTTTTGCAGGCTGAAATTCACACTTTGTGAATGCCCAAATGGTGATGTCGTGTCGATAATGCCAAAACGACAAACCATGCATCGTGACAAAAGCTCCACCCTTTTACACATAAGGAAAAGAGTTTGTACCGCAGGATCACAATGCTCATTTCTGCACTTGCCACCCCATCCTTATATCCCAATGCTGCGGGCACCTGTGCAAAAGCAGGTATGTATGTGTCAGCCCTTCGAGGTAGTCCAGACAAGAAAACAAAACCCCAAGTACTAACACTACCTTGATTGTAAGGTTACATTAAGGTTACATCTTGCAAGCCTGAAAGTACATTTCTCTCCCATCATCTGTACAGCTCAAGAAACTAGGGAGGGTCCCTACTGAGATGTCTGCCATGTCCCCATTCCTGCTACAGGCTCAGCCGCCTCTTATCCGACTGTTCCCTGGCTGCATTTCTTCCCTCTGTCTCCCAAGGTCATTCCCACATACCATTACAAAAATAGACAGGGGTGCTGCCAAGTTGCACTCTCCCCAGAAGCAGAAGAAATCTTGCATGGCCCGTGCACTCTTCCAAATGCGCCACCTCGCAGCATCTCTTCCTTTCTCCTGCTGTTTCCTTCCCCCTTCCCTCTTCCCACTGCCCACCTCTCTCCCCATCTGTGTTTGTTTTTCCTTTTCCTTCCAGCTAAGCTGATTTCCTCTCTTTCCTTGAATACTTGGAGGAGACTAAATTTGGGTGTGCTGCGAAGCTGAGGTGCATGCCAAACATTTTTATTTTTTCAGAGATCTCTAGGAGAGAGGGGGTGGAAGAAAGAAGATGGGAGCTGTGCCTAGTGTTTGTGGGGGGCGTTGAGGGGGGAATATATAGGCCTCTGAAAGTTGATCCTCCAGGTTGCAGGTTCAACCCAAGTGATAACTGTTGAATAGGGATGCCCAGTTTCGGTTCACAGCTTGTGTTCCCGACTCACAGAAGGAGCACAGAATCATAGAATTAAGGCCTTGCAAGGAACCACAAGCATCATCTAGTCCAGTGTTTTTCAACCTTGGCCACTTTAAGATGTGGGACTTCAACTCCCAGAATTCCCCAGTGAGCAAGCTGGCAGTTAGTCCGCACATCTTAGAGTGGCCAAGGTCGAAAAACACTGAAGTAGTCCAACTCAGCAATGTGCAGAAAAATCAGTTAAATCATTCTTGAGAGGGGGCTGCCAGCTTCTTCTTAAAAACCTCCCAAGTTGGCGAATTTTCCTTTTCCCCCATGTTCTCTTGCCGTAGCACATCTCGTCTTTTGAATGATTAAGTTGTAAATGGCCTCAACTGAGATCCATGATCAGGCACCATAAAATAAGAGCATCCCTTCCTAACCAGGATGGAGACCCAGTTTCTTTGAACTGCTTATATCCCCATAGCACCTCAACCCCTGCATTTCATCCCCACCTCTCCTCATCTGCCAGTTTGTCAAACACGCTGGAAAAGGTAAGAGATGTTACAGGACCTGAGATTTTGTCAGTGTCCTGTTTCTACTTGTTAAAAGACGCAATCACACTTTTGGCAAATCTCAGGAGGAGGAAATTGAAGCCAGCTTGGTGGGATTTAACTTTGGAAGGGGAGAATGGTGTTGCTTTAAATACAATATGTGTGTACATATCCTTAATTAACAGGGTGAGGTGCAAAGTTATAAAATATCACAGTTCCAAAGCTGGTATTATGCAAAATGCTGGAGAGATTTTGTGTAAGGTTGGGGTTCTCCAATCAGGCTGATTTCAAGAGTTTGGAACTCAAGCTCCCTTCACGTCCAACCAGCGAAGTCAGATGATGGGACCTGTAGTCTCCACATCCGTTAGCCCTGTGAGGTAGTCCAGAGAAGAAGCACAACCAGGAGCACTAGCTCTATCTTTATGGTAAGGTTATATTAACAGGATCTTGCAAGACTGAAAGTATTTCTCCCCTCTTTTCCTTTTACTCTCCAGAAAAGTAGTGTACAGGTAGTCCTCGTTTAACAACTGCCTCCTTTAGCAACAGTTTGCAGTTGCGATGGTGATGAAAAAGTAACTTTACAACCAATCTCTTCTGTAAAGCAAAAGAGAGCTGAAGTAAGATCTTAAGCATAGTTGTGGTTTCACTTAGCGACCGCTTTGCTTAATGACTGAGTTGCTGGTCCCAATTGCGGTCACTAAATGAGGACTCTCTGTAATGATATGTGGGAATGACCTTGTGAGAATGGGCCCAGAGATGCTGCCTAGGAAATGGTCAGATAAGAGATAGCATAGTCCACAGCTGGATACTGGGCAGGGCAAGAGACTCAGAAGGGACCCCCCCTAGTTTCTTGGGAGGGGGGAGAATTGTACTTTCAGACTTGCAAGATTGATGTCAGCCTTACCAAGTAGACCAGACAGGAAACACGACCAGATCAGCTAATTCTACTTTATTGTAAGGCTACATTGACAGAATCTGGCAAGTCTGAAAGTACTTTTCTTCCCTGTCCCCTTTACAGCCTAAAAAACTAGGGAGGGTCCCTTCTGAGCGTCTTGCCCATCCCACACTCCTGTTGTGGGCTCAGCTGCCTTTTATCTGACTGTTCCCTTGGCTGCCTCTCTTCGCCCCGTCTCCCGAGGTCATTCCCACACATCATTACAACATCTGGAGGCTGTCGGGTTGATGAAAACCGGTAATCTGGTGGAGATTTGTGTGTGTGAGAGGGTTTGTGAGTTTGTAATGGCTTTCATTCCTGCAGCTTAAATCCTGAAGCAAGGTCAACGAAACACCATCTTGTGGTGTCCCTGGTGCTCTCTGAGCCTTGTTGTTTTCTCGCAGATGTTTCATTGCCAGACTAGGCAACATCTTCAGTGTGAAAACCATCTTGTGTTCCTAAAGGCGTTCTCAGTGACAAAACATGCATCGCAACTGTCTCTCACATACTTGTGTGTGAAGCCACAATGCAGAAATGAAAGGGTGATGCTTGTGCTGTGACTTCACAAGGTATGTTGCATCAGGCTGGCATCTACGTGATTAGGAATAGGCACCTTCCCATAACATGTTACATCCAAATGAACATTTTATATCAGGCTTAAAAGTGATGCCCTGATTCACACCACTTGTTTGTGGACCCAGCCAAACTATTTTCTAAATACATTTAGACGTTTGATTTTCCAACATGTACTGATGATGTGTACTTTTCTCTAAAAAGATGGACTGAGGTACATTTTTAAAGGCTGCTGGAATTGGGTGTGTGTGTGAAATTCCACTATCTGACTCTGATTTTCATTGGTTAGGGCTCTCCACGTCAAATACTCAAGGATCTCTCAACAAGAGCCCCAAATAGAAGGAGAGGCACTTCATAAGCTCACAGATGCTCTTACGAAATGCAGAGGAATGGAAAATCAAAAGTGTTGCTATCCATTAGCTTTACTGTATATTCTGTGTTTTGCTCAGGAGGGCAGATACTGTGCTCCTGTTTTTCCCTATAACAACCTTGTGAGGTAGGCTGGCTTCAGAAAGAATAATTGGCCCCAAGTCAGCCAGGGAGCTCTGGGGGTGGGGGGCAGAACCTGGGTTTCCCAATTCCTTTGCCACAATCCCACCCTGGTTCAGGGGCTGGGAGGGAGGGAGAGGTCTCTCAGGTTGCTTCTGTAGCTGAATGGGGACTAGAATCTGGGTCTCCCCTCTCTTACTCCAACATCACCCCTACCCCACACTGGCTCTGAAACGTGTAATCACAGGGTTTATAATTAAGGGGCAATCTAAGGATGATGACGAAGATGTGCCATCAAGTCATTGTCGACGGTTAGTTACCACATAGATGGATTTTCTCCAGGATGATCTGTTCCTAACCAGGTCTTTCTGGTCTCCCAATGGTGCCCCCATCACCACTGTGAGGCCCTCCACTTTGCTGCTGGTCCTCCTCTTCTTCCCTTTCCTTCCAACTTTTCCAGCGTTAGAGCCTTCTCCAGAGAGCTGGGTCTTTGCATTGGTTGATTGATTATGGGGCATCAGATCAGTGTCAACTCTTAGTGACTACCTAGTTACAGGTAGTCCTCGCTTAACGACTACAATTCAGACCAGAATTTCAGTTGCTAAGTGAAGTGGTCATTAAGTGAATCCAACCCGATTTAACACCCTTTTTTGAGGTGGTCGTTAAGTGAATCACCATGGGTGCTAAGCGAACCACATGGTTGTTAAGCGAATCACACAGTTCCCCATTGATTTTGCTTGCCGGAAGCCAGCTGGGAAGGTTGAAAACGTCAATCGTAATAGCACAACAGCACCCAAATCTTGATCATGTGACTGTGGGGAAGCTGCAATGGTCATAAGTGTGAGAACCAGTCATAAGTAGTTTTTTTCAACACCGATGTA